>NC_142868.1:84488863-84798636 GCF_051225735.1 Oryctolagus cuniculus | reverse complement strand
GGGTAATATACTTACTTCAATGACAGAAAATCTGATTTTACTGTTTTAAATACACAAGAACAGGGTTGCACTTAGAAAACAAGGAGTCAGCTGCTTTTCAAAATTTGAATTCAGAGGCTTGATACTTAGCTTAGTAAGTGACATGGTGGTAAGGATGCCTGTGTCCCATATCTGACGGCCTGGGTTTCAGACCTGGCTCTGGGCTTCTGATTCTGACTTCCTGCCAATGCTGAGCCTGGGAGGTAGGAGTGATGGCTTAGGTAATGGGGTTTCTATCACCAATGGGGAAAGGCAGATTGAGTTCCCAGCTCCAGCTGTTGTAGACATTCAGGGAATGAACAATGCATGGGAGACCTCTCAGTCTGTCTCTTCATTAAGAAGAAGAAAAAGGAGGAGGAGGAGGAGAATTAATTTTGAAAAGCACAGCAGTCTGACCTAGCACTGAGCTGTATTCAAGCCTGACTCATTCAAGGTTAATTACAAGTCCAGTATCTCAAAGCTGAGAGTATATCATAGTTGGGCTTGTGAAGGATATGACTCTCTAAGACTACTTTTCCTAAGATAGAACTGAAGTCCTAAGCAGACCCCAGGACCAAATCAGTTCCCACTGGGTCCTGTCTCCCAGACTAGACCAGTGACACAGTTCCACTATTAAGGTTAGAACAGGAAAGGGTTTTGGGTGCAACAGACTGAATTACTGATTGAGAAGCCCACATCCCATATCAGAGTACCTGGTTCAAGTCCCAGCTATTCTACTTCCAATCCAGCTTCCTGCTCATGCACCTTCGAGGCAGCAAATGATGGCTCAAGTACTTGCATCCCTGCTACCCACATAGCAGGCTTGGATGGAGTACCCAGCTCCAGGCTTCAGCCTGGACCAGCCCGGACTACTGAAGGCATTTGGAGAGTGAATGAGCAGATGGAAGATATCTCTCTGTTTCTCCCACTCTGTTTTGCTAGTTAATTAACTAATTACAAAGGAGATTACATTATAAAACAACAACGATTTTGGAGGGACAAAGCCTAAGGCATTACAACATACAAATTCCACAATTTGTCAGAGTTCCACACCTGGGCCATGAACTACATTTTTTTTAAAGATTTATTTTATTTATTGAAAGGCAGAGTTACAGAAAGAGAAGAGATAAGGATCCTACATCCCAAAAAGCTGCAATGGCCGGGGACGTGGGTGCAGGAGCACATGACTTGGGCCATCCTCTGCTGCTTTCCCAGACACATTAGCAGCGAGCTGGATTGGAAGTGGACTAGCCAGGACTCAAACTAGTGCCCATATGGGATGCCGGCATCACAGATGCCAGCTTAACCTATTACACTACAACACCAACTCCTGAGCTACAGGAGTATGATTACTAAAAGGAAATAAACCAGTTAGTAGAAAAGGACATTAAAATACAGCTGGGCCTTTACTATAGTTTTATTTTGTTAAAAGATAAGTAAGGCAAGAGGGACCCTCACCGGAAGAAAATATAACACTTAAAAAAATAAAACCACACAGCTACAATTATCATTCCTCATTGCAGAAACATCCTAAGAATATTTTGTCCAGAGGAAAAACAGAAACAATGACAAAAAGAGCAGTTTATTAATAGTTGTCTAAGTCCAAGCCTAAAGCAATCTTAGCTCACTTGTTGTGTTATTTGCAAATGTTCGGAAAGAAAAGGTAATTTTTTATTATGTCATTTATGGAGAAACAATACACAGTCTTCACTTCTCTTACTGTTGCCACAATTCTAGTTTTTTCTCCCAAAAGGAGAGAGTATGAGAATCTGTGAAGCAGAAGATCTTATCATACACATTTTTTCAAATTCTACTATTTGATCACAAAAATCCCAACTATACAAATAAGAGGTTCACTTTGTCTTGGCCAGCAATGCAGTTGGCTTTCGAGCTGCTTTTTAGTCCTATCAATCCCTTTGGGTATTCAAGATACTATCTTGCTTTTCTTGGCTGCAGCCCTCCCTCTTGGAAAACAGCTGGGCCACAAGGCACATGTTATGTTTAAGATTATGGTGTGAGGGCCCTTAGGAGGCCAGCTAGAGCCTAGACAATACAAGAACAAATGTGATACAAAGTCATTCAGCATTACAAATGCCTCATAGAGGAACCAGCAGCAATAAAAATAGGAACAAGAATTCACAGAGATACAAACTGAGTTAACAGTGACTACAGTATTTAGCAACAACCTAAAGGAGCAATTGCTTTAAAACTTAAAGGCAGAAAATTGAATTGAAAGATATGTTTATTTTGGTGCAAAAATTTTTGGAATCCATGCACATAAGGCATCTTCAAAGGTTTATGAAAAGTGTATTTTATAAAAAACTATAAATGGATTTCAATTTTTTTATACCAAAGTAAACTTATCTTTTAATTCAATTTTTCCACAACCTTTGAAGTTCTTTGTATGTTGCTTAAACAGTGTTGAGAAGGTATCACTATCACTACTGAGTTTACCTGGGGCTTGGAGGAAGAGCTTCTGGGAGTTTCACCAGTGAGTGAAACACTTTACATATTTATATTTGGTATCCATTCATAATTCAGCAAATATTTATCGTGATGTATTGTACAAAGGGTTTGGCAGAGGGGAGACAGATGGGTAAAGAACATTAAAAGTAATAAATGGTAATGATGACATGCTAACAGGATCTTGCTCTTAAAAAGCTCATACTGTGATAAGAAAAACAAGGCACATTAAAAACTACGCACTATAAAAAGTGGTTTTTGAGAAGTTCTCGCAGCTGGCAACAAAGGCACTATAGTGTCCCCTGCTTTGACAGACGGCTATAATGTCACTTACTGGAAACCGGTTACAGGGCCAAGCATTCCAAGTGGGGTGAGCAGCTTGGGTGGGAAAAGCCACAAGGCAGTACAGAAAATTATAATGAGCACCGAAGGACCACATCTCTGAGAGCTGTACATTTTCTATATATTTTAGCTACTTAATTTCTTCTCCCCTTCTACCAGTAGCCTTTTGTCTTGCTTGCTCTTTTAAATCCTTTTTCCTTTGTAAGAACTAGCCAGGATGTTAAGGTAATGCATTCTTCCCCTCGTCCTGTAGCTGTGGAGCCACCCCTGTATCAATCCCCATCCACAAGCCAGAGATACGCATCTGTGTGTGCATACCCACATGGAAGGCAGCAACACACACAAGGAACCATATGCTACAGGCGGTAGTACTTCCTGTGCCCCAGACACTATCAAAGTGTTTTCTATATCACAGCCCTTGTAAAGATCACAACTGTACAACATAATGGCTATTTTAATCCCATTTTATGGATGAGGAAACTGAGGCCCCAAAACATTAAGTCAGCTGTCTAGGGTTACACAGCTAATAGCAAACAGAGGCAAGAATAAAACCCAGGCAGCTGATGTTCAGTCTGTGCTTGTAAATATTTCATTCTGTTGTCTCTGATGGAGATGGCTGGGGGGTGGGGGACATCCTGGTGGCAGAAAACACGGGACAGTGTCATTTCTAACAGCAGTGATATCAACCTCCTTCCCCATAATATTTAGACACTTTAATTTTAAATTAAGTCTTTCATTCACACATTTATTGTGATCATGTCCACTGTTGGAAACAGGTCTTATTTATATTCTTAAGATGCCCGGAAGCTGCAGACGGACCACAGTCATGATGTCTGCAGTGCAGCCACTCCCTGCATGTCTCACGACAGAAGCTGTGGTTTGGGCTTAGTGCTGTTATTATCACCACGTAGGAAGCAGCAACTGTGCCTAGGCAGACTCTGGCTGTTTCTCCAGGAGATCCGAGCTGAGTTCTGGCCCGGGAGGACTGCAGCCCTGGCTAATGCTTTTGAGTATCTTGGTTTCCACGGGTAATGGATCATCTGTCTAGTTTGACAACCTCCTTAAGAGCTTATCACATATGAAGTTTCCGGGTTCTCCTTTGTTCCTTTTCCTGTTGGAATAACTTCAAGTGACTTTAAATGATAGTGTTCTGTTACATCATCTTTCAGTGTACATATCCAGTTTAGCCACCATCCATCCATCCATCCATCCATCCATCATCTGTACTTCCTCCTAACATAGCTTGTTTAAGTTTTCACAGAGGATGTGGGCACAGCCTTGTTTCATCCTTTACTGAAGCAGGGGAAATAATATATTTTAGATTTCACCAATTCTTTGTAGCTTGTCTTTGTCACCTCTACTCTGGTAATGATCTCTACAACATTTTCAATTCTGTTAATACAGGGAGTGGGGTGCTGAAGATGGTTGGAAATGCTTGATAGATTTTTACATTGATCGTGATTTTTCAAAGGTGTATCAAAAATCCCAAAGACTCCTGAACTGGGCACTCATTCAGGAGCAAGATTATGAAGAATTAGCAGTTGGCACCATACAGGCTCTTGCACTGGGTTCATTTAAATCAGCTGCTTACTCCAGTGCTGACTGACCATGCTTCCTGTGCCTTGTGGCATCACAGCATCATTAACACCGAATGACTTGTCTTCATGTACCGCTCTGAACCAGGTCCATAAATTGAGCACATTTTCCTCCACATCCTGTGAGTCATCGCTGATGCTTTGCAAGCAGGGGCAGGCTTGCCTTCCCAGTCTCTCACTGAGACCTTTCTCAGGGCATTACCATGCAATTCATCTTTTGGGCCCCTTTGTCACTTGCCCAATAGAGGATCCACTGAAAAGCAAATGCCCAGGTTTAGCTCACTCTCAAACCCTCCACAGATAATCATGTCTTCAAGGAAGGGATTTCTCTGTAGCATGTGAGTTATTCTAAACCCAGATGCTGATGCATAGGCTAATACTTTTCTTTTTTCTTTCTTTCTTTTTTTTTTTTTTTTTTTTGGACAGGCAGAGCGGACAGTGAGAGAGAGAGAAAGGTCTTCCTTTTGCCGTTGGTTCACCCTCCAATGGGCACCGCACTGATCCGAAGGCAGGAGCCAGGTGCTTCTCCTGGTCTCCCATGCGGGTGCAGGGGTCCAAGGACTTGGGTCATCCTCCACTGCACTCCCGGGCCATAGCAGAGAGCTGGCCTGGAAGAGGAGCAACCGGGACGGAATCCGGTGCCCCAACCGGGACTAGAACCCGGTGTGTCAGCACCACAGGTGGAGGATTAGCCTAGTGAGCCGCGGCGCCAGCCTTTGTGCTAATTTTATAACAAATCAATTTTGGAGATATGATATCAAAATTACAGAGGAGGTAGGTATTTGGTTTAGCAGGTAAGATGCAGGTTAAAATGCCTACATTCCCCATCACATTATCTGTGTTCAATATCTGTATCTTGTGCCTGAATTCAGCTTCCTAATGTAGACCCTGGAGGGCAGCAGTGATGGATCAAATAATTGGGTTCCTACCACCCATGTGGGAGGCCTGAAGTGAGTTCCTGTCACTGGGATTCAACCCATACCAGTCCCAGCCATTATGGGCACCTGGGAAATGAACCACCGAGTAGGTTCTCTCTCTCTCTCTCTCTCTCTCTCTCTCTCTCTCTGCCACTCACATAAATAAATATGTAAAAAATTAAAACTTACAGAGAAAGTTACCTATTTCTAAAATAGGTAGATTTCAATGTACAAAATACATTTGAAGGTAGACCTCATAATCAAATTCTCATTCTGAGTGACTCGATTTCTTTGGATTCTCAAGCTGTGAGATTCAAGTGTCCAGGAGAGAAAACAGCCCTTCCTTTCATTCTAGCTGAGAATGACTGATTTTGACTAAGTCCCTGCACAAGTGTAACTTAAGACATCAGTGGAGCTGTGATTCTCCAATGATGATCAACCACTTAAGCTGTAAGACCTGAGAATGGCACCCAGGCTTACTGAGTCTTCTCGATTCTGCTTCAATTATTTGCTCAGTTGTAAAAAATATTTTGTAGTAATGAATTTAGAGATAGAATCTGCAAAATCCACTTAATTGTTCTAACTGGATTCCTTGGGATGGCAGAAATATTCCATATCTTGAATGAACATCTTGGGCTACTGTGCTAGCATTTTATAGGATTTGATCATTAGGCAAAGCGGGGTGAAGGGAATATGGATTGCTCCAAATTATTTCTTACAAATATATATGAACGTACAATCATGTCAAATTCAATAACATTAGTGAAACTTTCACTTAACTTTCAACTGCATTCAACTTGAACTAGGGTATATACGAGTTTTTTTTTTTTTTCCTTGAAAAAATCAGCACTGTCAAAATTGCCAAAAATGTATATCACTGACCTAATTACCTCTCTGTTCTCACTATGAGTTTGCTAGGTATCTCACCATAAAGTGTCCAAGTGGATACGAGTTTTCAAAGAAAAATCAATATTAAACTTCGATTCATGTTGTCTCTTTAAATTTGAGAATTAGGAAGGTTCTCCACAAGCATATCTGAAGAAATTATTAACAAATAGTATTGTAGGATCAATTCCTCACATAATGTCTCTCACAGTGCTAACAGAAAATTACACAAAGAAGAAATTAAAAAAAAATACTTGGAAGATCATGACACCTTAGTTCTATTAAAATGTAAATCATATATCATATAGAAATAACATTGGGGCTGGCGCTGTGGCATAGTGGGTAAAGCCACTATCCCACATGGGCACTGGTTTGAGTCCCAGCTGCTCCACTTCCTATCCAGCTCCCTGCTAATGTGTCCTGGGAAAGCAGTGGCAGATGGTCCAATCCTTGGGCCCCTGCACCCACGTGCAAGACCTGAAAGAAGCTCCTGGCTCCTGGTTTTGGATCAGCTCAGCTCCAGCTTTTGAGGCCATTTGGGGAGTGAATCAGCAGATGCGAGACCTCTCTCTCTCTCTGTACCACTCTCTAACTCTTTCAAATAAATAAAATAAATCTTTTTTAAAAAAAGAAATAACATTAACAGTACAAATGAAAAAGTAAATCCCTACTAAAAGCACTTTCCTACCATTCTATTTACCTCTGGATACCTCTGGAGAAATAAGAAAGAAAACTACTCTACTTTGATGAGACAAGTGAAAAGCAAAAATCATTGCAATCCAATAATCTTTTCCTATGTATTTATGTCTTAGATAAAATTATGCTTTCAAGGCAGATAATGTTTAAGGAGGTCTGAATATAAGTGTACAACAACTTTAAGATGGTATGTCTTTTGCCCATGTAAGGAATTCCAGAGTTGAATTTTAAAGAAGCAAATTAGAACAGAAGATTTTGTGTAATAGGCTTTTAGACCAAACTCTGGGCTATATTGCATGATGAGTAAGCAGAGGACAGCAGCTATACCCAAACTCAAGTAAATCCTAACAGCATTGCATCAGTATGAAAGCATGAAGGTAACAAAAGAGATTGCTGGTTTAGGAGAAAACCTTACCTTCTGATCTTAGGAAGCAGGGAGAGTTGGGGGACTCCCTCTAGGGAGGAGGGAGTAGAAACATTAAGATGAATTAGAATGAGGCAAACCTTCTCCTGGGAGACTGCAGGCTCCAATAAAACACAGGGATAGCAAAATGTCTGAGTACCTATTGTGAATGAACAAATGCAGCACTATTTTTGCCTTCAGGAAAGCTGCGATGCCTAAAATGCATTCAGCATTGTTTGGTAGTTCCTCCCTTTCCACCTCTTTTGTTCAAGACAGACAGTAAAGTTGGGGCCAATTTGCATTTCGAGTTAATTTCCAAAGACTGACACTGAATCTTTCTGCAACTGCTTTCCCTAAATTGTGCTGTTGTGCGGTGCTGAGCCTCCCTGACAGTTCTATAGCCCGTGTTTCCTGGCTTTATGGCAATTTAGATCAACACGGGCCCTGACTACTGTCAACTGACACAACATACTAAAACAAAGAGTAAACAAACACGGAAAAGCGCTCTGCTGGCTCTGACCATAAATGCTGAAATGGTGAGGTTCTCAAGTTTGTCTGCAGTTAACAACAAC
The DNA here is from genome assembly GCF_051225735.1 of Oryctolagus cuniculus. Lineage (NCBI taxonomy): Eukaryota > Metazoa > Chordata > Mammalia > Lagomorpha > Leporidae > Oryctolagus > Oryctolagus cuniculus. Next base: position 84,790,745 of record NC_142868.1, on the reverse strand, counting down.
ATGTTTCTCTATGGAGCCGGTCCAAAAATTTAAAACTAATTTTAAGAAGTCAGAATTCTGGCTGTGTACAAACAATAGCTAAAGTCTTTAACCAACAGATGTAAATTAAAATTGCCTGCTCTAAGAAGCTATGTTAATATTTATTATCAGAAAGATAAAAGATTAAAGATAAATTATACTGTAATTGCACTTGACATTGTTACTAGGCTTTTTCTTTTATTTCAAAGTTTATCTAAATTTCCTTAGATACTTGTCAAAATAATACGTGTTCTATAAATCAGTTTAAATAAGGTGCATGTTTTTTTATGATAAACCAAGTTATTAGAAAGGACAATTACTTAAAAGAGAACAGTAAGTCTTCCTACATAAATTTCCCACAAATTACAGATTTACATTAGTTTCATTTGTAGAGGTCTTACTGTAACCATTCATTATTGTAATATTTTATATAGCGGTCACCACTTATCTGTGGGGGATGCATTCCAAGACCCCCAGTGGATGCCAGAAACTACAGGCAGTATCAAACCCTACATCCACTGTCATTCTTCCTATAGCTATAAATACATACACGCCTATGATAAAGCTTAATTTATAATGTAGGCACAATAAGGGATCAATCACAAAAACTCATAATAAAATACAGCATCTTTACCAATATTCTGTAATAGAAGTTCTGGGAAAATGATCTCTTTGAAAATATCCTAGTGTAATGTACTCTATTATTGGACCATGGGTGACCAGGGAGACAGGGAACCATGGAAAACAAAACTGTGGAAAAGGGGTTCAACCACACACACAAAAACAAAAACCACAGTCCCCTGTGAAACAGCAACTGATGCCCTTGCCCATGACAGCTGTCAAAGAGATACCTCCAGGGGCAAAACAGTGTTTCAGGTGGCTCTGCAGCTTAACAGAATGGACCCTACAAAGTAACCAATACATTCTGCAAAGTCAAAGTGAGCATCAGAAGCAAGTGTTGCACAGCTAATCGGATGTTAGAGACTGTTGCACTCAAGACTAAGTTGTAATAAATTTACTACATCTCTTAGTTGTGTCATTTTGGAAAATCACAAGTCTCACAAAATGACACACCTAGAAACAAAATCCGAATTGACTGGCTACGAAGTTTACTTTGTACAGTCTTACACAAGCTAAAGAAAACACCTTATTCTCAGAGGAACTGAAATAATATTAAAGTATTATTCACTTATAACTTAGTGAATTTTATAATTTTATTGAGGAATAATAGCCATTACTGTTTCCATTACAATGCTAGAAATATCAGCAGAAAGAAGTTCACAGGACTCTTATTTTGGAGTTCTCATTTCGGCTTCTTCACCCAGCGTCAGTTTAATTACTTCCCATAAGAGATTATCTGCAACCTTGAGGAACACCGGACTTAAGGAGTGAGAATTCAGGACTTCTCATTCTTTTTTTTTTTTTTTTTTTGACAGGCAGAGTTAGACAATGAGAGAGACAGAGAAAGGTCTTCTTTTTCCGCTGGTTCACCCCCAAAGTGGCCACTACGGCCTGCGCAATGTGGCAGGCGTGCTGCGCTGATCCGAAGCCAGGAGCCAGGTGCTTCCTCCTGGTCTCCCATGCGGGTGCAGGGTCCAGGCAATTGGGCCATCCTCCACTGCACTGCCGGGCCACAGCAGAGAGCTGGACTGGAAGAGGAGCAATCAGGACAGAATCCTGCGCCCTGACTGGGACTAGAACCCAAGGTGCCAGCGTCGCAGGCGGAGGATTAGCATAGTAAGCCGCAGCGCTGGCCCAGAACTTCTCATTCTTATAGGTGATAATGTGCTTTGTGAATCTCCAGGAAGAGAAAATGATGGCCAGACTGCCTATCCTACACTCTCCCCTCTAGTATCACCCAGACTACTTACTTGTGTGTTCCACTGATTTCTCTTTTTGAAACGCTGAAATCACAAACTTACTACCGAGCGAACAAGGATATGTAGCCTGTGTTTGTCAATTTTTCATGTGATCTCTCAAATTAGTGTTCTGCAGGAAACACTGCCTGCTGGAGTAACTTCAGGGCTTGAAGTTCACTGGACAACAGGACTAGAAAGCAGAGGCTGAGTGTCGGGGCCACAAACTAGCTCTGTGGCTTTGGGGAGGTTCTTGAGGTCCTGCAAGCACTAGTTTTCTCTTCTAATACAGGGCTGTTTAGCCAGGAAATCGCAGTGGCCCTTCCCAGAGGATTTCTGTAATAGCAAAGAGCCTGTGGCTGTTCCTCAGGAGGTATTTATTTATCTGGGCAATGTCAGTCAGTGAATGACTCAGTGGATACAAACATTGCTGTTCTATCCAAAGTCACATTATCTTTGCCAGGAATAAAGATTCTGCAAATAAGATATCAACAAGCTATGTATGATAATTGGGTTTCAGAACAAATAATTCTTACAGGTGGCACATTAGAGCATAACAATTCTTGGCTGGTGCTTGGTACAAAATTTATGTTTCTTTTCTGAACTCAGATGAGAGGTACTTTTCAAATATAATCCTAAATAACACATGTCACATATCTCATGTCACATGTCTCAGAATCATAATGTTGAATAATGTCACACAGATATTATAGAAGAATGGTAATTTTAGAGGGTCAGCTTTGTGGCAAAGCAGGTTAAGCTGCTGCCTGTGACACCAGCATCGCATGTGGGCACCAGTTTTAGTCCTGGCTGATCCACTTTTTTTTTTTTTTTTTTTTTTGACAGGCAGAGTGGACAGTGAGAGAGAGAGACAGAGAGAAAGGTCTTCCTTTGCCGTTGGTTCACCCTCCAATGGCCGCCGCAGCCAGCGCACCACACTGATCCGATGGCAGGAGTCAGGTGCTTCTCCTGGTCTCCCATGGGGTGCAGGGCCCAAGCACCTGGGCCATCCTTCACTGCACTCCAGGGCCACAGCAGAGAGCTGGACTGGAAGAGGGGCAACCGGGACAGAATCCAGAGCCCCGACCGGGACTAGAACCCGGTGTGCCAGCGCCGCAAGGCGGAGGATTAGCCTAGTGAGCCGAGGCGCCGGCCTGATCCACTTTCAATACAGCTTTCTGCTAATGAAAGTAGAAGAAGGCCCAAGTGCTTGGGCTCATGCCACCCATGTGAGAGACCCAGATGGAGTTCCAGACACCTAGCTTCAGCCTGGACCAGCCTGGCTATTTTGGCCATTTGGGGAGTGAACCAGCAGTTGGAAATCAATAAATAAAATAAATCTTAAAAAAAAGAAGAATGGTAATTTTTGAGAATACAAACTAATTTCTCAAATATACTGGAATATTTTTAAGTATGTGACCTTGGGCTGGAAATAAAATCTTGAAATAAGAAAGAATAATTACTCAGACTGTGGTACTATTAGTCAAACAGTCTGGCAATTAATAGCAAAAAAGAAGAAAGAGAGACAGGAAGAAAGAAAGAAAAAAACAAAAGGAAAACAATCAATTACAGCAATTGCTACAAGTGTGTCTAACTTTATTTCATTTAATCCATTGGGGTCAGGATATCTGTGTGTGTTTCTAGATGCAAATTAAACAGGCGAAGATGATCATGAACTCAAAGGTTTCTAAAGTGTTAAATGGACAAGATTTGTTAAGAAGAGTTGAAACTGAAAACCAAAAATAGTTACTCTTGGAAATATTGAAAGAAAAAAAAAATAGTTGAGACAAGTAAACATGGTCCTGAGACCATAGAGAGGGATTCAACAGGTTTTGCTGTATGTCTATGACACTTGCCAGTTTAGCCACAGGGGATAAACAGGATGTTATCTTGGATCTCCTCCAGGGTCAATATATAATTTAACTAAGTAAAACAGATTATGCTCATCAGTAGCTCTCAAGTTCTCACATTGCTGATGATGGTGGGAAGACAGAGGTGACACTGTAGAGTATGCATAAGTAAGGCGCATTCACAGTAAAGCGCTAAACATCTAAGCATGTATCAGTGTTGTTTAATGCAAATGAATGAGGTCCTTAGAAGGATAAAAGCAGCATAATTTGCTAAGAGTCTAAATCAACTTTTTTTTAAGGAATTATCCCCGTTGTGATGATTTTCAATTAAAAAATTTCCCAGTGGTTTTGTCATTCACAACTCATTTTATCCATAATCAATTTTCAAAACATAAAACACAACAAAAGAGAGTAACAAATTTAATTTTATTTGATCACAATTTTCATGAACACATGCCTAGCATAACAGTACACAGTCTAATATATAGTAGGTCCTCATTATATACACAAGTACTTAAAGAATGTATTTACTCTATTTAAATTCTGTGTCTTATTTTGCAGTAAGAATTTGAAATATTACAAATTAAATTCTTGGGAGCCGGCGCCGTGGCTCACTTGGCTAATCCTCCGCCTGCGGTGCCGGCATCCCATATGGGCACCGGGTTGTAGTCCTGGTTGCTCCTCTTCCAGTCCAGCTCTCTGCTGTGGCCCGGGAGGGCAGTGGAGGATGGCCCAAGTGCTTGGGCACCTACCTGCATCCATGTGGGAGACCAGGAGGAAGCACCTGGCTCCTGGCTTCGGATAGGCATAGCTCAGGCCATAGCAGCCATTTGGGGGGTGAACCAACGGAGGGAAGACCTTTCTTTCTGTCTCTCTCAATGTCTAACTCTATCTGTCAAATAAAAAAAATTAATTCTTGACAAAGATTTTAATGTCTTTAAAGCCCTGATCATATCTGCATAACAGACCTTAACAAATGGGTCACTGTTTTCAAGTCATATGAATTGAAATCATTATATATGCTTCTCAGATGGTTAGTTCCCCACAAATGTCTTAAATTTGCTTGAATTGCAGCATTTGTATGGGTGGTAACAATAAACCAAGAGTTAACTATGATAAAATTTTGTTCACAAATATTTTCCAAGCAGCTGTGTTTTTGTTTTGTCCTGTTTGTTATTTTGGTTTAATTATTAGCTCATCACTAGGTATAAGAAAAGATGCTGGGGTAACCTTTGGTTGCTTGAAAAGACTGCACCCCATATCAGAGTGCTAGCTTAAGCCCTGGCCTCTGCTTCTGACCCAGCTTGTTGCTAATGCAGATGCTGAGAGGCAGCAGGTCAAGGACTTAGATCCCTGCCTGTACTGAGTTCCTGACTCTTGGCTTTGATATGGCCCAGTATGGGCATTTGTGGAGTGACCCAGCAGATGGGCAATTTCTCCTTGTCTCTCTGCCTTTCATATAAGTAATAAAATCAATGAATAACAGTTCTTCAAAAAACAGCTTCACAGGGCAGAGATACTTCATCATGCTTAAAAAAAAAGATTTACTGATGATGACAAAAGAACAAAGAACTTTTTACTTAATTTGTCTGAATGTACGATTCATTGTATTTCCCAGTTTAAACATACCAGCTCTGGTTATATTTTACATTTAGCCACTTGTTTCCAACAGTAATTATCTATATAATCTATTATGCAGATTCCATAACAAGACTGACACAGTCTTCATTTGTATTGCCGATTCCTATTCCCTTCCCTGAAAGAGAGGATCTTTCAAGGAGCTCTGTTGGGCCATTATTATTTAATATAGAGTAATGTTCTTATTTTCCATCTTTGACTACATAATTTATAAATGTTCTTATGCTTGTTACATAACAACCTGGATACTTGAATTCTTTACCAGTACAATAAGGGTAAATGAATATACAATATTTTATTATATCATTTTGAAGAGTAAAAAAATTGCGTAGTTTATTCATTCATTCACTAAACACACTAGACGTTGGGAGTATAAAGATTTATAGCAGAAGGCTTCTATTCTCCCATAGAAGCTTACTGTCTAGTAGAGACAGATTAGGAAGTTAATAAACTCTAATATAGGGTATACTGGGAGTAAAAGGGAAGAAAAGGTAAATTCTGCCTAGGGAAAGATATCAAGAAAGGTTTCAGGGAAAATTACTTTTTTGACTACATATTAGAATGATTTAGTTCTGTGGTCAATAACTGGTTACCACTCTTTTTTTTTTTTTTTTTTTTAATTTTTTGACAGGCAGAGTGGATATTGAGAGAGAGAGACAATGAGAAAGGTCTTCCTTTGCCGTGGTTCACCTTCCAATCCGGCGCACTGCGCTGATCCGATGGCAGGAGCCAGGTACTTATCCTGGTCTCCCATGGGGTGCAGGGCCCAAGGACTTGGGCCATTCTCCACTGCACTCCCTGGCCACAGCAGAGAGCTGGCCTGGAAGAGGGGCAACTGGGACAGACTCCAGCGCCCCAACCGGGACTAGAACCCAGTGTGCCGGCGCCGCAAGGTGGAGGATTAGCCTAGTGAGCCGCGGCGCCGGCCTGGTTACCACTCTTGTCATTAACATCTTGGGCATGGATACCACTTTTGACCTTCACTGGGGAAAATTCTGTATCTTAGTTACCAACACTTAAGTCTGCATGTTCATAGACATCAGGTTCTCATAGGGGTAAACTGGGTCATGCCTCACAAAAGTTGCATTCAGAATCAGTTAGCTGTAATTATACAGTAATCCAGATACGACAGAGCCCCTCATACCAACTGCCTAGGACTTTCCTGGTTTGGCACTGCACCTGCAACATCCCAGGTTACCTCTCAGTACCAGTTTTGAAACTGAAAGTCCATGTGCTGGGAACTCTTAAAGCCTGGGACAGACAAAGCCAAATAGTCACTTGGCCCTAATGCTTAATGGTTAATAGGGTTTAAATTAGAGGAGTTATCAGTCTAGCTACAACAGATTCATTTTGAAAATGTGGAACTGGAGATAATTTCTAGTCAACAAACCATCAGACAGATTATCAATAACCTTTTATGTGGCAATTATCTTGGACACCACACCCAATTCAATCCATTGCCTTAATTCATAGTTAAATGCAATCAAAGGTAAGTATGAAGGATTAACTGAAGGGTAAAACGTGTGTTTAATTTACAATGTGTAAAATAATAAGACATTTCATTATTTTGACAGCTATCACATTTTCTTTGTCTCTAAGAGTTTAGAAAGGAGCTAAGTAATAAGTTTCATGGGCTCACAGGAGAAAACATGTATTTATAAGTAAATTAATGAACATCCTCTTCATTCTGATCAAAATAAACATGTTTCATTCAAGAACATCAGAACTTAAAAAAAAAGGCATTACATTACCTGATTTTAAGATCTCCTACAAAGCTACAGTAATTAAAGTATCACAGTTTTGGTATAAAAACAGACACACAGAAGAATAGAACAGAACAATGAACCTAGAAGTAAACCTATACATCTATAGTCTGCTGATCTTTGACAAAGATCAAAATTATTATAAAAAAGCACAAACAATTATTTTTAAAAAAGCACAAAATTATTATAGCACCATTCAGAAAATGGTGCCGTGAAAACTGGATATCCACATAAAGAAGATGAAACTACAGCCTCACCAGTCACCATTTATAAAAAATCAACTCAAAATGGTTGCAGACCTAATTGTAGCACCTGAAACTACCAAAATACTAGAATAAAACATAGAAGAAACACTTCAAGACACTGGAAGGGGCAAGTATGTTTTCAATCTGACCCGAAAAGCACAAGACACAAAAGCAAACATGGACAAATTAGGTTTCATCAAATGAAAAAGCTTCTGTACAGCAAAGGAAATAATCACCAGAGGGAAGAGACATCATAGAAGAAAATATTTGCAAGTTATACATCTGGGAACAGCCAGAATATATAAGTACAATCCAATAACATAAAAAAATAAATAATCCAGTTGAAAAATGAGCAATAGATCTGAACAGACATTTTTCAGAGCAAAACATAAAACTGACCAACAGATATATGAAAAATATTCAATATCATTAATCATCAGGGAAACACTGATCAAACCCACAGTGAGATTATTAAAAAAAAAAAATAAGATACCTGCTGGTGAAGACATGGAGAGAACAGAACCCTCATGCACAGTTAGTGGGAATGTAAAATAGCACAGCCACGTGGAAAACAGTATTGAGTGTCCTCAAAAAATTAAAAATAGAACTACCATATAATCCAGCTATTCCACACAGGTCCATGTCCAAGGCAAACACAGTAATTCTGTCAAAGACACACTCATATTTATGAGCTCCTATATTTATGGTAGCACTATTCATGATAGTGAAGAAATGGAAACCACTTAAATGTCCATCACTGAAGAATGGGTAAAGAAAATGTAGTACATGTACACAATGGGATACTATTCAGTTATTAAAAAGGATGAAATCTTGTCACTTGGAACAACATGGAACTGGTGTTCATTATGTTAAGTGAAATTAGCCAGGCACAGAAAGACAAACACTGCACTCTCTCACTATCTAAAAAAGTTGATCTCACAGAAATTGAGAGTAGAGTGGTGGTTACCAGAGGCTGGGGAGGATAAAGAGGAGAGAGAGATGTGGAAAGGTTGATTAACTGGTACTTAGTGAGTAAGAAGTTGTAGTATTCTATCACATAATAAAGAATGACAACAGGTAACAATAATGCACTGCATTTTATTAACAGAAACAAACAAAAAAAGCTAGAAGAAAGGATTTTAATTGTTTTCACCATAGAGAAATATTAAATGTTTGGATAGCTATGTTCACGGTGATTGGATGTTACAACAAGGTATACAATGTGTCAAAATATCACATGGTACCCCATAAATATATATAATTTTAATGCATCAGTTAAAAATGTTTTTAAATGCATATTTGAACTTTTAATTGTGCTCTCAGGTGAATATATAAGACCAAAGAAATAGATTAGTCTTACAACTTTGTAATTACTTACATGTCAAAAAAATCATGTTGACTGCCTTTAAAAAACAGATATAAGATCATTTGGGTAGGAAGTATGCAGTCACATTAATCCTGAATTGTGGTGTAGTAGCTTGTAATCTAAACATACTATTTGTGGTGGTGGGGGCAGTTTAACTTTGTTAATGTATTAGGGGAAAAAATAAATAATCTTATTTTTGAGAGAGTTGAGTGCTTAATTCTTTTTTAGAAAGACAACTAAAGTTATCCTAAGATAGTTACCGGGTCATAAATGCATAAATGCAAGGTATCGGCTTATTTTCAATTTTGAAAAGCTGTATTTATAGCATTAAAACTACTATCGAGAAAACAAACACGTTCTAAATATTGTTGAAAATTTAATAAATCATTAATACATTTAAACTGTTGTCGTTAAAGCTATAGTATTTGGAAAATGATGATGACTATAGGAAATTTTGCCTTTTATGTACAAGAATCATATGAAAGTACAAATCAATATTCTTTTGTCTAGGACATGCAGCTTAATATCTAAGTGTACATATTTACTTATTCTTTTCTATTCTTTTATTGTATTTTTCAATGTCACCCTACCCAGCCAAGTGTCACTGTTTAGTAGTTGATTTTTATCCAGCCCAATTCACCAGCAAACTGAAACATTTTTAGTTGAGTTATTAAAAGTCTGAAAAAAATCCTTTTAATGCATGAATTTAAAAGATACCATATCCAGTATGGGTTAATTTGCACCAGTAAGTCTGGGTGTCCCTTATGTTAGCATCCATTTTTCACATAAAAATAATGAAAATGGCTGGTTATCCACTTCTTGTCCCCACTGGTGAAGTTGTATTAATTAATTTCATCAAAGCCCGGAAGTCCAATTTAACCTCCTTTATTCTTATGTTAATTGCTTTGAAGAAGGTGAAGCAATTGACTGAGACAGGAGCTTATTTCAAAAGCCTTGCATATAATGAGAGTATCTTGGAGCACTCATTAAAGCTGACCGCCCTATAATGCAAGGGATGAGCACTTTAAGAACCCTTAATTGGACTCAAACAAAATGGGAAAGTCTATGTGAGTCATTTCATACTAGACTAACAGAAAAAAAAAAGTCTACATGCCATAGCCTATACGATCAAAAGTCAAAATATCAGATACTGGCAGTAATCTTGGATCACCCGTGACATTTATTTTATTATCTGTTTCTGCTTCCCAAACCCGCAACAAGTTCTCTGATGTTTCCCCTCCCCAGCCTTCTTAACTAGTTCCTTTCACATAGGTGGCTTAGGTCATTAGATAAAAACAAAAAACAAAAACCAAAAACACTTCTTGGGGGAGGGCATTTCCATTGAGAGGCTACTGTAAAATGAATTCATGATCAAGTTGAGAAGAATTTAAAGGAAATTAAATGAATGAAATAAATTTTTTATACACGATCACCCGATTCACCTCAATAAATAATCAACACGCATGTTTTAACTCATGCAGGAGATAGATCATTATTTGTCAGTAACACAATGTAGAAAAGACCACAGGAGTTTAGAGGGCTTTTGTGAACAGAATCTAAACCGAGAGGATGAAGTAACAGAGAGAAGGTAGCACAGACTATTTCTTAATGAAGGCCTGTGTAGCTGTACTGAACACAGGAAAACAGTCTATCATCGGATGAAAAATCATTTGAGCCAATCTTAGAACCTGGCTTACTTTTAACCTCCTAAGAGTAGTATGGAGGGTGTAGCAAACTGGGGGCGGGGGAGGGTGATGCTAGATTCTGCTTCCAGTTTTGTGGTCTCAACAACCTGCTAGGCAAGTGGAGGCTGGTTCAGGAAGCATATTTAAAGTATCCGAGAGAAATTCCAGAAAACACAGATGAATGAAACTCGTAAAACTCATAGATTCTGAAGGAACCACTACTTTAATAGTCATCTGTAATATTCATCTAGAGACAGAAAGAGATGGCTAAATTGTACACACTCCTCAAATTATCTGACCTAATTACACAACAAAAGTCATGCAGTATTTGTGAAAGAGTCAATTTCCAAGTTATTCACCTGTTTGAAGAGTGACTATGATTGATGACGTCCGAACTGCAGAGTTACCGCACGTTTCACATATTATTCGGTCGTTCTGCATGCTCCTCAGATCAACATGAAAGCTCTTTATTTCCTGAGGACCTAGCATATGCTAAGCTCTGAGCATGGTGAGAAGGTACACTTTTTTTTTTTTTTTTAAGGTTTATTTTATTTATTTGAAAGAATTGCAGATTGAGGTAGAACCAGAGAGAGAGAGAGAGGTCTTCCATCCACTGGTTCACTCCCCAGATGGTTGCAACAGCCGGAGCTGTGCTGATCTAAAACCCAGAGCCAGGAGCTTCCTCCAGGTCTCCCACATGGGTGCAGGGGTTCAAGCACTTGGGCCATCTTCTACTGCTTTCCCAGGCCATAACAGAGAGCTGGATCGGAAATGGGGCAGCGGGGACTAGAACTGGCGACCATATGGGATGCCGCACTGCAGGCCAGGGCTTTAACCCACTGCATCACAGTACCAACCCTGAGAAGGTACATCTTTACATTTTAGAGATCTACTGTACAGTTGAGAGGACAATATTTGTTTAATAAATATCAGTTAACGTGAATTAGCCTAACCACCCTTCCACTTAAATAGTGAGATCAACAAGGACATAAATCTCATACTCATACATACTCGGCTTCTCATTAGTTATTGCAAACGGACAGAACGTGCAGTGAACAAGTTGCAGCAAACTTAAGTGCTCATGGCTGTTATTCTTCCTGCCAGTACTACATTTCAGAGACTGGAATTATTGCACTGACTGCTGATACCAAACATTCCTGAGGCACACAGGACACGCTGAGAACAGGAAAGCTGCATAACTCAAGATGTGCATACCTGATAAAACCATAGCCAGTATTGGCTAAGTGTCAGTCATCGTTAGAGTTGACAAAATCCAAGTCACACTCATCATCTCACTTAACCCTCACAACTACCTAGAGAAAACCATGTTAATTTTATAGGTGAGAAGTGAAAACGCTAAAATTAAAATAACTTGGCAAAGGTCACAAAGGTCACATAGCCTGTAAATGGGGGAACTAGAACTTAGCTACACTGCAGGATTGATCTTCACAGGGCCGCTCATCCTCTATGGCTATTAAGAGGATAACAACATGGGGCTGGCGTTGTGGCGTAGCAGGTAAAGCCACTGCCTGCAGTGCCGGCATCCCATGTGGGTGCTGGTTGAAGTCCCAGCTGGTTCCACTTCTGATCCAGCTCTGCTATTGTGCCTGGGAAAGCAGTGGAGGGTGGCTCAACTCCTTAGGCCTCTGCATTCGCATGGGAACCCCATATGAAGTTGTAGGCACCTCACCTCAGCCTAGTTCAGCCCTGGCCATTGCAGCCATCTGGAGAGTGAATCAGCAGATGGAATATCTCTCTGCCTCTCCCTCTCTGTAACTCTTTCAAATAAAATAAGTAAATCTTTGTTAAAAAAGGATAACAATTGCTATTCTGATTATTGATTTTATTAATCATGTGATTGTCATGAACCAAGTATATAGCCCAAATATGTTAATGGAAAGATTTGGCATAGTATGTGAGCTTTCCTGATTCTCTTGATCTATGGCCATTAAAAAGGGAATGTCTACAAATTTCTTTTCTTTCTTTCTTTTTTTTTTTCTTTTTTGACAGGCAGAGTTAGACAGTGAGAGAGAGAGACAGAGAGAGAGAGAAAGGTTTTCCTTCAGTTGGTTCACCCCCAAATGGCCGCTACGGCACGCTGCGCCGATCCAAAGCCAGGAGCCAAGTGCTTCCTCCTGGTCTCTCATGTGAGTGCAGGGCCCAAGGACTTGGGCCATCCTCCACTGCCTTCCTGGGCCACAGCAGAGAGCTGGACTGGAAGAGGAGCACCGGGACAGAATCTGGTGCCCTAAATGGGACTAGAACCCGGGGTGCCAGCGCTGCAGGCGGAGGGTTAGCCTAGTGAGCCACAGCAACCACCTTACAAATTTCTTTTACTTAGTAATTCAAGTAAGGCCAAATGAACATGATAAATTAACTCCAGTGTTTTACATAAAGAGCATTTATCTAATTTAACAATTAATAAATGATCATATTTTATTCAAGTAACTACCTCTATAAAAGGTACAGTATAGTTGCCTTTGTTGTAATACTCTCTCCTCTATCTCCCCAACAACTCTAGAAGTCTTATGAAAATATTAGATTGACAGTGCTTGAACTGAGCCAGAGAGATCATCCACAAATATGGTTCTCTAAATTGATGTGTAAGGGTCTTAATCATTCATGTTAAAAAAAAAAACAACACAACAAAAACTTTGCACAAATCACTAGGTATATTCTGTGGAGGAAGTATTATTTGTTAATGCAAACAAAACAAGAAAGAGTATGAATTCAAAATTCTCAACAAAATCCAGCTTGGTTTGGGTGGGTGACAGGAGGAACACTAGAGAATGATTTCCGACCAGAACATATAGGCATGTGGTTTTGCTCTTTTTATGGCCAGTCATATAAATAATACCATGATTTTGTACAGTGTCCAGTTCAGTACAACAAAAGCCATTCCTTCATCACTACATATTTTATGAACAAGCACAGAGCATGGTATACAGCCCTAAGGTGGAAACACTACTTTTTTTCAGTGATATCTCATATAATACAAAAGCCAATTGACCTGGCATATTTGGCCCACAGATTTTGTTGGAAAGTGTGGGGAGCAGCCCGGACTGGACTGAGTTACTGGAATTAAGACTTATTCTATGCATCTGCTCTCCCACAACATGGCGTTGGGAGAGAAGTAAACAGCTTCCGCACAGCTGCCTCCAGTTCAACTAATAAACTGTAGGACTTGCTCCTGATTGGAGAGCAGCGTACTCGGCGTGTGGGCAGCCGAGTTGGGATTGGCGGAGGAGGACTATAAAGGAGGAGAGAAACGGCATGCACCGGGAACATCTATGGGGAACATCTAAGGGAACCCGTGCAGCCCCCAGAGAGCCGGCCGGCAGTGTGCCGCTCCCCTGCGGAAGTGGGGAATGTGGCCAGGGGGAACTGCCCTTCCACGGAGGTGGAAGGGATAGTAGCCAACCCGGGAAGAACCAGCAGCAAACCCGGGGAGGGCCGAGCAGACGAAAGAACAGCGCAGGGTCCTGTGTTGCTCCTCCACGAAGAGGGGGAGCGACAGAAAGTAACTTTAGTGTAACAGATACAACATATCTGTAGGAAGAGCCGTGGATTCAATCAAAGTAAGTCACTATTTCTTAGCAGGATCAAGGCAAAGTGCTCAACATCTCTGAGTCCCAGTAGCATCACTTCTAAAATTCCAGGGTGCTGGTGGAGGGAACAGGGGACTATTTATACTAAATGATACCACTGTAATTTCAAAAATTCTAAGAAATTCTATCAAAATTATTCCTACTCTTTAATGTTATTTATTATGAAGAAAAAGATGCATAAACCCATTATTACATTCAAGATATTTTGCCTTTCTTTGTCTTTCGGATATACAATACTTTGCTTTTATATCAATTATTCTAAAAAGAATACCAGAGAGAACGGTGTTGTTGCACAGCTGCTGCCTGTGAAGCTGACGTCCCATTCGAATGCTGGTTCGAGTCTCAGCTGTTCCACATCTGAACCAGCAGATGGAAGATTTCTCTGTCTCCCCCAGCTCCCCGCCACTCATAACTCTCTCTTTCCAATAAATAAATAAATCTTAGAAAACAAAGTAAGAAAGACCACCAGAGAACTTATTCAATTTCTTAGGTTCTGAATGAAACTGTCTCTAATTTTTTTTAGTCATCATGTGCAAATTTAGTGGAGAAACCGTCAATGAATTTGCAATCACTGTTGTTACTCTTTGCCTATTAGTTTCCTTAAATGTTTTCTAAAATTAGGCAAGAACTGATAGGAAGTCTCTGCCCATGGCAAGGAAAGATCCAGGTGAGAAATTTCATGAGTGCTTTTTGACTTGACTAAATGCTACTTTTTATCTGTTCCCTGAACTTTCTGAAGCACCCTTGTATTATTAAATTACTTAATTAATCAACCTTTGGAAAAGATTTTACTTTATACAGTACAATACATTATCAACTCACATTGATAAAATGGGCTATTTGCTCAGTCACTGTCATTGTTTGATTGCTTTAAAATAATTTGTTTTCAGATCTGACAACAAACTCTTTTTTTAAAGATTTATTTATTGAAAGGCACAGTTAGAAAAGATGAGAAAGAGAAAGAGAGAGAGGGAGGGATATTTGAACCACTGGTTCATTCCCTAAATGGCCATAAAGGCCAGAGTTAGGCCTGTCCGAAGCCAGGAGCCAGGAGCTTCCTCCAGGTCTCCCACAGGGTGCAGGGCCCAGGCTCTTGGGCCGTCCTCCACTGCTGTCCCAGGCCATCAGGGGCAGGTTTATCCTCTGTGTCAGAGCATCAGCCCCTGGATGCTTGTTCTTTTTTTTTTTTTTTTTTTTTTTGACAGGCAGAGTGGATAGTGAGAGAGAGAGACAGAGAGAAAGGTCTTGCTTTTGCCGTTGGTTCACCCTCCAATGGCCGCCGTTGGTTCACCCTCCAATGGCCGCCGCAGCCGGCGCGCTGCGGCCGGCGCACCGCGCTGATCCGATGGCAAGAGCCAGGAGCCAGGTGCTTTTCCTGGTCTCCCATGGGGTGCAGGGCCCAAGTACCTGGGCCATCCTCCACTGCACTCCCTGGCCACAGCAGAGAGCTGGCCTGGAAGAGGGGCAACCGGGACAGAATCCGGCGCCCCGACCGGGACTAGAACCTGGTGTGCCAGCGCCGCTAGGCGGAGGATTAGCCTAGTGAGCCGCAGCGCCGGCCTGGATGCTTGTTCTTAAGCACCACTCAATTTTAACTTTTAAGTTCAGTGAGAATAATTTGCACATTTTTGTTTTATCAAACAAAGAATAATGATCATTTGTGGCTCAGTTAAAAAGGAAAAAAACAAAGCTGGTGCCGTGGCTCACTAGGCTAATCCTCCACCTAGCGGCGCCGGCACACCAGGTTCTAGTCCCGGTCGGGGCGCCGGATTCTGTCCCGGTTGCCCCTCTTCCAGGCCAGCTCTCTGCTGTGGCCAGGGAGTACAGTGGAGGATGGCCCAGGTACTTGGGCCCTGCACCCCATGGGAGACCAGGATAAGTACCTGGCTCCTGCCTTTGGAGGGTGAACCAACGGCAAGGGAAGACCTTCCTCTCTCTCTCTCTCTCTCTCACTGTCCACTCTGCCTGTCAAAAAAAAAAAAAAAAGGAAAAAAAAACAGTTCTTTATATCTACAACCTAGGAAGAGTAGCAGAAATATACTTTGACACCTCTCTTCACTATTGGGATCAAATACTTCAGAGTAAAATAGTGGAAATTATAGCTATTATTGTTGTTGTTATTTTAATGAGAATAACAGAGTGTCACTATGAAGGTCCATATTGCAAGTTTTTTTTTAAATTAAAGATACTATGTAAGTGGAAGAAATATTTCTAATTAAAAAAACAATATCCACTGAGCACGAATGTAAATTATGTTTTGATTTATAAAAATATCCATTTGAGGGGGCTAGCGCTGTGGAGTAGTGGGTAAAACCATTGCCTGCAATGCTGGCATCCCATATGGGTGCAAGTTTGAGTCCTGGCTGCTCTACCTCCAATCCAGCTCCCTGCTAATGGGCCTGCAAAAGTAGTGGAGGATAGCCAAGTCTTTGGGCCCCTGCCCCTACATGGGAGATCCAGAAGAAACTCCCGGCTTCAGATCCATTCAGCTTCAGCTGTTGTAGCCATTGGGGAGTGGACCAGCAGATGGAAGACCTCTCTCTCTGTCTCTACTTCTCTCTGGAATTCTTTCAAATAAATAAAATAAATCTTTTTTAAAAAATCCTTTTGATAATATATCATAACTTAGCCAATGAGATTTAGATTTAATTACACAGTGTAGCTGTTACAAACAAAAATATAAATATGAGTTATTCATTTAAACTAAAACTTTGGGGAATTTCAGGGTATCCAATATTTTTCACAGGGGAAATTTCCATGATGAAGCAATATAGAGGGGATAGCAGAGTGACTAGATCAATATATGAAGATAAAGATGATGTTAAATGTATTGAATGAAAACTGCTTGACAATAAAAAAGGGGGGTAGGAGATAAAAATCATACGTTGGAATATGCGTGGGAAAGAATGGCTCTAGTTCAAGTCAAACAGAGGAGCAGTTAATTCAGAAAGAAAACACCAAGACACCTCCTGAAAGTACAATTCGGTGCCAAAAAACCATTTGGAAAAATTACACGGAAACCAATTTCTTCCCACTTAACAAGTACATGATGGCCTTCTAACCACAATAATATGTTTATATCCCATGAGTTGTTTTTTTTTTTCTTGAATTTTTGAGTCAAATTATTGTTTCAATAAAAAGCACTTTACATTGACTTTCAGAAACATTTCAGGGTGGACAGTCCACTCCAAAACACTCTTTCTTTATGAATCCATGAAATGTTCACACTTTCAGTATCCGCATTTAGGATCTTCATGTATTCAAAAATGCAAATTTTAAATATCAAAACAAGAAAAACAGAACAAGAAATTGGTAATGTGTGTGTCTGTGCAGGTTGTTTAACAATTTTAAGCATTTTAAAATGAAAATCATCTTGTTGGTTGTGAAAATAACTATATTCCAAGGGAGTTTCAATTAATTAAGGCTGATTTCCCTGATGGTGTAGACAAAAAATTATCCCCAGGAAACCCCTAAGCCAGTCCTCTGGTTTGTTATAATAGCTCAAAGATGTAAGGTGCCTGAAACAAAGGCGCCCCTAATCGAATCAGCCATTGCCTTTCCGGATGAGGCCCCACATGTCAATCCTGCTAAAAAGCAGAAGGAATTGGGAAGGGAATGTTGTAATGTGGCATGAATAAAGGAGGAGGTTAGGAAAAGCAAACGAATCCCTGGCCTTGGTTCCTGAGCCCCCTCCCAACGTCCATTAGTCAAAAAGTTAAAGGAAAATCACTCAGGGACAACTTTTTTAAAGGTGCTCAATAAAGCTGTGTAAGAACGAACCCAAGGGATAGAGTGATCCTGAGAGAGGGAGCAGTAAGTAAGCAGCAAACACTCTGACAGTGTTGTCCCCATTGTCCCACAGCTGCCCCAGTTCCTGAGGCTAACAAACATCTGAGTCTAGACTGACCTCCTTGCACTGTGAGATGTGTGATTTTATTTATTTGTTTTATTCACGTTATTTGTTTTCTTTTTAAAGATTTATTTTACTTATTTGAAAGACAGAGTTACAGAGAGACAGAGAGAGAGAGGTCTTCCATCTGCTGGTTCACTCCCCAGATGGCTGTAACGGCCAGAGCTGTGCCAATCCGAAGCCAGGAGCCAGGAGCTTCCTCCGGGTCTCCCATGCAGGTGCAGGGGCCCAAGGACTTGGGCCATCTTCTACTGCTTTCCCAGGCCACAGCAGAGAGCTGGCTTGGAAGAGAGCAGCTGGGACTAGAATCGGCGCCCATATGGGATGCCGGCACTTCAGGCCAGGGCTTTAACCCGCTGCGCCGCAGCGCTGGGCCCCTTATTCACTTTATTTGAAACTGACAAAAATAGTACAATGTGATGTTGTTATATACGTATACATGAGGTGATTAACTTGAGCTACTTTAAAATCCATCACCAAACTTACTTTTAGATATGTGATTTTTTTAATTAAGTGGGCCATCATCACTGCCTCCTAGGGTCTGCATTACTGGGAAGCTAGAAACATTGAGGGGAGCCAGGTACCAAACCCAGACACGACAATGAGGGAGGTAGATTTGAGTGCCTGCCTCCACCTCATATGTGTGATTTTAAGCAAACCAAAGAATCTCCCTTGGCCTCCGAGCTCTCCTGGCATACACAGGTTGGCTTCTCTGAGCACCTCTGTGAGACACAGTAACCTATGTCAAAACATTTCAATACTTCAGTTTATTTTTAAAGATTTATTTATTTGAAAGGTAGAGTTATATAGAGGGAAGGAGGGAGGGAGGGAGAGAAAGGAGAGAGCTGAAGATCTTCTATCTGCTAGTTCATTTCTCAAATAGCCACAACAGCAGGGGCTGGGCCAGGACAAAGCCAGAAGCCAAGAACTCTATCCAGGACTTCCACGTGGGTAACAGGGACCCAAAAACTTGAGCCATCTTCCACTGCTTTCCCAGGTACATTATCAGGGAGCTGGATGGGAAACAGAATAGCCAGGACTTGAACCAATGTTCATATGGGATGCTGGCATTACAGGTGGCTGAGCTCAGTTAGAGGAAACAGTGTATTGCCAATGCAGAACACAAGAAATTTTACCAGAAACACTGGGCTGGGACTTGCCTGGGGATTAAAAAGCTGAGGAAGGTGGACGTGGACAGAGACTTTTAACTAAGACCCTGCCTTTCACAGGGCAGCACAGTATTCTCTGCTTTCTTACCACCATCAGGTGCGGAAAAAGTGTCTTGAGACCCTGCTTTATAAATAATTCAAAGAGGCCACTGTGTTTTGGAAAGCTGTTTGAAATAGTTTGGGTATGTCAGTAATCAAAGTCAATCAACCATTTTAATGAGTCAGGATGAGACATCTTCAAAATGATCAAAAATGGAAGAAAGGAAGAAACGAGTAAATTCTACGTCTCTGCCAGAGTTAAAAGCATCTTTCTAGCAAGCACTTACTACATCTTCACAAATCCACAGAGAGACGGGGATTCCCCTAGAGGAGTTTTTAAATATGAGATAAGGAAAATATGTTTTTAGTATGTTTCCATAGGGAATTTAATTTTTCACAAATCTGACTAGATTCACAGATTCATGAAATGATACTCTGGGTTTCACCTTCACACTCTAGATGAACAAAAGAGAGTTAGGCTGTGATACCCAGGTGCCTATCAGCGTCATTTACAACTCATCCAAGTAAACCCATCCAAGGGGACAGCACGCAGCCTCCCACAGCAAGGTCATTCTGACACACGCTGCAGCCTGGTTGAACCTGAGGACGCCACACTAAATGGAACAAGCCAGTCACAAAAAGTAACTACCACATGGTTCATTTGCATGAGGTCCCCTAAAGAGTCAAATTCATGCAGACAGAAAGTAGGACACAGGCTGGGGAAAGAAGCAGGAATTGCTATTCTGTGGATTTTTTTTTTAAAGATTTTAGTTATTCTTATTTGAGAGGAAGAGTTACAGACAGTGAGAGGGAGAGATAGAGAGAAAGGTCTTCCGTCAGCTGGTTTACTCCTTAAATGGCTGCATCGGTGGCTGGAGCTAGGCCAATCCAAAGCCAGGAGCCAGGAACTTCTTCTGGGTCTCCAATGTGGGTGCAGGATCCAAGCACTTGGGCCATCTTCTGCTTTCCCAGGTCATAACAGAGAGTTGGATTGGAAGACGAGCAACTGGGACTCAAACCGGCGCCCATATGAGACACTGGTGCTGCAGGCGGAGGCTTAATCTACTGCGCCACAGCTCTAGTCCCTATTCTGTGGAATTTTCAGGCTTCAAAAATTCGTTCAAAAATTGTTCTTTTCTAGAACAATGTGAATATACCTGCCACTATTGAACTGTACACTTAATAAGGGCTGCCAGAGCACATGCCAAGTTCAGTATATTTTACCACTTAAAAACAATCGGCTGAACAGTAGCCACCTAGTACTTGGGTGTTTCCAGGGCTCCTCTGAGAGTGCTAAGTCTGCAGAAGACAAACTGGAAGTAATACAATAGGGCCCTGGAAGCCGATTGGCTTTTTTTTCCCTTGGAAAAATATAAATATGTTAGAGCCAGCATTCTGGCACAGTGGGTAAAGTTGTCGCCTACGACACTGACATCCCACATGGGCCATTTTGGGTCCCGGTTGCTCCTCTTCTGATCCAGCTCCCTGCTAACGGCATGGGAAAACCAGCAGAAGGTGGTCTACATGCTTGGTTCTCTGTCACCCATGTGGAGACCTGGAAGAAGCTCCTGGCTTCTGCCTGGCCCAGCTCTGTCCATTGTGGTCATCTGGGGAGTGAATCAGCAGATGGACCTTGCTCTCTCTGTCTCTGCCTCTCTTTCTCTCTGTCAATCTGACTCGCCAATAAGTAATTTTTTTTAATAAAAGAAAAATACGAGAATGTTGCTTCTATTTGTAAGTTTGAAAACTAAAGGTGAAAGTCAATGGATCTAAATTGAATCCTTTTATATATTATTTCTCAAAGAATTCACTTGGAGTTATTGTTGATTTCCATTTTTTTCTCCTGGAAATGGAGCACAAGAGGGCACACTTTGAAATGCTAAAAAACAATCTGGTCTCTGATCTTGGCCCCACATCTATCTGAATATGTGATACTGAAGCTGCTACAAAACAGTGCTCAGAAGTTCACAAAATCAATACGCATATAAGGGAAGTAAGCAAAACAAAATGCTAATTTCTGGGCTAAAATGGAGAAATTTAGCCTCTTGAAACCACCGCTTTGAAAAGAAAGGAATAATGGTGCAAGCATGAAAGAACTGTTCACCAAAGAAGCCCCCTTTCAGGAAACACAGGATGAGACAGCAGGCAAGGAGAAACAGAAATTGGGATTCTTACATAATAATTTTTTTTTTTTTGACAGGCAGAGTGGACAGTGAGAGAGAGAGACAGAGAGAAAGGTCTTCCTTTGCCCATGGTTCACCCTCCAATGGCTGCCGCGGCTGGCGCGCTGCAGCCGGCGCACCGCGCTGATCCCATGGCAGGAGCCAGGTGCTTCTCCTGGTCTCCCATGGGGTGCAGGGCCCAAGCACCTGGGCCATCCTCCACTGCACTCCCTGGCCACAGCAGAGAGCTGGCCTGGAAGAGGGGCAACCGGGACAGAATCCGGCGCCCCGACTGGGACTAGAACCCGGTGTGTCAGCGCCGCAAGGCGGAGGATTAGCCTAGTGAGCCATGGCGCCGGCACATAATAAATTTTAACTCAAGTGAGGATGTAGTGTTGAATAAAACATATTCTGATTACATTAAAATAGCATATTGAACTTGCACAAGTTTTTTTTTCCCCTTTTTTTATGATGTTTTCATCACTGTCAGTAGTTTCACTAATTTTTTCAATTCTGATCCTGAATATCTTGTAAATACTATTAACTTATGTAACCACTTTAAATATACAATTAAATAAGAAAATGTTTCTAACATTAATTATTTACATCTGCAGCAATGTATGCGTGATACACTTTTGATATCAATGGCTTCCTTTTGAATAGTGCAAGTAGATATCATATTGCATTTTTCATTTACTATCTTTGAAAAACTTAACATATGCACCAACCTATTGATTGCCTATTTAATTTTGAAATATTTCTTTCCCTAGCACATGGTACATATATCAACAAAATTACATGGATGAAAGAACCACAAATTGAGAATGCTATTATTAATAGTCAGTCAAAATCTTATATTAACTGCTGTACTTTGGAATTCACATTTTGAATGAATTGAATGGACTAACTTGTGGAACTTAATGAGTGGATAGCCTTGTTTGAATACTCCATGAGTTAATAGGAAAAAAAAAACATTTTGTAGGAGAAATGTTTTCTGTTTTTAGCACTTGTATAATTAAAAGCTTGAAAATTCACACATTTCACCATTAATACAAAAGAACTTGTAATACTCAGTATGCCTTGGATATGTTATACAGAGATAGTGCATTAAAACAGGATAGTGTGACTCAATGTGACTCCATTTGTAATATCTGTACCAAAAGAAATCTTGGTATGTAAATTTCTGATGCTCAACAAAGGAAATATATATCCTAAAAGGATTCTTATTCAACAGCAATAATGAAAAATGTCAAAAAGCAATGGGAGACTGTCTTTTGTCTCTAATCTATCAGTTTCAGTTTCAACATAATACCAAAGGAGGAACAATTAATATGACTCAATTGGACAGCTCCATCAGAAGGAAGCAATGAATGTTTCCTGGAAATTGGAGCACAAATCACTTATCATAAATCTACTAATTCTGTACATTAACAAATACATAAAGATTTAGTAGAACTCAATAAATACATGTTGAATAAATGCACGATGCCGCCATTCAGAGATGCATTCATTTAACAACCACTAAATCACTAATGTGTGTATAATCATTTCCTTCCTTCCCTCATTCAATTAGTACTGTGGAATTCTTTCTTCATAGTCTGTCTCAAACCTGTGTTTTACTTCCTACCTCCTCTTGTGCCCTTTAGACTATTACCATAGATTAGCATAGATTACCACCACTACAACCTTAATCATAACTCTCATTCTTTTTATTGATAGCGAGAGCAAGAGAGAGCGAGAGCGAGAGAGAGAGAGAGAGAGAGTTAGAGTTCTCATTCATTGATTCATTCCCCCAAAATGCACATGATGGCCAAACCTGGTACAACCCAGGTCTCCCGTCTTCCATGTGGGGGACCATGACCCAACTCCTTGAGCAGGGTCTGTATTAGCAGGAAGCTAGAATCAGGAGTGGAGCTGGGACTCGAACCCAGGAATTGCAAAATGGAATACAGATATCTCAACTGGCATCTTAACAGCTAGGCCAAATACATGCCCCAGCATCATTCTTAAGGTTGTTTTAATATACAAGTTATCAATTTATTCTGCTTCATCAGTCACTCCAAACACAGGGACAATAATAGTACCTAGCTTATGTTTTTTAAATGTTTAACAGATGTCAGCTATCAACAAATTTCTTCAAAGCAACCAAGCTGGTCTATTCACTGTGTACCTCACACATCTGTTTTGCTCTTGGCCTTTCCTTCCACTTGAAATACTGATGCCCATCAGCACCATATACTTCGTCAAGGCCCACCTAAGTCTTATATGGAGATGCCTCTGATTCCATTCCTTTTTAGTCACCATTTTTCTATTCTAGTTAAGGGCAAGCATTTAATGTGCTTGCCTAGAACAAGCTGTTAGAAGAAAAAAATTAACTCTATTAATAGTCTCTCAATCCTACTACTCTGAACTCAGGGCCTGGTGGTCAGCAAGTACTTACAGTGTTTTCTAAGTTAGAAGAGACAAATAAAATCAAAATGGAGATGTTTAGCCTATTTTGGAATATAAACATATAAACACAACTTAAAACTATTTAGGTACAACTAGGAGTATTGAAGATGACATAGGCTGCTGAAATGGGGACTAGTTGTAAAGTTCACTGGCAAGTGTAGTATATAGAAAACGCTGCTAAATGAGAATGGAACTGGGGCAAGATCTTGCATTAGCAGACAGGATTTGGGACACAGACGAGGGCAGTGACATACTGAGGCTCGGGCACAGGCCGAACTGAGTGTTGTGTCATGTGCAGGAGTACATAGCTACCTCTTCAGCCTGATAAGGAGGCATCACACTGAGTGGAGCTCTGGAAAAATAGGAAGAAAAACAAACGTGGACGGTGGGGCTTTTCCTTTCATGATAGCTGCCTTTTGTTCATTCCATGGCTTATATACTTCCAAAAAAAGTCAAGTAGAGAACAAGAAATATGTGAAACAAACAAACCAAAGTGAGACTTTGGCATCTTAAAGAAAACTTTTAGAAGCAAGATAAGCATGTTCTACTACTTCAGCTGCATCTTTTCATAATAAACAGAATATCAAGAGCTTCAGGAAAACATGAAGAAACCCACACCCGAGGCATGCAAATCCTTCAATGCAATAGTCATAGGGCATGGATGTATGGATGTGGTTAGCACTGTGAAGCAACTATGAGGGTATTCCTTGTGGAATACAGGTGCATAACAAAATATTTGGGAAACGAGTGGAAAACACTTGATCCTGTTGAATGTCACAGGGGGGATATTTAGTTAGCCTAAGGGATAAAGGAAACATTTCTAAGATGAATGTATTTCTTAAATAAAGTTTAAACGATGACTAAAAATGAGCTGAAAAGAGGGATGGGGTAATGTGCATTAGGCCAAGCAAACAACTTGAACAGAGTATGAACACGGAACAAGGCAAATTCAAAGGAAACCACGAAGGGAGGGGTTACGGAGCATTTTGTTGAAAGCTTAGTCAACAATTCCCAGGGATTTAGTTCTATCACAATGAGCAGTGGGTAATACTGCATCCTACACAGATGTACCCACCTGCACTGTAACTTGTCCTATGCATTTGTAAGGATCTCTGGTAGTGCACAATTGTATAAGTTTTAAAGGAGGCTCTCAGGTATGTCTTATCTCAATTTCACAAGGAGGCACTATCTACAGTTCTAACTCTGGTAAGAACATTGGCTTATTTGGCATAGGTGATATGGGAGACTGAGCAAAATGATCGTCAGATCTTTCATCAAAGGTCTCTTCTTGGTTAATGCTAACTTCATCCTATCAACTGTAAGGTCTGAAATCACCCTTGATTCCTCTTACTCAAATCAAATATCCAATCCATCATTAATAGTCACTTTAAATCAATTTTCAAAATATATTCAGAACCTAATAATCCAGTAACATCTTTAGTCCTACAACATGTACAATCATGTCTGGACTTTGACAACAGTCTCTGTGGTGGTCCTCCGGTTGCCACCATCATCCATCTTCATAATCTAACCTCAACACAGCAGGCAGTGATCCTTTCAAAACCAAAGGCATAGTGAATCACATGATGCTCAAAACTCTGCTCAAGCTGCCCATCTCCCTCGGTGGGACTGCCGTGATTCTCACAGGAACACGCCATGGCTTGCCCAATGAGGCCCTCATCACCTCTCTGAACTCTCTTTCAGAAATTTTATTTATTTATTTATTTGAAAGGCAGAGTTACAGAGAGGCAGAGACAGAGAGATAGAGAGATAGAGAGATAGAGAGATAGAATGAATCTTCCATCCGCTGGTTCACTTCCCAAATGGCTGCAATGGGTGGGGCTGGGCTAATCCAAAGCCAGGAGCCAAGAGCTTCTGCAGAGAGCTAGATAGGAAGTGGAGCAGCCAGGTCTTGAGCCAGTGCCCATATGAGATGGCGGCCTTATCCGCTACACCACAGAGCCGGTCCCTGACCTCAACTCTTAAAACTCTCTAGCTTCCTCACTGTACGCGAGCCACACTGGCCTTCTGGGCTTCCATTCTGCCTAGTATTGTGTGCAAGTACCTTAAGCTTTTGCACTGACATTTCCTATATTCAAAACATTCTTCCATATATCCAGATGTTTAACTGCCTTACTTCTTTCAAATCTTTCATTGACTGTTATTTTCTCAATGCAGCCTACACTTAACCATACCATTCAAAAATAGCCATGCTCTTTCCTTAGTATTTGGACCACCTTACATTCACTATTTTCCTTATAGGGGTACTACCTTATAAATTAGCATACTATTTCCTTACTTCTTTTTATTATTTGTTGTTTTCTTTTAAATCAAGTCTTTTTATTTATTTATTTTGACAGGCAGAGTGGACAGTGAGAGACAGAGACAGAGAAAGGTCTTCCTTTTTGCCGCTGGTTCACCCTCCAATGGCCGCCGCAGCCGGCGCACCGCGCTGATCCGATGGCAGGAGCCAGGTGCTTCTCCTGGTCTCCCATGGGGTGCAGGGCCCAAGCACTTGGGCCATCCTCCACTGCACTCCCTGGCCACAGCAGAGAGCTGGCCTGGAAGAGGGGCAACCGGGACAGAATCCGGCGCCCCGACCCGGACTAGAACCCGGTGTGCCGGCGCTGCAAGGCGGAGGATTAGCCTAGTGAGCCCGGCGCAGGCTATTTGTTGTTTTCTACTTTTAGTGTTGAACAAAAACTCACTGAGCAGGCACTCAATAAAGAATATGGAATAATTGAAAAAATGAAGATCTAGCCTTAAAATTCATCTATTTTAGGTGAAACGGCACAGCCTATTTAAAAAAAAAAAACCATTAAATGGAATGGCATCCCCATTTTTTAGAACAGTTCCTGTTTCTTCGCATTATATGTATGGAAAAAGTCTCTCTACATTTCTGGATCTTGGTTTCCTCATGGACAAAATAAAATATTTTGGACAGCTTCTCCTTAAGATCACTTATGTTTTTAAAATGTTAATGGTTCTTCTATGATCTTGTGTTTGAAAATCCAGATACTTCCTAGTCATTGCTACTTTCTCACAGATGGCACCAGTCTTTACATTAATTAATTGATTAATAATTTCAGTAAATTTATCTGGATAATGGGCAGATTCTGTCTTGCTAAATAAAATGATAGCATTAGGAAAAGTGTTGCTTCTATAGCTATTCTTCCAAAACTGAGGAGTTGCTTGTCTCTTTGTGGGTTTGCTCACCACCTTTTGCTAGAATAAGAAGTCATGGCAAATGTTTTTGGATCTGCACACATATGATTGCCCACATGCATGTCAATACATGGCATTCTGCCAGCAAGGGCAGCTTCCTGTCTCAAATGTGTAGGTTCTATTTCCGACCGACAGATTGATTGATGATTATCCTTGCCTGCTCTCCTTTTGATTCCTGAGAACAGTTCGGGTATGATGCTAAGACAAATCACAAAGAGGAAAAACTGCACGAACTAGCCGAGCCACAATGGTTACATTTCTGTGTCTTTGGCCATATGTCCCTTGCAATTCCTGTCCCTTTCTTCAAACCCACTTCAGTAACAGCAAAGGATCAAATCTGGAATGGAAGGAAGCACAGCTTAATTTTTAAAAACTGCTAAGTGATGATTCTCATGCTTCTGAGCCAGGACTACTCCAAATGCTTCATGTACATTCACTCATTTGATCCTCACAACAACCCCAAAAGGGAGTAAAATTCCTGCTGCCATTTCACAGATGGGGAAATTAGGGTACCAACAGCCAGAGACACAGTTGGGATGTGACCCCAGGCAATCTCTTTTAATATATGTGTTCTTAATCACCACACCATCATGAAATAAAATTCCTTGTGGTCTAAAGTCTTTTATAGTCCATGATGGGAATCTAAAATTTATTGATTTCTTTATTTGAGAAGCAGAAAGACAGAGACAGAGCTCCAATCCACTTGTTCACCCCTAAATGCCCATGGCTGTGGCTAGGTGGGGGCCAAAGCCAAAAACTGGGAACTGAATCCAGGTCTCCCAAGTTGGTGGTAGGAACTCAGTCACTTGAGCCATCACTACTGCCTTCCAATATCTGCACTCACAGGAAGCCAGACTCAGCAACCAGAAGCAAGTATCAAATCCAGGGACTCTGATATGGGATGAAGGAGTCTTAACCAGACATCTTAAACAATAGAGCAAATGCCCATACCTCACTGTACCTTTTATATCAAAAATATGCAAATAGGTTACCTGCCTCATGAAAACAAAATTGTCTGGTATTGTACAGGGTTCACAAATGAATTAGCTGTAACTAAGCCTTAGGAAACTTCTGTTCTAGTATGTGTGATAAGCAAGTATCCAAATAAGAACATCACAAGTCAGATTGGGGTAAGTGTCAAGATGAGGCATAAGTAACACAGGGCACAAGAGGAGGAAGCATCCACATCTAATTTAGAGGATGAGTCTTGAGCCTGGGCAGAATTTGGAAAGGTAGAGAGTGTGGTAACAGAACATTTATGGTAGAGAAATAGAATGGGAAGAAGTACAGAAGACGGAAATAAAATAGTGTACAGGGTAGATGTAGCTGGCTGGGGGCTGGCACTGTGGCACAGTGGGTTAGGCTGTACCCTGGGATGCTAGTATCCCCTATCAGGGTCGCAACTTCAGTGCCAGCTGCTTTCTTCCTATCCAGCTTCCTGCTAGTGAGCCTGGGGAGGTAGTGGAAGGTGGCCCAAGTGTTTGGAGCCCTGCTACCCATGTGGGAAATCCTTGGTTTCTGGCTTCAGCCTGGCCCAGAAGTGGCTGTTGCTGCCACTTGGGGAGTGAACCAGCAGATAGAAGATCCCTCTTTCTCTGTCATTCTGTCTTCTGAATAAACAAATATTTTAAAAAAAAGTCCTAGTTGGCTAGATTATATTCCATATGGGTAAAGGAAGAGCAGCCAGCAGGAGTAAGCTGGGTATGAAGTCTGTGGTCCTAAAATACCAGGAAGAATTAATAAGATAATACTGTGTTTTCTAAATATCAACTATGATATGTTTAATAAATAAAAAGAAATACAAGTCAGCTTTATTTTACTAATCACATGAAAAATATCAAAACAGATCTATTAAATCAGGTTGGTTAATTCGTAGTGCTCATGTGTTTAAAAAGATCATGAAAATTATGGGCTATGATCATTGCTTAAATTCTATATATAAGAGGTCTCATACATATAGATTATGAAAACAGACATAGGCCGGCGCCGCGGCTCACTAGGCTAATCCTCCGCCTAGCGGCGCCGGCACACCGGGTTCTAGTCCCAGTCGGGGCGCCGGATTCTGTCCCGGTTGCCCCTCTTCCAGGCCAGCTCTCTGCTGTGGCCCGGGAGTGCAGTGGAGGATGGCCCAGGTGCTTGGGCCCTGCACCCCATGGGAGACCAGGAAAAGCACCTGGCTCCTGGCTCCTGCCATCGGATCAGCGTGGTGCGCCGGCTGAAGCGCGCCGGCCGCGGAGGCCATTGGAGGGTGAACCAACGGCAAAAGGAAGACCTTTCTCTCTGTCTCTCTCTCTCACTGTCCACTCTGCCTGTCAAAAAAAAAAAAAAAAAAAAAAAGATTCTAAAAAAAAAAAAGAAAAGAAAACAGACATAGATTTCAAAAACTTTTTTATCAAAATAAACTCATCTTTTAATTCAATTTTCCTTGAACTTTTTGAAGTACCCTCATATTATGAAAAGAATAACAGATAAACAAAACAACCCGGAATCACATGGAAGTCCTCTAAACCCAGGGAACCAAGTAATTATTCTTCCTCTTCATCTGTCATTGACTGCTCATCCTTGAACTGTGTTGGTTCAGTTCACAGTGAACGGGGGCATAAAAGAAAAATATGTCACCAAAACTTATACGTTCTCTTAGAGAACCTCACTCAGAGAGATTTTTGTCCCTTACATAAATGTTTAACTTGCCTTAAAATTTGATTTCCAAACCCCACAGGAGATAAGAACTATAAATTAGAAGAACTACAGAGAAGCTATTTCATTAAAATTTAGTAATTTATTTTTTTTATTTTTTATTTTTTATTTTTTTGACAGGCAGACTGGACAGTGTGAGAGAGAGACAGAGAGAAAGGTCTTCATTTTGCCGTTGGTTCACCCTCCAATGGCCGCCGCAGCCGGCGCGCTGCGGCCGGCGCACCATGCTGATCCAATGGCAGGAGCCAGGTACTTATCCTTGTCTCCCATGGGGTGCAGGGCCCAAGGACTCGGGCCATCCTCCACTGCACTCCCGGGCCACAGCAGAAAGCTGGCCTGGAAGAGGGGCAACTGGGACAGAATCCGGCGCCCTGACTGGGACTAGAACTCCGTGTGCTGGCTCCGCAAGGCAGAGGATTAGCCTAGTGAGCCGCGGCGCTGGCCTAAAATTTAGTAATTTCAAAGTGATTTGGTAGCTGAAAACATAGAATACATGAAAAATCTCATCAACATTTTCTGGTTCACAGACAAATTTATTTGTGTTAAATAAAATATTAGGTTTAAACTGTCTAACGCTTTAAAGTTTTGAAGTTCTGATTTTGATTATTTAATAACCCAATTTACATTAAGAATATACATTGTTCTGAGGTATGCAGCCAAGTTATAACATAACCCACTATGTCTTAAATATATCATAGTATCCAACATTATGTTGGCCCTATATCTACTAAATCCCTTTTAAATGCCAGTAGTGAAAAATATCATAGATTATGAAAAAATTGCAATCTAAAAGTTTGAAGGTGACAAAATTCCAGCTATTTAGAAAACTCAGCAATCTTGAACAGCGAATTTAAGTCTTACAGTATTGATCCCATTTTTTTCACGAATACTTTACTGAACAGGTAGGGGATACACAGGTCACTGACTCAGGTAGCTCAGGTTTAATTACAGGATCAGGTTCCTGCAAAAATGAACTTGCTGGCCAGGGGTTAATTTACATTCTCCTTTTTGTCACTGAAGCAGAAAGACAAAAAGACTTAAGTAATTATTTTATGTAACTTTTTTGATCTTCTATGTAAACATAACTACAGATCACATGATTTGTCTTTTCTCTTTCTTTTGAAGAACCACAAGAGTTGTTTGATGGGGGAAAATCTGGCTTGCTTTAAGGATTACAGTAAGGAGAGGTCAGAGTTGTAACACTGAACTGTGCCACTAATCATTCTTAAGATTTGCTTTGTATGCAATACTTAGCATCATGTAACAATCAATGGCTACTGACTCCTTTTGTTCCCAGAAGAGCAAGTAGTTATGCCCCAGGAAGCTGTACCAAGGGATTACAAACGAATGCTAACAAGAGTTCAATTCCACTGTCCTTAGATCATTCCATTTATTTATGGAGCTTTTATTGCCCTGACAACATATTTCATAAAACAAATACTTCCTGCTACTTAGCAAAGGAAGAGGCAACATTGAAAGTCATCAAGCTAATCGTGGTCAAGTCTGTGGTTAGGGTCTCACTCACTCTCTTCCCCCAAGCCATCCAGTGAGAAACCACAGGTCTGGGCCATCCACTCCATAACCTTGGGTGCTCTGAGACACAGTCTTCAGAACATGGTGGGAGAGAGAAATGTAGAGGAAGAACATGAAATCACTCGGGAAGTAACGGTGGGGTATGAAAGAGCAGAGGAAAGAGAAAAATAAGTATGAGACAAAAGTCAGAAATAAAGAAAGGGAGGCATGCCAGGGAAATAAAAGTATATACTTATTCATTCCAAATGCATATGCAACTATGAACATTTTGTTTCATGTGAAATTATGAAGTTTTGAATGAAGATGAGTTGTAAAAGAGATTTTATTAGAGAATTACATGTGTACTAAATTCTATACTAACATTTGGTTAAAATAGAGTCATAAATTTCCCCTTTGGCTGGGAGGACACCAAATTCACTCAAATGAATATTTTACCGAAACTTACAGAAAACAGGTCTGTCATGTTACTGATGAAAGACAAAAAATTCTTTACCTGAGGAAGCTTTCTGTTACTTTTCACTGAATTTTATTGGGTCTATCAGCTGCCACTGAAAAGTCAGAAAAGCCAGATAAAATCTGGCCTGAGCTTATTTTCACATATTTTCTGCTTGAAGTGGCTGCCTCATTTCTCCAATACGGATTCAGAGTTCAATTTCTGGAGCAAATCAATTATTCTTCAAATAATAAGAATCAAGATAATCAAAGCAGAGAAGTTCTCACATCTTTCTAAACGTATCATCCTCATTACTACATATCTCTGTAAATGACAAGCTCTGGCAAAATGATGTATCTCTGAAAGAAAAACCATCAGGTGCACAACAGAAGCCCCCTCTGTACATATATCCAGAACTGCACCGGCTTTCCTTGTTTGTAGGACTGTGACCAACAACCCCGCTAACAAGATTTCATTTTAAATTTATTGTAACAGATTCGCTAGCACAGATTGACAGTACAATTATTTTCTATTTCTCTAATAACTTTTTTCTCTTTGACTTTTTATAAATCTCTAGTAATCTGACATGGAGCTATAAGATTTTTCTGTTCATTCCCAATCCCAAACCTATAAACAGTATTCACATCTGAAATGATTTTATGTATCTAATTTTATTTTCTATAAAATCATTTATTCTTTTATCTGGGATATAATGTATACAAGTTATATACATATGTATATATAATTATTACATTTTAAATTTAATTTTAAAAATTTCTATATTGTATTTGGATTCTACAAACATTATTATTTTTATGGGTTTTGTCAAACATTACAACCGGCTTTGAGATTTTAATTTTTTTTTAATATTTGTGTATTTAATGGTGAGGTAGAGTTACAGACAGAGAAAGGGAGAGACAGAGAGAGGTATTTTCCATCAGCTGGTTCATTCCGCAAATGGCTGAATGGCTGCAGCTGGGCCGATCTGAGGCCAGGAGCTTCTTCCAGGTCTCCCACATGGGTATAATGGGCTCTGGTACTTCCCAGGCCATCAGCAGAGAGCTGGATCAGAGGAGCAGCTAGGCACTCATATGGGATGCTGGCACCACAGGTAGAGGCTTAGCCTACTATGCCACAGCGCTGGCCCTGAGATTTTAATTCTTATCTTTGGGTACCATGAGATGCCAGTCAGGAGCAATGAAATGAGTAATGTGAACAACATCTTTCTTCAGACCAAGGTTTCATGATCTTTCGGGTCAAAGTTCTTCCTTTGCACCACATGTAAACTGTGTGGCTTTCTTTCCACTACTCCAGTTTTCCCACAGAGAGTACTTCTCTGAGAAACACAACTTTAATCACTACTCTGTCTTTTTCTCTCTTACAAGTAACTCTTTATCATTCTGGCTATAACAGAATCCCTCACATAGTGATGTTTGGGTTCTATCCAATGAGTAATCATCTATATATGCTGGCTAATTTTTATGGGAGGACAGTTACTCTGAATGGCACTGGAACTCAAGGAATAAGTCACATATCATTCTAAAACTTAACAAACAAATTAATTCACCTCGGAAAAACCCCTCCAATTGCTTCCTACAAATACTACCACTTGTGAATATATACATGCATGAACTCTGATAGAAAGAGAAAACATAGGGTTCATTATTTTTTAAGCCCTGTCCTAATAACAGGATTGTCTTCACAATTGAGTTATTTTGCTCTACCACAATCTCTAACATTCCCATTAATTTGGATGCAAACATTATGTCTCAAGCAGTGAGGTGATTTGCTCAAGGCCACACAGTGGCTAAGTGGTATAGCTGGCATTTGACCTCTAGTATCCCATATAATTTCTACTTCACTAGGATGCTTCTTCAATGTTTTGCATACGTTATGTTTTTCATAAGTTTCCCCAAACTCCAAAACTTATTCTCCAAATTTTGTTACAAAAGCCCTGTGGAGGACAAAGCAGAAGGGGTGGATGTTTAGCCTGTGGTGAAGATGCTTGCATCCCACACAGAGTATCTAGGTTCAAGCCCCGGCTCTCATTCCTGACTCTGGCTTCCTGCTAATGCCCTAGAAAGTTCAAGTGATTGGGTCCCTGCTATCCACGTGGGACACCTGGATTGAGTTCCTGCCTCCTGATTTCAGCCCTGGCTCAGTTCAAATTCTTGCAAGCACTTCAGGAGTGAGTCAGGTATGTGAGCACTCTCTTTTTCTTTCTTTCTCGCTGCCTCTTAAATAAATAAAACTGGAAAATATCAAAGGAGGAACAGAACAAAGTGAGCAAGGGAGTCAAAAGTATAATGAGGGAGAAAGTGTGTGCTGCTTCTATCTTTATTATGTTTGTCGTATTTATTTTCTCACTCAGTTCCCCCAAGAGTCCAAGACACGTGTATTACTATTATATAAAAATGGGTAAACAGATTTAGAGGAATGATCTTACTTGCTCAAGATTACAAACAGCAGCAAATACAACTGAAATTCAAGTCTGACCAATTGGAAACCTAATGCCCTAAGACAAGAGATTGAGAAAATCAGTCCTTACTTCAGTGATTAATAAACTCAATAATCCACTTGCAACATGAATCCCCCTCAATAGTGCCACTGTTTCAATGTTCCCAGTAGTAAGGAAATAATTGCCTTCCAAATTAGTCACACACTTTAGTTGGGATAATATGGATGTTAAAACATTCTCCCATATGCTATGCTGTTGGGAGATGGATATCTAACTTCCAAAGGAGTGTCTTATAGTCATCAGAATCATTAAGGTAAAATTCTCTTCTCTAAAGGCAACAACAATGGAGAGATAAGAGCTGTATTAAGTAGGATTTAAATAATAAGTGGGAAAGTAAAAAATCTTTTAGATTAAAATAACAAATGGGAAGGTCTTCACAAAGCTCACGGAAATGCATAGTATGGAAAAGCTATGCAAGGATTTCAATTTTTGGCATCCAAATAGATTTATATTTTAATTCCATTTTTCATGAGCTGTTTGAAGTTACCTCACATGAGTGTAAGTGCTAAAAACAGCTTGGGGAAGAAAAGTAGGGTGTGCCACAGGAAAGTCACTTCAGGTTTATTCTCAACACTCCTACTAATCAGCTGTAGTGACCTTGGGCAAGTCGTTTGACTCTTCCAGATCTGCATTTCTTCACTTAGGCAGTGATTCAGATAATCCCCCAAATCTTCAACATATACTATTCTACAATTATAAGACTACAATTTATTGCTTAAAATAACTTTTGAATGCACACACACACACACACACACACGTTCTGAGGTCAAAATCATGGCAGTAAAGATGGCAACAAGCTCTCTGATGATGAAGATAAACTGGATTCACTTCCAGTCGATCACTCTTTACACAAACGGTATAAGAACTCATGGTGAGGCCAGTGATGGGGTACATTGGAGGCATCGCCAGCTAATTTGAGTCCAGCTGCTCTGCTTCTGATCCACCTCCCTGCTAATGTGCCTGGGGAAGCAGTGAAAGATGGCCCAAGTACCTAGGCCCCTGCCACCCATGTGGGAGACCAGGATGAAATTCCAGGCTTCTGACTTCAGCCTAGCACAGCCATGACTACTGTCACGTGAACCAGCAGATGGAAGATCTCTCTGTCCCTTGCTCTGTAATTCTGCTTTTAAAATAGGTAAAAATAAGATCTTTGGAGGGGAAAAAAAGGGAATTCACATTGCTAGGGCAAGTCCTGTGGCACAGCAGATTAACCTGGCATTCTTGTGACACTGGCATTCCATATTGGAGTGCCAGTTTAAGTCCCAGCTGGTTGGCTTCCTATCCAGCCCCCTGCTAATGTGCCTGAGAACACAGCAGAAGATGACCAAAGTAACTGAGCCCTTCCTACCTATGTGGGAGATCTAGGACACCCAGCTTTGGCCTGACCTAGCTTCCACCTCTTGCAACAATTTGGAGAATGAACCAGCAGATGGGAGATCTGTCTCCATTTCTTCCTCTCTCTTCTTTTTTTTTTTAATTTATTATTATTATTATTTTTTTTTTTTTTGACAGACAGAGTGGACAGTGAGAGAGAGAGACAGAGAGAAAGGTCTTCCTTTGCCCTTGGTTCACCCTCCAATGGCTGCTGGTCGGCGCGCCGCACTGATCCGATGGCAGGAGCCAGGTGCTTCTCCTGGTCTCCCATAGGGTGCAGGGCCCAAGTACTTGGGCCATCCTCCACTGCACGCCCTGGCCACAGCAGAGAGCTGGCCTGGAAGAGGGGCAACCGGGACAGAATCCGGCGCCCCGACTGGGACTAGAACCCAGTGTGCCAGCGCCTCAAGGCGGAGGATTAGCCTAGTGAGCCACGGCGCTGGCCTCTTCCTCTCTCTTTATGTCATTCTGCCTTTTAAATAAATAAATATACCTTAAAAAAAAAAAAGGACTCATATCACTGTTCAGTTTGACAACTAACTAATCAACTGAATGGCAGATTCTAGCATTTCTCTGGACAGTGGAACTAAAAACACTGTGCAATAATTTAATACTTTTGCAAGCTAAAACACCATATAGGAAAGAGGACCAAAAAAGAAAAAAGAAAAATGTTTATAGCTACCAGTTGTCTAGAATCTGAAAATACTCTTAACAATCTTTACATGCAAAAGAAGTAAGTAGCGAGTGCTCCTAAAAGCCTAGATGGATATTACTTTCCTAACCACTGCAGCGGTTTGATTAAATAAATAGTGCCATATTGGTCAAACATCAGTCACCCAAGACTCCCTAGCTTGTTGATAGCAAAGGTGGAGCTGATGTGACTTAGAAAAGATAAAGGACATTGCTGGGCAGGTGTTCAGTAGTTGGCAGATGGAGAAGAGGAACGCATGAAGGGAAGAACAGGAGAGGCAGCCAAAAAGTGAAGAAAATGAGGACAAAGAGAAGAGATGCTGAGTTCAGAGAGTATATGACAGTACTTCAAAGATTCATGGAAAAATAGAATTAAAAGAGGAACTTATTTAGGTGCAAAAAAAAATTAAGTCTATGCATGGTGTTGTCATAACATGCACTTTCTTTGAACTTTTTGAAGATCTCTCAAACAGAAAAGAAAGAAAAGGAATACTTGAAATTGAGTGAGTCCATTAGAGTCTCACAATTCACTAGAACACAAGCTCCATGAGGACAAGGAGTGCTGCTGGCTTTCACTGCTACACAGCCAGTCTAGAGCAGTGCTCAGCACGGAGCAGGCACTTAATGCACAGCCCATGAATGAAGAACCAGATATACTAGAAGAAAAGCAAATCACTGGCATACAGCAAAAATAACACAAAACGAAACATGACTATAACAGTAGACATAGATGTGATATACTCTACAGTTTCACAGAAACTTCAATAAATTCGGTGGGCAGGGGTTCTAGCCCTGGTTCTTAGGAGCTTCCAGACAAGTTATGACACCTTTATGCTCTGTTTTTTAAATCTATAAAATAACTCCTTCTTTATGCTTTAAAAGGATACTATGAGATGTTACTGAAAGAAAAAAGGAATGAAGAAAGACAAAGACATACAGTTTGGGAAATGATTGTTTTCTGGGCATGGAGAAAATGCAACGTGTACAAGCTTGTAAAGGCATCAGCAGGGAAACCAGAATTACACACACCAAAGAAGAGAAGGAGAGAAAAAGAAAAGGAGCAAAAGTTAGAATTAACTGTGCCAATAGGAAATCAGTATGTAATTGCTCATTAGCTAGAGGCATTGCTTTGTACATTTGTCTATAATGCAGGGATACTTCAAAAAGTTTGTGGAAAAGTGAAATTAAAAGACACATTTATTTTGGTGCGAAAATTTGAAATCCAGGTATTTTTTTCATAATATGCTTTTCCCCTTTTTGAAGTTCCCTGATATTCCTAGGCTTCAAATTTTTTGCACTACCAAAATTAAATTTATCTTTGAATTCCATTTCCCACAAATCCTTAAATGTATAAATATCATTCAATAATAAAAATTACAATAATAAAGCTGAATATGTAAAGACAAGTGAAGATGCTTTGACATCTAAGGATGCATTTAAATAATACTGACATATAAAGCCACAATGGCACAATAAAGAGGCTTCAAGATATAATTAGGGGGGAGGGACAATTGAAGAGAACAAAGATCGATTTGGTTATCACAAAGGAATGAAAAGGAAAAATCAAAGTGGGGTGTTCAGGGAAGAGTTGAGCCACACAGCCATCTGCCATGGATCAGGGAAGTGCTCACCATTGGCCACCCAGGTTGTTGTCAAGTGTGCTGACCACTGGATGGATGAAAAAGGAAGAGGCTACCGAAACCAATACTGAAAATTTAATAAAAGCAAAATAGGGGAAAACAAAACAGGAGAGCAAGAGGAAAATTTAAGTGGCATGAACCATACACACTTGACCAATGGTCATCCAACTTGAACTTTTTCTCTGATTGCCAGTCAGATGCCAGTTAAATTCCTAGTTATTCTCCAACTCCAAGTCTCTAAAATAGGGATAAAATGATAGGAAAAAGTGGCAGTGAGTGTGCATGTGTGTTCCTATGTATGCATGCATGCATGTGTGTACACATGTGTGCAAGTGTGTGTGTTTAAATCCGGGAGAAAGGACATTCATTTCCTGCTATTCTGGGTTTCACTTAATTTTTCAGAGTCTAGTGAATTTTGGTATGAGAATTTCATTAAATGTTTCAGAGCCTGAGTTTCTTCATCAGTAAGTTCATAAAATCATTTCATTAAAACTGGGGATCTTTCAGTTCCTTCCAGTTTTGAATGTCTGAGGCTTTCAATAAGTATGGTTAAAGCACAGGGAACTTGTTTGAAATCACGCTTGTAAAATACCTGCAAGCACGCTCGGGAGGGGCTGGAAGAAGAGTCTGCAGGGGCTAAGATAAAGGGAAGAAGTCCTTTGGTAGATCCAATTCATCACGCTGATCCTTTGCAGATGGTGATGATTCATATTGTTACTGTGGTAACAATGGTTTGCCATGCAACTCCATAAAAAGATTTAAGACAAAGCAAAACAAATTTGGTCTACGAAGCAAATGCCAATACATTCCTGCTTCCAAGAGTCTGTTGTTAAGCAGGGTCTCCCATCCAGAAAACATTTTCTCTCAAGAAGGCACCACAGTGTCCAGGCAACAATATAACCGGCTCTGCTTATGGTAGCCTGAGTTTTCAATCTCCCAAATGCCAGTCCCTTCCACACAAACAGAAGCTTGGCAAAATTTAAAAGCCTAGGCAAAGACAATGAATGAATGGCTCAAGTATTATATGACTTGGTTAAAAATAAAAGCTTAATTAGCATCATGGCAATACAATCATTATGGCAATGGGAAACTACTACCTACACATAAAAAGTCTTCAGAATAAAACATATATGCTCACTTCTGTTTTCATTCCAGAATTGTATCAGATTCCTTAAGATCTACATGTATTTACAGATTAATATAGTGAAAATGTGAAATTATACCACCTTATGAAAGAAATTGCCACTTTAGAAAACCAGACCACAGACAACTACACCTATAGACAATTAACACCACTATCTTTTGCCTGTTCTTATAATAAAGATCAAGAATGTTGTACATGGATAAGAATCAGTGAGGAAGAGAGTAATTCTAGTATTTATAAAATAAAATACGAGTGGGTAGATTGGTTTGGGGAGTGACACAGCTGACATAATTACTGGGATTGTTCCTCCTCCCCTCTCTCAGGCTCCAGGATAAAGAAGAATCAATTAGCCCTCAACTGACTATGACCTTGAAGGCTACAGCTCTGTGCATAACATGCTGAATATGCTGAGGCAGAGAGAAAATGGGGGAGCGAGAATAAAATCCTGAAACCACTGAAGACATGTTTCAGAAGTGATAATGCCTTTTTAAAACATAAGCCACGGCAGCCTTCACACGCATGAAGAAATGAAAGTTTACTGGGACTCAACAGTACCTTCTTAGCTGAAAAGAAGGAAAAGGAAACGAAAACTTCATTCTAGGCTTACTTTTTCCTTTATACATGGTTACAGAATTCTTAAATACTAACCCAAACGACCACTTACAAATCTCTGAGAAGAAAGCTGTCTGGACCAATTCCTTCCCCAAAACCAATTAAACAAACCAAAAAAATGACTCACAATTATTAGTATAGCACCCATGTTGATGTGATTTGGGTTTTATTTTATTCATTGATAGGGGCACTAGTTCAAAAGATTAGCAGCATTTACAGTAGAGAAAATCCAGTAAGCTATCAAGTATTAACCAACCATCTATCCCTAACTTTTCAGGAGACTCCTTCCCAGACTGCTTTCCAGGCTTATCTCCAACACACTCCGGATTGCTGCAGCTGTGCATCTGGCCAGCACTGGCCACTGTGATGCTTTTAGCCAGCAGTAAATCTTTTCCACTTATTGCAAATGCCACAAAATCAATGCAGGCTGAGAGAAAAAAAAAAAAAAAAAAGGCAAGAAAAAAAAAAAAAAACCTACTCGGAATGTATGGTCCATTAAAACATGCAGTAGAAGAATTCACCTTCAAAAATAATTTCCCAAAACTTCCCATCACACTTCCCGACAAGGTCTTAGTTCAGGAGAAGGTACTGGATGTTTCTTTGTTTAATGTCATTGGATGACAAAATTACAGGATTTAGCAGAAGAGTTTCTCAAAGGGACAGCTTGCTCTT
Source organism: Oryctolagus cuniculus (assembly GCF_051225735.1). NCBI lineage: Eukaryota > Metazoa > Chordata > Mammalia > Lagomorpha > Leporidae > Oryctolagus > Oryctolagus cuniculus. The sequence goes on along the minus strand of NC_142868.1, from coordinate 84,750,447 downwards.
TTTTCTGGGCAACCAAACCTATGCAGGCACCTTTTAAGGAAAGATTGAAGTTGAAAACGACAAAGGCAAAGTAACCTTGCCTTCCTGGTGGATTTTGCTGCTCTGTGCAGGAGCTCTACTTGCTTTTTATAGCCTGTCATTTCATCTGGGTATTACTTCCCAGTCACTTTGCCAGGTGGGAAGAGGCGCTGAAGGCAGCGGAGAATGTCAGCTCCGGAACTGTGCTTCGGGGATTTGGTAAAGACACAAAGCAGCGTCGGCATAGGCATAGAGGTTTCCTGTAATCACACCTGGAAAACAAGCCTCTCTCTCTCTCCTTTTTTTTTCCCCCTTCCATCTTCGCCACTGAAAGCTGCCTGTGTGAAAGGTTCTTGAATCACAAACCAAGTTTTTCTGTTTCCCTAGCACAGAGCTCCACTTCATACTGAACATAAGGTCTGCAAAAGATATTTCTCATTTTTTATTACAGTCGAGAGGGAACCAGAGCAAGGGGGTATTGCATCACAGAATCCTTACCTTCAACTATCTTTTAACTCTTTAAGGGATGTTACACAGTTATTAAGAACCAAAGCCTCTGATCTTTTACTTATTTCCACGTAGTCAATACTCATCAATGGCAAAAAATGGAGTAGAAGATAAAGCAAAAATAAACAAGAATCTGTTTCAAGTCTGGAAATATTTTAAAAGGCTCCGGAGAACGCCTTCCTCTACACTGCCGTTCAGAACAATCTGACGAGTCATGGTTTCATTCTTGTCAACTTTCTTTATAAAGCTATTGCAGTGAGCCAGTGCAAACAGCAATATATTGCTCTGTATTGTTTTAGGAGCGTGGGCTCTCTGCACTTGCAGATCATTAAACCAAGCTGCTGCAATCTGACGGACTGAAATGACACATGTCTAAAACAACGATGTATCTTACTAATAGATCCTATGCTTTGAAATGACTGCCAAGGAAGCTCTTAAAACACCAGCGTATAGAAGACAAAACTCCTCTGGGAAAATCCCTTCGTGCAGAGTTGTCCTGCATTCTGAACAAAACAAAGCTGCCCCAAATAAGTGCTTGGTGGCCTGTACTACGACAGGGACAAGGGCAACAAGAGTCTCCAGCTAGTGAAAGGTGAGCACTGGAAACGTCTTAGGACTTGCTTCAATTTCAGAAAGAATCAATCAAAAGTCAAAGGGCAGGGGCTGGTGGTGAGGAGAACGCAGGCCAGGGAATAGAGAGAACAGGGAGAGAAATGTAATGGGCAGCTTGGGGCTGCTGGGAGGCAGAGGGTATCCAGAAGTCCACAATGGGAAAAAGAAACAAAATAAAACTCAGAGACATGAAGAAGTTACACGTACACAGAAATAAAGGGAAAGGATGCCCCAACGTTTGGCTTTTAAAAAAGTGTGAGAAATAAACTGAACTGAACTTCAATTTAAACCTGACTTGGATCCCTGACCCCAGACTTAACAATGCAGCTAGAGGGAGCCGCAGTCAGTGCATGGATTCACACCAGGCGTTCACCAGATTTCTCTGCGCATCCCTTTCGAGCCGCCCCATCAACTCAGGCACATGATGCGATCAAAGAAAACCATGCAAGTAAAATGCAAGAAAGGGACGGGCGCCAAGCTCTAGAGCACTCCAAGCCCACCCCTTTCCTTCGTCCATCGTCACCACATCTCTCTCTACTTACAAAGTTTAGGAGCAGTTTGGAGATTAGTTTCTGTTGTTTGTGGCTGAGTTGCAGACTTGGGTGTTCTCACCTCAGGGTTCCGAGTGGGCGAGGGAAAGGACGGCACCGTGGAAGGCAGGAAGGAAAAAGCAAAGACACGGTTCTTCGGGGTCAGTGCCGCTGAAGGCTTAGAGGACACAACGCCATTGTCAACTTGCACTGTAACTTGAACCTCAGCTTCGGACTGAGCCCCAGACACAGGTGAAGTGTACGCCTCAGACGATACCCACACAGCTGAGGCAGCAGTGGGAGCCAGAGAAATCACAGGGTCCTGGCCCAACCCCCCAGGGTCAAGGTGAGTGGGAGAGTCATACTCAAATATCTTGTCCACAAAGACCCACTTGAGGCCGGCGATGCAGAGGCAGAGGCTGACGAGGCACGCCAGGATGGGGACAATGCAGATTTTCTCTGAGTTGAGGCAACCTCTCAGGCGCTCGGCTTCCAGGCACACACAGCAGGGCACGGCCAGACCCACGAGTCCGGGGGTCCTCCCATCTTCCGTCTGGGTCTCGGGCATGTCTTCGGCCGCCGGAAGCCCGTCAAGAGATGGGTCTGCACTCAGCTGAGTGGAGGGGCTGGAGGACCTCTCAGTGGCTACCTCAGACATGTCTGGGGAATAAATCTCCATGGGCTCACCTCCAGAAGGCCTGGCCTCTCACACGGTCCATTACCATGCAGAGCCCCCCCCACCCAAATGATACAGCATCTTAGAGGGGGAAATCGATAAGTCGTCCAAGTCCAAGGCCATTATCCAAAGCAAGAGGAATTCAGGAGGAAGGATAATTTAAAAAAAAAAAAAGCTTCTCTCAACTATGAAATAAAAGTATATAATTCTCTAAGCTGTTGTTTCTGGGCCACTTTTCTAGTTCTTTTAAATGCTTCTCCGAACCATCCCGGCTGATCAAGAGGACAGGGGCCAACACGGCGGCGGGAGCTGCTTGCTCCCGGTTAATTAAGTAAACCAGTAGCCCAAACTGAAAGGCAGGTTCCTCACCCCGAGCATCTGAAGCTGGTGTCTGCTTAGATGAAGAAAACAACTGTCATGCAGGAGAAGTAAAAGCAAAAACAGGAGCAGCGGCGGCGGCGGCAGCAGCGGCGGCGGCAGGAGAGGCAGCAGTGACAGTAGCAACAGCATCCTGTTGTGTTAACGCGGAGGCTGAAAGAGGCTGAATCATTACAGAGCAGCAGGTGCCTGCCCTCCAAGCATCACTGCAAACAGCCAGCCTCACCGAGGGATCTGAAGGGAAGCGCGCGGCCGGGAGGGGCGGTAACTCCCTTCCCCGCCCTGCCTCCACCCCCACCCCCAACACCACACCTCTTTGTCCTCTCTGAGCGCTCACTTTCTTCCTCTGCGCCTCTTCCCTTCTTCGTAGTCTCTCGCTTTCTTTCCCCTCCTCATCCCAAACACGTCTCTCTCTCTTCTCTCTCACTTCTCCCTCTTCTCTCTCTCTTCCTGTCTCTCTCTCCCTCTCTCCTCTCCCCACCCCCACTCTCTCTCCCCACTCTAGAGCTGCTGGCTGGTCTGAGTGAAATCAGTACAGTACACCCAGCAACACAGGACTGCCAGTGACTTCCTATTTTATCCAATTAGAAGGAATAAAGACCATCAAATCAAAGAGAAGCAGGCAGGCATCAGTTAAGCTTAGTCCCAGACCCCCACCCCCTTCCTTTCTCTCTCTCTACAAAAGCGGCCCCAGTCTCCCACCTCCTCCTCGTCCCCACCGCTCCCCCCACCCCCAACCTTGCTTTTCTCAGTCTTGCTGGCTCTCTTTCCTTCACCCACTGTTGGGTCAGAAAAAGCTGTCGATCGATGCTAGCCATCTAACAAAGCTGGGATGGGGCGGAGGATGTAGGTGGGACCTTATGGGTTGGACCTGAGGCTTGGCAAAGTCTGATATCTGATTCCTCCCTAGAGAGGTAAAGCTTTTCAACAGCAATTTCTTCCTGCCTGCCGCTGGAGATAGCATTCCTCTCCTAGCCCTCGGATAAGTTTTGTTCACCAAGAGGACGGCGATTACCTGATTCTCAACCAACAGTTAGAACATTTTTCTAACCATGGACAGCTCTGCTTTTTTGCTATGACCGTGTGAGGCTTGCAGTGCCCCTTGTGAAATGCTGAGGATGCATGAGAGAAAGCCGGTGCTAGGGGAGGTGGATAGAAGTCCACACATCCGCATTCCGGTCCCCGTCCCACCCAAAGGAGACCAGACGAATGCCAAGTTAATAGGAAACACTGGCAAGTAACAGAGCTAGGACTACCACTTCATTTTTAAATTAGCCTTTGCCTGTGACTTGCTGCAGAGGTTTGAATTCCCTGGGTGCTGTAATAGATACCACATGTCTTCAGCTACAACCGCACTGCAAGTATTAAGAAGGGGTTTCTTTAAGAGCACGCCTTTTAGGTTAGGTTTCAGGAGCTCTGTCTTACAGAGGGTTTCAATGAGGCTGTTTCTTCCCTTGAAAACAGAAGTCATTAAAACACAGGAAGAAATGCCATGACCTTAACAGAGAACACAGGCTCTCTGAACATTCTGCTGTGTGGCAGTCCTCACTTCACTGGGAATGGACATACAAATGGTTTCCAAGGAGCCATTCTGTTCACCAACACCAACAAAAACTGTGTGTCAGTCTGCACCGTATATCCACGATAGCCATCCCCAAGGCAGTAAGATTAGAGCTCAAGTCCGGAAAAAACTGTTTGACGCACAAAATACTTTTTATGTAGTACAAGCCCCACTGCTTTCAGCCATGCTTAAGCTTTAAGTGGCATAAGACGAGAATATCATCATTTCGTTCAAGAAGAAATTAGTCCATAATTATAAATGATTTAAAGAGTATTAATATATTAACATGTTTGCAGTACCATCACTAACAACAACAAAAGCCTGAGCCAATTTGCATAATTGTAACCATGACTATAATGAGCTTATGGGCAAAATGAGTTATCCTTAAGTTCGCCTCTATATAAACTACATCTATATAATTATAACTTGTATTTTAAAATACTTGCTGTGTTTATTTTCTAGCTTTAATGATTTGATTTTAAAATAGTGAGAGCTCTTTTACAAAGATTCTAATGATGGACGTGAAATTTCACATTGTAGAAAATCTCCATTGATGAATTTAAAGTATTCAAACAGATATTACTTTCCTAATTATCAATATTCATGTAAATATTTAAACATATTACCAGCAGGTAAATGTTTATGCTAAACTAGGGCAATTTATAATTCCTTCAGTGATCACCTAGTTTAAATATAGGGCACTTGGTTTTTCGATTCTGTCCCAAAGCAATTTTATATTCAAGTATAATACATTGGGATTTCATCCATGGTCAGGGTCAGCTAAATTTCAAAGATCAAAATGCAGTTCAGTTATCTGCAAGTCAGGCAGGTAGGAGAAAATAGCAAGAACAATAACACATTGTCAAAAAAAAAAAAAAAAGGAAAAATAAAATGCTCCTTAACTTGTACCAATCACAATTACTCATTCACCTTAGTCATTTTAAGAAAACATATTCAGCAGACAAAAAATTACTAGGCAGTACTCTAGTTGCCATATTAAAAATTCCCAACACTGACCAAGAAAAAGTATTACACAAAGGCTAGGACAAACACCAAATTCAGAATTCTACAGACCATCAAGCTAATCTTTTCTCTGTTCTACACAACTCAGACTTTGGGCTATGTATGTGTCCTGCTAGAAATGTTTTTTATGGATCCCATGGCAACTTGGTGCCAAGATCAGTTTGCAGAGGGCTGGCTCCCTATAAATTTGGATTTTCCCCATCAAGTTAGATGAGGAATATGAGTAGAGCAATGGGAGTAGGACAAGAGGTAAAAATAATACAAGGAATTCTCTGTTAGTTCTACCCTTAGGACTTAAAGCCAGAAGCTACCCTCATCCCTTCATCCAATCCTCAATATCGGGGGAAGTGTTTTGATGCAGAAGGTTAAGCTACTGCTTGGGACACCAGCAAGTCTGTTATCGGAGTGCTGGTTCAAGCCCCTGGAAATCTACTTCTGATGCAGTTTTCTGCTAATGCTCCTGGGAAGGCAGCAGACAGTGGTCCATATACTTGGACTTCTGACATGCATGTGGGAGATAAGGATGGAATTCCAGGCTCCTGGCTTCAGTCTGGTCCAGTTCTGACTGTGTTGGCTGTCTGGGGAAGGAACCACCAGATGGAAGATCTCCCCCCCCCCCACCTTTCAAATAAATAAATGAATTTTAAAAAAAGTCTTTATAGCAGTAAGTGAGGAAGCGCAGTGTGAATGATAAAGCACAAAAGTATATACCATTTTAACCCTTTACGCAGCACTCACAATAAAGCCTAGGGACACCATGTTTCCACGTCCTCTTCACTGCTTTTTAAAGCCATCGGCTTCCTAACAATAAAAGTTAATTGATAGCTACCTTTGTGCCCAGCATTCTGCTATGATCATAGTAAATTATTTCTGATCTTCATAATCCCATACAGATCATTTTATCTTGAAAACAAAGAAACATGGGCACGAGGCAGCATAAACAATTTAGCCAGGGAAACACAGGCATTAAATGGTAGGGCCAATGGGGTGGGCATTTGGCATAAGGCACCAGTTAAGATGCCTATGTCTCATGTCAGAGGGCCTGGGTTGGACTCTTGGCTCTGGCTCCTGATTCTAGGTTCTTGCTAATGCCAACCCTGGGAGGTAGCAGTGATGGCTCAAGTAATTGTGTTCCTGCCAACTATGTGGGAGACATGCTTTGAGTTCCTGGTTCCTGACTTGGACCTGGCCCAGTTTTGTCTGTTGTAGGCATCTGCTGAGTAAGTCAGAGGATTAGAGATTTTTTTCCTGTCTTCCCACCATCCTCCCCCCCTCACCCCATCCTGTATCTCTTTGCCTCTGGAATAAATAAAAGTAAAGAACATTTAAAAATAGATAAATAAATGATAGGGCCAAGATTTAAGCAAGATTTAACTCATGATATTTCTGCTAAAGTATACTGTTTTCCTTTTTTAATCAAAATAGTGCATCTATTATATGTAGCTCACATATTACTTCTATGAGTGAACAGAGAACTAGAAAGTATAACCATTAAATAGGAATAATTACCTTAATATAGTTGTAAACAAACTTAAAGGTACCTAGTTTACAAAATAAGAATCTTCTACAATTTAGGTTAGTGATTTTCAGAAGTTATGAGGATTAAACACAGGCCACTTAAATATTATCTTTTTGAGTTCTTCCGTGGTCTCTGTTCCAGGACTCTCTTTGGGAAGCTACTTCAGTTAGTGTTGCTGCAGAACAAGCCCTGAAGCAGGTTAAATCCACAACCGTCTTGTTAGAGCTCACTACTGTGTAGGTTTACTGCGTTCCACAGAGTGGCTCTTCTGTTCTGTTCGATGTCAGCTGTGGCTGCGGCCAGCTGCAGGTGCAACCAGACTGAGACAAGATGTCCTCATACACACTGGCATTCACATCAGATGGCAACAGGAGCCCAGCTGGGGCTGCTGATTGGTGCACCCACCTGTGGCCTTGCCACAGGACTGGCGCCTCTCCCTGCATGGTGGTTGGGTTCTGAGAGGAAGCCTCTGAGGAGGGAGGAAGGCTGTTGAAACACAGGCTTGGAAGCAGCACAGGTTATTTCCACTGCATCCTACCAGTTAACTAGCCACAGCACCCATCCTGATTCAAGGATGAGGAAAATAAATCTGATGGAGAGTGACAAAAGAATCTATAGCCCCAAATATCCACCATGAAAGGTAAGGAAGAAAATGCTAGTAAGTCAGCCTGGGTCAGAGGAGACATAATAATATAGAATAGAATCTGGCAGGACAAAGTCAAATACACTTCTATTTCCAATCCACTTCTATAATATCCTGATCCTTCTAAGCCATCTTCGGTGAAGAAAAAGTCCTACTATATCATCAATCAAAAAAATATTCAATCTCTCTGCTACTTCAATTCAAGCAAGGACAGTTAGTTCTGCATTAATTTTGTTTATTTTATTATCTGAAGTGTGTAGCAAAGCTCTAGGAGCTAAAAGAGGATGATGAATGCCACTTTGCTTTTGGTCACAATACACAAACTTATCTTCTGTCTTTACTTTTTCCTATTTTGTTATTTGACTCTGAAAAACCTATCACTGAAAAGTGCACCCTTGCACCTCATATTTATGGTTGAAACAAGTAGAATTTACTTGACAGTATGTAGTACAGAATAAACAAAGACAGCAATTATTTTGTGTTTGGAGATAACTGTGTGAATTGTAAAGTATTTGTTTATTTTCTAATGAATTACAAAATCGTGATTTTCCTAAAGAAGCTCAAAGACTTAATGAATGCAAAACTTTATTGCTGTGTAAGTCTAAGTACTCAAAGGACTCAGCCTCCTCCACCCATCCAGAAACATCCCCTTGGCTGAGTCAGCTCCTGCATCCCTTCCTAGGTTTTCAAATCACAGCCCCAGCATTTTGCACCTGCACCATTCCTTGGGCGCATTTTCACAGCCATGCATTATTATGTAATTATGTCACATGGACAAGGCTGAGAAGGGGACTGAGGGCACTTTCTTTGAAGGCAAGGATTATCACTATCTGGTTATCTCAAACCTAGGACTGTTCTATGCATTCAACTCATAGGTCTTATTTGTTTGTTTTTAAAATATATCTTTATTTATTTTGAAAGCAAGGGTGACAAAGAGAGGAAGACAGTGAAAGATCTTCTATTCACTGTTCGTTCCTCAAATGCCCACAACATCTGGGGGCTGTACCATGTCGTAGCCAGGAACTAGGAACTTCATCTGGGTCTCCCACATAGGTGGCAGGGATCTAAGCACTAGAGCCATCACCAGCCACTTCCCAGGGTGCACATTAGCAGGAAGCTTGATGGAAAGTAGAGAGGCAAGACTTGAACCCAGGCACTTCAATATGGGATTTGGGTGTCCTAAGCAGTAGATGAACCCACTGCGCTTCAATGCCTGCCCCTTGTTCAGTTTTGTTTTTAACTAAGTTGGAATCACACAGATTACAACATCCCTAATAAACCGATGACTTTCCATATCAGTTCACGGATCTTAAATACCCTCCATATACCCCCCTCTATTTTTTTCATACAATTCAGTTACCTCCTTACCAAATTTAAATTTCTCTGATAGTTCCAAAATATGCTTTATGTGAAGTTCGCTGGTTCTAGTCAAATGGTTGTCACACCGAGGCTAAACTCTCAATCACCGCAGATATGTTCAGCAGATGGAAACTTTAGAATAAACCAGTTTGTGAACTGTTTTGCCAGTAATTCTCTCTCCAACTAAAGCAAAAAGTGCTGAGGGCAAACCAAACCCATATGTTACTGGCTTTTCTTCTACCTACCTGTGATGCTACAGGGATGAGATGAGGCCCAAGTCACCTTCCTGGGCAGGTGTTTTGTGCCCACTGTGAAGGTGAGTCATGACTGTGATTCTGCTGTGATCCGGAAAAACTGTTCTCAGAGAAGACAAGTTGACTAAGGTGAAGAATGATTTTGTGAGAGTCTGTATTCAATGCTATTGACTGTGCTTGCGTGTGCTCATTTTATTACATGATGATGATCAATTTACTCTGGTACATTTTGTTCTTTATGAGTTGAGATTCCTTTTTCCCCACTCAAGATACACTAAGCAATCTCAATGATGAGTATATGAGAATTTTATATAGAAATATATTTGTATTATTTATGACAGTTACGGTGCATTTTTTTGAGATCTTGCTAGTTTCTCATTGTCCATACGTAAAATCATGGGATATGTACAAACACCATTTGTTTCTAATTTTACTACCATTTTTAAAAGATTTATTTATTGGAAAGTCAGAGTTACACAGAGACAGGGAGAGACAAGGAGGGGGGGAGGGGGAGAGAGAGAGAGAGAAAGAGAGAGAGAGAGTGTCTTCCATCCACCGGTTCACTCCTCAGATAGCCACAACAGTACAGGGCTGGGCCAGGCTGAAACAAGGAGCCAGAAACTCCTCCTGGATCTCTCACATAGGTGCAGGGGTCCAGCACTTGGGCACCCTTCGTTGCTTTCCCAGGCCATTTAGCAGGGAACTGGATCAGAGCATCTGGGACTTGAACCAGTACCCATACAGGATACCGGTATCTCAGATGGTAGCTTTACCTGCTATACCACAACACTACCCTCTAATTTTACTTTCTTTTAAAGTTACACTGGACATATGTCTTGGAACCAGATGGAAGTGGTGGGTACAGACACTGTGATACATGCCCCTGAGATGTTCACTTTAAAAAGACTAATTCCATGTTATGTGACCTTTAAGTCAATAAAAAATATACTGGACACTCATCATGGTTTCAGCCTTTTCAACATTTAATTTTAAAAGAGAAAACATATCTGACTAGTTTTACTAGTGGGCTGCACTAATATAAGATTTTTTTTATGGGTAGACTGCCCTTCCTTCCACTGATAATCAATAAGTGATGCAGCACTGACTCACTCTGACATTACTAGCTACAAACTTCGAACTGACATTTGTGATACAGTACTTTATCCGAAGGACCCCAAAAGCAGAAAAAATATCATAAATTGATATGTCACAGTCTTAATTTGAAAAACATTTGATGAGAAAATGAACAAATGCATACCATTCTGTCCCATTTTATAAACAAAATATTGTTTGCCACTGTTCAGCTCGTTCCCACTCCCTTATTTAGAATGTACTAGAAACATGAGCAAAGGATGAGGGGAAAGTGGCAGCGATCCTGTATTTTTTGTTTACACAACGTGCTTTTGATCAAATGTGTGGAGGAGTCACCACCAGCATGATGATGAGGGCAAACACTTGTGTCTGCTTCCACTACTCTGTCCCTGGCATCTTGAACAGTTCGGGCACACAGAAGCATTCAGTAAGTATCTGCTCAGTGGATGCATCATACAGAAACTACACTGAAGAAGGCTGTACAAACTATGGGAACACATCTTCAAGAAAGGGGTACTCCACATTAGAGCTTTACAAATGCAAATAACATTTAATCAAGGAATATCAGTGTGTGTGAGAGACAGGGAGATATGGAGAGAAGGAAAACAAAAAAGAGAATGATCATGACTGTACTGGTACTACATGGATAAGAAGTCATTCATAACTTACTACAGCAATATGAGGAGGTCTTCAAAACATTCACAGAACACGCGTATTAACAGAAAACTATGGGGCTGACGCTGTGGCATAGAGGGTAAAGCTACTGCCTGCAATGCCTGCATCCCATATGGGCACCAGTTCGAGTCCCGGCTGTTCCACTTCTGATCCAGCTCTCTGCTATGGCCTGGGAAAGCAGTGGAAGATGGCTCAAGTCCTTGGGCCCCTGCACCATCATGGGAGACCCAGAGGAGGCTCCTGGCTCCTGGCTTCAGATCGGCTCAGCTCCAGCTACTGTGGCCATTTGGGGAGTGAACCAGCAGATGGAAGACCTCTCTGTCTCTGTCTCTGCCTCTCTGTAACTATGACTTTCAAATAAATAAATGAATCTTTAAAAAAATAGAAAACTAGGTACAGATTTCAATATTTTTGGCACCAAAAGCTTGCATTTTAATTCCATTTGCCATGAAAATTTGTAAGTATCTTCATTATATATATTGACTTAGTTACCAGGAACAAATAGCTTTGCTTTGTTTTCTAATATTCTCTGTTTCAGTCAAGTGCAGGGCACAGAGCTGCACAGCTAAGAGAGAGACTTTTTTTTTTTTTTTTTGGTCTGTTTTTCCCTTGAGTCTTTTTTTTACTCAGTATTTATTTATTTGAAAGGCAGAGCCACTTGGAGGGTGAGGCGAGACAGAGAGAGAGAGAGAGAGAGAGGGAGAGAGAGAGAGAGACAGTGCCTGCACCTGCTGGTTTATACCCCAACATGACCACAACAGCCAGATCTGTTCCAGACCTGGAGCTCCATCCAGATCTCCCACATGGGAGGCAGGGGTGGGTCAATCCTCTGCTGAATTCTGAGGCCCATTAGCAGGAAGCTGGAATGGAAGTGGAGCAGCAAGGACTTGAACCAGTGCTCCAATACAGACACTAGCATGGCAAGCAGCAGCTTAACCCACCATGCCACAACACCGGCACTTCCCTTGAGTCTTATGGCAAATACAGCAAAAATCCAAGGGATATTTGACTTTTATGCATATATACAAGTCCAGCCTTATTTCACAAAAACAATAATGGGCATATGTAAGTGTAATGAAAGAAATTTTGGTTAAATATAAGGAAGAAATACTCTAATAATCAATGTCAGTTTAATATAAATTCAGAGACATTTTGAAAACGGAAGTAAATTGAACTTGACTCATACTAAGGCACAAGAGATTTGGTTCAAGTTCAGGTGCTTGTCAGCTGAGTCTGTAAACTGGTCCAAAACCAACCCAGAAACATAGTTAGTATATAGCACAGCATATCTCTTACAGCAAATGCTCTAGAAAAATGTGTGTAATTTGAGTTTTAAATCTTCTGCTTAAAATAGAGAACTGGTTAGCAGGAGATTCTACACATGTGAAGTCTGTCATGAATTACTCATCAGAGTACCAGCTACTCAGAGACTCACATACACCCATGCATCAAATAAACACTCATCCAGAATACAAGCTTGAGGAGAGGAATTACATGGATTGTCCTTGTTTTAAATAAGATCAAAGTGTCTGAATCTGAAAAGACTTCGAGCAGAGCAAACGTCTTACAATACACATTTTCTTGAGCATCTTCACAGCTCTTTCTCCTTGCTGCTGCCCAACATGAAAATGTAAAGTTTTTCACCAAAGGAACAGAAGAGTTAGAATCAAAACACATGCGGTTTCCCGAACTGCTTTGACATTCTGAGTGAGTCACCAAAGTGGCAGGCAATACTACTGTCAGGCCACAGCCTTAGGATGCTCAGAGAGGCAGAAATATCCCATTTTAAAACAAAATGTCACCCTCATGTTCTCCTGCTTCTCAGCCCAAGGGGTGGAAGCTTTTTCTGTTACATTGTTATTACTTCAAAAACACGAATTTCAAAGTTGTAAGTCAAAAATATCTTATGATCTGACCTGCAACTCAAAGCTACCATAAATCATACAGTTTGTTGCCAGGATTAGATTTGTTTAAAAACGCCTTGCTTCAGGACAGGCATGTAGCCTAGTGGTTTAGACATCAGTAGACTATGTAAGAGTACTTGGGTTCGAAACCCAGCTCCACCTCAGGACTCCAGCTTTCTGCTAATGCAGACTACGTGTGGTAGCAGTGATGGTTCAAGTAACTGGGTCCCTGCCACCCATGTGGGAGATCCAGATTAGGTTCGACTATCAGCTTCAGCCCTGCACAGTCTCAGCTGTTTCTAGTATTTGGGGAGTGAACTCATATCTATCTGGGAGTACTCACTGGCTTGCTCTCTTCCTCTGTTTCCCTCTCAGATATGACTTGTATGGTTTCTATTTCAGAATTATTTGGAGCAAAGGAATTTAATTTCAATAGAAAGACAAACCGTAATTGCAATAATAATTATATTTAAATTTTTCATTGAATGTCAGAGCTGGAACATAACTTTTGTAAGAATTTTATTCAATAAAAGATGAAAAAAAATCCCAAAAGGTAAAAAGTAATCTTCCTAGAGTCACATATAAATAAATAATTTTATTTTTATTTTTAAAGATCTGTTTATTTCATCTGAAAGACAGAATTACACAGAGAGAGTGAGAGACAGAGAGAGAGAGAGAGAGGGAGATATCTTCCATTTGCTGGCTCACCCCCAAACAGCCACAATGGCTGGAGCAGGGTGAGACCAAAGCCAGGAGCCAGGAGCTTCTTCCTAGTCTCCCACATGTGTGTGGGGGCCCAAGCACATGGGCCATCCTCAGCGGCAGCCCCTACTCTGGCCAGGTGCACATGCAGGGAACCAGATCTGAAGTGGAGCAGCTGGGAATCCAACCAGTTCCCAAATGGGATGCTGGGGCATCACGGTGGCAACCTGACCCACTAACCCACAGCAGCAGCCTCAGATCATTTTGAGAGTCAGGACTGGATTTCAGATTGAATGTATGGCCCCCTTCTGCTCATTTCTACAAAGGGCAGGTGTTTAGTTACGCGTTGCCAGTACAGATACAAGCCACTGATTGCACAGTTCAGAACTTCTCTAACTATGCCAGGGATGGTCTCTATAACTGTGCTGCACTTTGAACCTTTCACTGGCTCTCAGGACCACCAGTGATCGCAACTCAATGATCCTCTTTCTCAGAGATACTCAGAGAACACTTTCACATTTGGACTCAGTTATTCAACATCACTTCCTCACACTAAGAGGGTGTGGGTGGTAGAGCCCAACAAAAGCTTTTCCTGGGAACAAGCTGGGAATTAGAAATGACTTGAATGATGGAAACATCACCATTAGCTCTACTGCTGTGGTGGGAAGGTGTACAACAGAGACTCCAAGGGACAGGAAGGGAGTGCATATACAGGAAAGAAAACTGTCACTTCAGATGAGTCATCGGCCTAGCATCCCTGTGGTGGTTCCAATATGTATTAGCTCCAGAACTGTCAATATCTGAGAATTAGCGGGCCAGGCTTACTCTTCTTTCAATTTAGAGAATAGAAACCTAGGACAGGAGAAGGCATAATGGTCAGAGAACAGGAAAAGGAAGGCTGGAAATGCCTGGGTCACCCACCGAAATATGACTGCCTGGGCAACCTCTGGCCCAACTGTGATGGCTTGTTCAAGAGAAACATGTATTCTGTTTGCTGGCATAATTTATCACCTACATATTCTCTTAAAGAATATAATAAAGCATACATGTCACACAGACTGGGATATCTGTGGGGAAAAAATGTCCTCATCTATGCAATTTACTTGAAATTACATCAAAAATAGAGAGTTGATGAATATACAAAAGGCAGACATATGATGCAAATATAGGAAAAATGTTATCTGTAAAATCTGGGTAACAGGCCTGAGTTTGTTTACTGTCCAGTTCCTTCAACTAGCAATAATAAAAGCTAGGAAAGCAATTTTAACAATTTTTCTTCTTGGCAGATTTTGGCCACCATCTTTAACTAACAATTTATCCTGATTTATTAAGTTTTATTAGGAAAACCCAACCTAGCCCAAGCAAAGAAAATAAACCAACCATTCCACACTTAGTAACCTCCAGTTGGTTACTTCCACTTCTCCACTGCTTCTCTCCCCACCCTGCACCTTCCCCTACCATTTTTAAGAAACTGACATCCTATGATAAATTTCAAGATTACATCAAGGATCAAGGTTTCAGATCATTTGAGCCATTATCTAGTAGCAAAGAGGTATCGTTATATGACAAACTATTAATTGCTGTAGAAAATCTAAGAGCTTTTTCTTACCCCATCCTCCACCATCCCTAATCCCACTTATTTACTGAGAAGGGATTTTCCTTAATGGTATACTTCAATCTCTAGGGAACTGGAACAGTTATGAATAATGTGAATAGGGAAAATAGAGAGTTCACACCACTGACAAAATCGGCAGGGTTAGACAGTAAGCTGCATTCTGCTGAAATAAATAGAATCCTTGGATCATTCAAGATGCCCCAGCCTGAATCTACCTTTTCCAATGGTCAACTGGTCAGTGGACACTGTAAGATCAGAGGTTCCTACATGGAGGTTGAGCTTCTCCAGTGATGTATCTCCCACCCAGCTATGCACACAGTGATTTTATACACTATTAAATATGTATGATGCAGCACAAAGCCCCTCTAAAAGCATCTGTACTTAACTAAATCATATCACTGACAGCAAGAGGCACACAGAGCAATTTAACCTAGCAGGAAAAGTACTTCTTTTACATATCACTGCAGTGCAGAGAGTTTCAACCATATGCTTCTTTTCTACCCCCAAATACTTCCCATAAGAAAGGCAGGGCTTAACACCAATGGTTTGAAACGCTTTTAGATAGCCTTCTAAAATGAAACATAAATCTTCTGAAGTAGTTCTCAGAATCTTCCCCAAGGCTTTGCCATGACTCTGTTACTGGAGGTCAGACAAATAACCCATCCTCAGGTTAAGTCTCCTTAACCCCAGGGTAAGTACCTGGATTTAGCCCACTCTCTTCTATCACATGTCAACTGTTGTTTATTCAATGCAATGAAAGGCACCTAAAAGGTATTTTCACAACTCAATTCCCTCTTTCTTCTTTTTCACCCCCAAAAAAACTTCAAAGGAAAAATTGGGGCTGGCCAACTTCAGGGCACATCTAAATTTAAATTGTTGTTACCCATTCACACCCTTAAAATCAAAGACTCCGGTGAGATAATGCTGATTCAGCAGTTTTCTAGGGTATAGCATTTGGTGATGCAGAATAGTAAAAAAAGAAGTCTCTGAAATTTGAAAAAACAAACATAACGAGGGTATAAACCATCTTTAGGCATCTCCCGCACAGAACTCACTGCTCTCCTGGAGACAGGGAGTGCTGCGGTAACCTATGGCTGGGAAGGAAAAAGAAAAATGTGTCGAATGGGTACAAAAATAATTACCCTATTGTCAAAAAATCAGGGCAAAACGCTTGAGTTGTCCAGCTCCAAATGAAATGGGATTACTGTAATTCAGCCAACGTGTAGCCACTGATTGGAAAATCTGCCGTTCAGCATCTAAACGAACTTTTTGCAAGCTGGCAAGTAAAAATGGAAAACCTCAGGATGACCTGCTTTGCAAAAGCAGTAGATTTCAAATTTTAAGGTCACTGTAATATATATGATTTTTAAAAAAGCTACCATTGCTGAAGACTTGAGGTATATGTTAATTTATTTAGCTATCTATCCACCTGCCCATCTCTGAAATGTTTACTAAGTGGCTACTTATGTGCTGGAGCCTGTGGGTTTGGTATCAGGAATTTAAAAGGCTTTCCAGTCTACAGTCATTCTTTTCCCTGAAGCAGCAAGTAAGACCTGTTGAAAAATGAAGGCATGATTCAAACTTGGTGGTATGGTCTGGATCACCTTAGAAAAAGGAAGACTGATGGTGAAATCCAAGCAGGTCAGACATTGTGCCAAGGAGAATATATACATCAGGTCTTTACTTATAATCCTAATAGATGGGAAAAGTAAGGATTAGGGAAGATACAAAGATAATCCATGCTTACACAACTTGTAAATGGTGAAGCCAAGATACAAACCATCTGATTGCAAGAACTATTTTTCTTATAACTGCAGAAATAATTCTACGTTGCATTAACAACTGCACCAGTGGAAGATAACTTTCAAAAAAAAAAAAAAAAGGTCATCAATTACATGAGATAATTGCTTGTCAACGTCTACTGTAAAATTTTTATTTGGACCTGCACGAGACTAAAATGGGGAGGGAGGACATAAAGAGGAAGTGAACAAGAAAAACAATGTGATAAGAATATACATATTCACATACACATCATGATTCAGTACACCTTTTTTTCCAACAGCAAGATTTAATGTGCAACATCTTTGTTTTCCACTAACTTCTGCTACATGGCTCAATTCTGGCCATGATAAAACCAATCCATTATGTGATATGGCCACTAAGTACATGAATAAAAAAATTAACATACTCAACAGTACAATAGTCCTGTGTTGCTTAAATAAGCGTACTTCAAAAAGTTCATGGTAATTAAAACATGTTTATCTTGATGCAAAAATATTTGAAACCCATGCATAGTTTTTATCATACTACACATTTTCCATGAAATTTTTTAGAAGACTCCTCATATTTCTTCTTACATCACCAAAATGAGGGAGCAAATCATGCCATAAGCTCAGATTTTAGGGGTCCAGCACTGTGGCATAGCAGGTAAGGGGGCTGGCTGCACTGCTGGCATCTCAAATGGGCGCCGGTTCAAGTCCTGGCTGCTCCACTTTTGATCCACCTCTCTGCTGTGGCCTGAGAAAGCAGAGGAAGATGGCCCAAGTCCTCGGGCTCCTGCACCCATGTGTGAGACCCGGAGGAGGCTCCTGGCTCCTGGCTTCGGATCAGCACAGCTCTGGCTGTGGCAGCCATTTGGAGAGTGAACCAGGGAATGGAAGACCTCTCTCTCTCAATCTCTCTCTCTCGTTCTCTGCTTCTGCCTCTCTGTAACTTTGCCTTTCAAATAAATAAATAAATCTTTAAAAATAAAAAAACTCAGATCTTAGAAGAAACTTTTTTCTGTCACCATTAAAGAAATTTGATCACTATTTGAAAACTGTACAATTTAGAAACTACTCAAACTAAGGTATAAAGAGAATATTTGCTTTTAGTTAATGCTAACTTTTTTAATGCTTCCTTATGCCACTGATTTCTCATTTTTTTCTCTCTTTTAAAAAAGATTTGTCTATTTGAAAGGCAGAGTGACAGAGAGAAAGGAAGAGACAGTCAGAGAAAGAGAGCTTCCATCCACTGGCTCACTCCCCAAATGGCTACATCAGCTGGGACTAGGCCAGGCTAGAGCCAAGAGCCAGGAACTCCATCCAGGTCTGTCATGTGGGTTGCAGGGGCCCATCTTGGTCTGCTTTCCCAAGCACATCAGCAGGGAGCTAGATGGGAAGCAGAGCAGCTGGAACATGAATTGGCACTCCCATATGAGATGCCAGCATTTGCAAGCAAAGACTTAAACTGCTGTGCCACAGCGTCGGCTCCCGTCATTCATTTTTTCCCAAATATATTTCAGGTTGGCGGTGTCCCTGCTGCCTCTGACAGCTCCGCTGATTAATTCATTCAGTGATTATCTAGTAAATGCCTAATGCTCCCATGTTCCAGGTCCCACCCAAGACTGAGAAAGAAAGGGGACACTAGAGAAAATATTGTAAGGGTCCCTGTTTCCAGGGTGTTTAGATTCTAACATATTTAGTCTTTCTAATTCCTGTCTGGCACACCAGCAAAGACTTTAAAAGTGGGAGCCCATGGTCTTACGGTGGAATCTATTTGTGTGGCTGACACAATGTGAAGTGATTGAAAAACAGTAGTAACATAAGCCTGTCTGGAAGCATTGTTAATTGCATATGCATAAATATCTGAGCTTTTCCTTCACTCAGGATTCGTTTCTACTGATAGTGCTTTGTTTTGACTAACCATGAACACAGAATTTCAATTCCAGAAGGAGCCATGACTAGGCAAGAGGCCCTCTTCATGGAGGTATCGGACAATCAGAGGCAGAAAAGTATCATCCACTTGTTTGTATGTCCAGTAACTGTCAAGACAAAACAATCAGCAAAACAGAGTAGACTATAGTCGTAATTTGATGATAAAGGTTGATTTTTTTAAGTTGTTGGCTTATATGTGGTGGGTGATGAAAAGAGAATAAAGTACTCAGTGAATGGAAGACTTTTTATTTACTGGTGTTGTCAGTGCACTTTTTCTTTAAAAGATGTATTTATTTTATTTGAGTTACACAGAGAGAAAGAGACAGAGAGATCTTCCATCTGCTGATTCATTCCCCAAACAGCTGCAACAGGCAGGGCTGAGTCACGTAGAAGCCAGGAGCCAGGAGCTTTATCTGGGTCTCCGATGTAGGTGGCAGAGGCCTTGGCACATGGGCCATATTCCACTGTTTTTCCCAGGCCATAGGCATGGAGCTGGATTAGAAGTGGGACAGCCAGGACACTAACTGGCAACCATATTGGGTGATGGCTTCCCAGGCAGCAACTTTATCCACTATGCCACAATGCCGGCCCCTGCATTTTTCAAATATAGCTCTTCTGGGCAGGCTTTTGGCACAGCAGTTAAGATGCCTCTTGGGGCCGGCACCACGGCTCACTTGGCTAATACTCCGCCTGCGGCCCCAGCATTCCAGATTCTAGTCCCAGTTGGGGCACCAGATTCTGTCCCGGTTGCTCCTCTTCCAGTCCAGCTCTCTGCTGTGGCCCGGGAGGGCAGTGGAGGATGGCCCAAGTCCTTGGACACCTGCACCCCCATGGGAGACTGGGAGGAGGCGCCGGGCGCCTGGCTCCTGTCTTCAGATAGGCGCAGTGCACCGGCCATAGTGGCCATTAGGGGGATGAATCAACGGAGTTAGAATCACTGTCTAACTCTGCCTGTCAAAAAATAAAATAAAATAAATAAATAAAATAAAAAAATTTTTTTAAAAAGATGCCTCTTGGGATGCCCATCAAATGTATCAGAGTGCCTAGATTTGAGTCCCAGCTGCACTTCCAATTCCAGCTTTCTGCTAATGTACACCTTGGGAGGCATCAGGTGACAGCTCAAGTACCTGTGTTCCTGTGACCTACGTGGGAAACCAGGTGGAGCTCCTGACCCCTGGACTCAGCCCGGGCCTGCCTCAGCTGGTGCTGATATTTGGGGAGTGAATCAATGAATGGGATATTTCTTTCTTTGTTTCTCAAATAAGTGAAAATAAATATCAAAAAAATAAAACATAGTTACTCAAATTTCCTGAATTGCTCAGGAAGTATGTTAATTTCCTAGAAATTTTGAAATTTCAAATTAGAAAAAAATTTGTAGTCAAAAGCAAAGAGAAAAAGTTGTATTATAACCATATTAAGATATACAGTTAATGATTGCATTCTAAAATTGGCTGTTTATAATTTAATCACTAGAAAGTTTGACATGATTCAAAGAAATACATACTAAATATTTTGAGTGAATACTACTTCTGGTAATTAGCTGGCACTGCTAAATCACTGGCATGTCACAAACTTGAGATGAGCACAGTAAACTTTACCATTGAAGTTGTTAGCTATTATCTTCATAAATTCATAAGCTGCTGCGAGATGAACGGATGGAAATCAAAGAAATCAACAATAAAATGATCATGATTAATATCCCTTAGTGAAAAACATCATTCTTCCTCCTTTATGTTAACTCTGATGAAAGCATACAAAGCTCTAGAGCAGCAGTGGGGAACTATTTTTCTGCGAGGGCCACTTGGATATTTGTAGTATCATTTGTGAGCTCAAAATGCTCACCTTAAGAATTAGCCTGTTACAGGTTTACTGACTTTCAGTTCCACCTGTGGTTGCCTCGGCAGGGCCACACCAAATGATTCTGTGGGCTTGAAACGGCCTGCACTGGACGTTCCCCATCCGTGCTCTGGAGCTACAAGCTTCTCATTCAACATGGAAATCAAAGTCAGTTTTTTATCCTCACAACAAAACCCTAATGCTCAGCATTGGCATTTGTGCCATGTGTGTTGGTAGCATCTCCAGGGAGGCCATGGCATACAGAAGCATGGACCTTAACTTATTTATATTAACATTGACTTAAGGTGCAGTTTTAAAAGGGCCTTGCTAAAGTGGTTTTCACTTTCAAAAGTTGCTTTCTCTTGTTTAATTACAAAATTCTCCGATGCTCAAAAATAAAACATTAGTTTTCCATTACATAAGTTTATAAACACTTTGAAGTTAAACACCAATTACTTTTCTATTAACTGATTAACACGGCATTTTTCCTTCTTCCTCACAAATCCATTCATCTGTTAGTCTAAGCTACTTTAAGCTCAAACCAGTATCTCACTATCATTGTTCTTAGGTACAAGTATGAACACAACTAAAATGTCAACAGATGCTGCACAAACTAAAAGTTCTAAAAATGAGGAGTAAATTAGGTCCAATTATGGACAACAGAGTCTCAAAGGGACCTAGATAAACATTACCAAAGGTTTCTGGGTTGAATTAAACATGCAGTTTAGTCAGCAAAGACACTGTTTTTATATCTTGTTTATGTTACCATAAATACCATAAGCATTCCATTAGCATTAACCCAGTGATTAATGCATACATCATGGAGCTAGGTTCTAATCAGTGATAACAACTGCCTACTACTATTTCCACAACTGTTTATCTCTAAACTTTTCTCAGACTAACAAAGCAATGCCTACTAATTCCAAGGGTTCATGTAGTTACAGGAAGGCAGATGCATTATTTATAAGGATGCAGAGGCTAGAAAGTTCGGCTATGTCGCTTACCCTAGCAGTAGCAGGCTCTAATCTATTGGCAATAGGAACTTTGCCAGTGCATTAGGAGATGAGACAGAGAAGGGATCCCTGCCAAATAAAATAGCTAAGTAATAACAAACGTTAAAAAAGAAGAGCCTTGGGGGTTGTTGGGAGTCCTGAGATCACCACTGAAACACAATTCAGATCACCCAGCTTCTGCCATCAATGCAGAAAGAATTGTAATCCTAATTAATTCTGCCTGTCTTATCTTTCTTGAGTGCTTGCTTTTTAATTACAGTTATAGGCTCCTTTTTCAGTGTTCTCCTAGTATTTGTATACAAATGAGTAATTACAACTGGTATAGAAGAAGTATGATACACAGTGTGAGACCGCAAGTTTGGGCATAATTAATTGTGAATTTGTATCATCCTCCTTGCTTAGAAATTCATAAGTATTTTCCCCTTTGATTTTAAAGAAAAAGAAACCCAGCCACAATTTCTTATTTTTCTCATGTTCAAACTGATATACTATTTCAGACAGATACCTGTCAGGTTTTAAGTAGATTTTGAGATAGTGCCAGTCAAGCCTCTTTTTCTGTTTAATCATCCTCAGTCACTTGGAATTTACACCAGGGTGCAACAAAAGGCTGAACGCTTTAAATGCTAACAACAGCAGGGGATGAGAATGCCATCTTGACTGGGGAAAAAAAAACTAAAAGCTGACAAAATAAGTCAATCTAAGCTCACAAAAATGAAATTTACTGTGGGATTTGTTAAAACCAAGTAACTTTCCATATCAATCTGAAATCTACACAAGACGTTACAGTTGTATTCTGCATCCCAAAACATATCTGAAAGATGGCATCCAAATCAAGGATTCAGTAGCCAAGGCAATGGATCACATCTTATGTTATTCTTTTCAATAACCTGAGTAATTCAAATACTTGCTGCATACTCCTTCCATGTAGCTCAACGCTCCATCATTATACCCCCATCTAAAACATGTGTGCTTCAGGGGGTATCAGAGGGGGAGAGGTTTGTGGTGTTGTCTTCAACCCAAGTATAAAACAAATATAATTTGATGTCTAAGACTTTCTAGTTTTAATACATTTATCATAGTAAATGTGTGTATGTATTTCTGTACCTTGCTTAGTAACTTACATTCATGGGGCTGATTTGGTCCAATAGTCTCATTGGGGAAAAAACTAGTTTTGAAAGTAGCTACAATGATCAAGTAGCCCCTTAGATTAGAAGACTAGAAGCCACAAGAGCAGTTCTCTGAGGATTTTCTTTTCCTCTTCTGTGAAAAGAACACAGGCCCAGGAGGTACAGAGGCAGGGGTTGAACTCTGCTTCTCCTACCACTTGGTATATAACATAAACAAATAACACATTGTCTGGGCCTCTGTCAGTCCATCATCTGTACAATGAGACAAAGAATACCGACACTCTCGGGTGAATTACTTGTCATACAAGAGGTGCTCATTAAGCTATTAGTGTTTTTATTATTATTTATCATTATTTTTAATAATAATAATAATAATAATAATAGAAAATCCACCTATTGACACTAGCATGGCAGTTCATTCACTCCTAAATAAGTGCCTGTTCAGCACCACTGAGAGGAACAGCGACCAGTTAATAAGTAGATCATGGAATAATTTGTAATGATCCTAAAAAGGGAGAGACAGATTTTTATAAATTAGCATGACAACAATTACCTATTTTAAAATGAAGAAAATTCTCAGTAACAGGAATATATTTCAAATATAAGCAAAGAGTGTGAATATCTCTCAAAATGTTAGAAATTCCCTAATATAATTGAAGACAATACTAGTTTTTAAAACTTTGATTTTAAAAGCTTTATATATCTATTTTTTTTTTTTTTTTTGACAGGCAGAGTGGATAGTGAGAGAGAGAGACAGAGAGAAAGGTCTTCCTTTTGCCGTTGGTTCACCCTCCAATGGCCATCACGGCTGGCGTGCTGCGGCCGGCACACTGCGTTGATCCGGAGGCAGGAGCCAGGTGCTTCTCCTGGTCTCCCATGGGGTGCAGGGCCCAAGCACCTGGGCCATCCTCCACTGTACTCCCTGGCCACAGCAGAGAGCTGGCCTGGAAGAGGGGCAACCGGGACAGAATCCGGCGCCCCGACTGGGACTAGAACCCGGTGTGCCGGCGCCGCAAGGTGGAGGATTAGCCTATTGAGCGGCGGCGCCGGCCCTAAAAGCTTTATATATCTATTTCACAATTTAAGGTTAAGGTGCTGTGGCAGAATGGGTGAAGCTGTCGATGCAGTGCCGGCATCCCATATGGGTGCCAGTTCGAGTCCCAGCTGCTCCATTCTGATCCAGTTTCCTGCTAATGGCCTGGGAAAGCAGGGAAGTCTACACCAAAACCACATTGACAGATTTACCTAATTTCAGTTAGATGGGATATTAACAAAAAGTCAAAACAGGTGAGCCATTGGAGCAGCAGCTGGGGTGCAGCAGTTAGGATGCTGCTTGGAATTCTCACATCCCATGTTAAATTGCCTGAGTTGAAGTCCTAACCCCACTCTCAATTCCAGCTTCATGTTAGCACAGATCCTGGGAAGCAGCAGGTGATGGCTCAAGTAGTTGGGTCCGTGCCACCCACATGGGAGACATGGATGGCGTTTTCAGCTCCTGGCTTTTGCCTAGCCCATTCCCAATTGTTGTAGGCATTCAGGGAGTGGGTTGGCAGCTGGGAGATCTGTCCATCTGTCTGTATCTTGATGTCTTTGTATATTTCAAATAAATAAAATAAATAATTGCTAAAATCTGCAGACGAGAATTGTGAAAAAAAGGAAATTCTGCACACTGTCCCTGAGAAACGTAAATTAGTACAGTCGATGTAGCAAACAGTATGGAGTTTCATCAAAATCCATCAATCCCGCTACCCGGTATACATTCAAGAGAAATTAAATCAGTCTGTCAAAGAGACATCTGCGTTCCCATGCTTATTGCAGCACTACTTACAACAGGCAAGATATGAAATAACCTAAGTGTCCATCAACTAATGAATGGATAAAGAAAATGTGGTACATATACACAATGGGATATTAATCATAAAATAAAATGAAAACTTATTATCCACAACAATATGGATAGAACTGGAGGTCATTATGTTAAGTGACATAAGCCAAGCACGGAAATATAAGTATCACATGATCTCATTCATATGTGGAGTCTAAAAAAGAGTGCTCTCATAGAATTTAAAAGTATAATGTTGCTTACCAGAGGCTGGGGAGGGAGGAGAGAAGGGAGAGATGGGGAGGGGTTGATTACCCAGGACTGAGTTATAGTTAGACAGGAGCAAGAACTTCTGGGGTTCTACTGCACAGAAGGGTGACTACACATGTACTATATATTTTCATACAAAAAAAGAAAAAAAACTAGGAGATTGGATTTTGAATGTTTTCACCCTAAAGACATGTTAAATGTCTAAGATAGATATATTTACCTGGACTGGACACTACACAATGCATACATGTATCAAAACGCCACACAGTACCCCATAAATATGTACAATTTTAATGTGACTATCAAAATTTGTTAATAAAAAAAGACTAACTCACTTAAATATCTACATCCATTTAATAAGCACTTCCTGGAAACTGGCATAGGGATAGAAGGGTACTTCAAAAGGTTTATGAGAAATAGAATTAAAAGGTATATTCATTTTTGGTGCAAAAAGGAAGTATTTTAAATCCATGCATGTAAAGGGTCTTTAAGAAGTTCATGGAAAAAGCATATTATGAAAAACTATGCACATATTTCAAATTTTTGCACCAAAACAAATTTATCTCTTAACTGCATTTCCCACAAAGCTGTCGAAGTACCCTCATATGTAACAGGAACACAAACACACCACTCTGGAGTGGCACAGTTAATAGGTGTAAAAACTCAGTGGCCTGCTTCTGGTCTGAAGCAAAAGAATAGAGAATAATAAAGGGTCCACTTTTATTCCCTGGCTGGACAAAGGATTCTTTTACAATGTCAGGGTTTCATTTTAATACAATACACAGGCCTGTGCTTCTGGTAGGCAGGACAGCATTTTAAAACTTCTTGAGCCCATAACCAGCCCTATTCTCCATGAAGACCCACCCCACTGGAAGTGTCTAGGAGAGCCACTCTCAGGGACCTTTTACCCAGAGTCTGTGTCCTACAAACTTTAAAAACAAGCACAAAATCTTGCTGTAATACTTGTTTCTGTGTGTACACACACAGTGCACATCACGTTTCACTTTTATTTATTTTTTCACTAGGCTGAACCATTTAAAAATCTCAGTCCCTTTTGCTTCCACTGTAAAAACATGCTTAAGTTCTCAAAAACCTGTTATGTGCTGTTGAGTCACTCATTTCCCTCCTGAAGCTTATCTTGCTTTCACATACAGTCTCATTTGCACACACAAGGTAATTCTCTCACCCTGGTAATCTATTCATCCTAAAACATACTCAGGGACTCTTTGTATGGTTTATTTTTTCACAGATAACTTAAGGAAAGTGTGAACAAAGACACTCTTACACTTTGGACCATTAGAAAAATTAGGAAGCTGCTATGAGAACGGCAGAGAAAAAAAATCCATCTGGTTGAACTAAAGGGAAAGGTACAAAATTTGTAAAAAAAAAATTATTATGACTATTTAAATAATGTCCTCTCAGAAACATGTAATGCTACTTCTCTTTATTGTCCCTTCATAGCATATTCTATCTTAGAAATAGACTGTCTGTGTCTGGTAGATTTCTCTTGATCCATTTCACCAGAGGTGGGTGTGTTAGATTTTATGGCTGTTTTTGTTCATTAATGGGAAAAATGCAGCCACTTCCATCTTACAGCTTTTTTTAGACTGAGAATTAGAAATAATGATGATCTGTTCGCAAAGTTACACAATTTGTAAAGAACATGTAGTTTTACAGGTTGATTAGATAGCTAGAACACTGAACTAAAATGTAGGGCATGTATGTAGAACATTATAAAATAACATTTAAAATATATCATCTTGCAGAGCTTTTTTCTTAATATATTGTAATTCCCATAAGGTAAATTTGTAGCTGAAAACTGGATCAAATGACACAGAAGCTTCTCATCAATTAGTCACTGCTCTCAAAAAATGATTTTAAGAAAATTGAGGAAGGAATTAGCATAAGGGCAAAAATATGTTTTCAATATTTAATAACTTGAATGCCTTAATTAATTGTTTACTATTTTAATTTACTACATTGAATCATTCAATTCTAAATAAGCATACATTTGGAGGTTTCCTACTTTGGGGTCTTTAAAAGTTAAAATTGAAGGGAAAACAAATCTTAAAGGAAATAAAATTGCTTAAGAAATTGTAACTTTTCCAAGTCACTTAAACAAAACAATTCCTCCTATGTGCACCGTGCTCTCCTGGTCCAGCAATAAATCAAGAGTGTTTCTGAGAATCACTAGTAACTAAATTGATCATACTGCCATTAGGCTCCTCCAAAAGCTGCCAGTTAGATTTCTGAATTCCTTACCAGTCCCCCAAACTGCTTTCAATGCCCTATGCAGTATGAATTGATTTCTGACTAATTGGTAACCATCACTTGGTTTTCATCACTTACTTTTATCAGCAAATTAAACAATTCCATCTTTTGAAATGGGACACATTTCAGGATTCTGAGTTCTTGCTAAAATGACTAAGCTTTTAACATGAAGCAGAAACAAAAATTCACCATTAAAAAAAAAAACAAATCATTATCCAAATAAAATTTCCTTTTAAATCATATACCACAAATGATTTTTCGATCTTAATGTTATTGAAAAGAAAACGCCAAACTTAACTGAAAAGTCTACCCATCTCTTCTACTTTATGTTATGCTTATGGATTTTTTTTTTTTTTTTTGAGAGGCAGAGTGCACAGTGAGAGAAAAAGACAGAGAGAAAAGTCTTCCTTTTTTCCATTGGTTCACCCCCCCAGTGGCCACTGCAGCCGGCGCGCTGCGGCCGGCACACCACACTGATCCGAAGCCAGGAACCAGGTGCTCCTCCTGGTCTCCCATGAGGGTGCAGGGCCCAAGCACTTGGGCCATCCTCCACTGCACTCTGCACAGCAGAGAGCTGGACTGGAAGAGGAGCAACCGGGACAGAATCCGGTGCCCCGACCGGGACTAGAACCCGGTGTGCCGGCGCCGCAAGGCGGAGGATTAGCCTAGTGAGCCGAGGTGCCGGCCTGCTTATGGATCTTTACACATAATTGGCACCACTGAAGTTTCCACTTCCTTCAAACTCCTCCAGCCTAGAAACAATCCCTACCCTGGGCCCTCAGGCATCCTGCTACCTCCCAAGGAGCAAGCACACAGAGTTCCCACTACCATTCTGGAACGCAGGAGAAACTGGGTCTTAATTATTTAATTAAAGAGAGAGAAAGTTCTCAGTGATCTAAGAATCCAGCAGTAGAAACACAGTCCTCAAATTTTCGTACTACATTCACTACACACTGTTTGGCCTTCATTACCCTTTAGCTTCTCCTTGTCTGTATTTTATTTTACTTTCCTTACTTTATTTATTTATTGAAATAAAGAGATTAAAAGTCAAATTCCATTAAAAATTAAAAGAAACACTGATTAAATTTTTGATCCTTACAAATAAAAATTCTGGAAATATTCCACAAAGCCAGGGGCATGTGCTCATCTCTCTCTGTCTCTCTCTCTCTTTCTTAAGCTCTTAAACAGCTTGATACTCAAGAGGAAGCCTCTGAAATATCTGGGCAAAACTCAAACCAATAGCTCACATGTGATGAATGAATTTAACTTAAACACCAAATCTCCTAAATAAGACTTGAGTGAAAATGAGCACAGCTCCAGGCTACAATCCACGCTGGCCCATATAATTGGTTTTTAAGATTTTTGCTGACCTCTGGTAGACTGAGAGATAAAAAAAAAAAAAAAAAAAAAAAAAAGCCCTGCAGCAGTTCTTGGATGATTAGTTGAACTATGGATATGTAGCACCTTTGTTGAAGACATGAAGTTCCTGAGCCTCCTATGCTGGACACATTATAAAGAGAGAGGGACAGAGCAAAGTGCATGAGGGGCATGAATGAACAATGGTGACGATGGGGCCATTATCTTTAGTTTTGAATGGTGATATTTATGCAGCTGATGAAGCCTCCATCAGTGTTATCTCACACCTCAGGGAGAGCTGCTGAGTTTTCTATACAATATTAAGTGGAATGGGCTAAGCATGCTTTATTTCTCTTTCAATTGAAAAAAGCTAATCAACATATAATTACTTGGGTGAAAGAAAATAATTTCTTTAATCATGGAGTTTTTAAAAGAATCTAGATCCAATACTCTTTGACTGTCAACCTCAAAGTCAGAACACTTTACAGATTTCATAATGCTTCCCATGCATTCTAATTTGAAAACTATAATTCATTTTCTACTTTCTGCAGAAAACTTCATTTCCTGGCTTAAAAAAGAGGACACTCTTAAGAATGATCACAACGGGCTCAGAGGTGCTCATAAAGAATCTTTTGAACAATCATATTGCCCGTTTTCTTCAGTTACCTAACTCATTCTCTTTAGATGGGTCAGCTGGCTTTAGTTCTTTAAGAATGTCTACTTTTAATTCCCTTTCAAATTCTGCCACTAGTATCTACTTCCTGAGTCTTCCAAGGCTGTTGGTTCATAAGGTGCAGTTGATTGGGTTGTTTTTCTCCTGTTGAGCTCACTTTTCACTTCTTTTGGTGCTGAACTCGCTTTTCCATAATGAAGCTACACCACGCAGCTCCCAGGGGGCTGAGGCCATCTGCCCTCACTAACCCCAAGGCACACAGGGGTGGATACATGATCCAGTCCCTACTCAGTGGGATCATTAATCTCCCTGGATACAGTATTTTAGGGGTAGGCATATGATGCAATCAGGGCCAATCAGATGCTGCCCTAAAATTTGCTCTGTGGATAAGGAGCAGACTTTCTCTTCCTTTTCAGATTATGAGCTACGAGGATAAAGCTTTAGAGCAACAAGCAGTTATCTCCCTGTCAGGCAGACAAAACCCCCTGAGACTGAAGCTAACATTGTAGAGAAGCAAAGCACAAAGACTGAGGAACCAGTCAATCACATCATTTGAGTCTCTGGCTTGAGTTGAGCTTCTTATGTAAGTCCAGATATTCCTTTAATATTTAAGCTCTTTAGACGTGAATTTCTATCCCTTGCCCCTGGGAAACTCCTGAATTAAATCGTTGTCTGTATTTCTTGCTTTGCTGTTCTATCATATTGTTCCTCATCCCCTCCTTCAGTTTATTTTTTGACAGGCAAAAGGGGGATTTTTTTTTTTAGCATCCAAGGTCTTTTATTTAAAGACCTCTTTTCCCATCTTCCTATGACTCAGATCCCCAGATAACTTAAAAAAAAAAAAAAAAAAACAAAAAACAAAAAACAAAAAAACTGAAGACTTTGGAAAGCCGTGGGGGAATAGGCATTTAGCATGTGGTTAGCACACCTGTGCCCCACTAGGGACAGCCTGAGTATGAGTCTCAGCTCTAGCTCCTGACTCCAGCTTCCAGCCAACTGCAGACCCTGGGAGGCAGTGGTGCTGATTCAGGTAACTGGTATTCTGCCACCCACATGGAAGACCTGGACTGAGTGCCTAGCTTCTGGCTTTGGCCTTAGCCCAGCATTGGCCATTGTGAGTATTCAGGGAGTGAACAGGCAGAGGAGAGCTCCCTCTTTCTCTCGGTGTCTCTCACAGTATCTCTCTGTCACATAAATAAACACAAACTTGTGATTATAAAGTAAATCAAAGTATGTCATTGTAAAAGCTTCAAGAAAACTAAGAAAAGGAGGAGGAAGGAGACAGGGTGAGTGTGAAGGAGAGAGGAGAGAGGGAGGTAGGCTGGGGTGGGAAGTGTCATTATGCTCTTAAAACTCTCTATATAAATATATATTATATATATCATGTGATATATATTATATATTGTTATATACAATATATAATATACAATATACAATATACAATATATAATATACAATATATAATATACATATAGTGTATATTATAATTATAATACATAATATATAATACATATATAATATATGCATATGTATATATTATGTGTACAATATAATATGTATTATATATAAATTATATATAATTCATATAGATATATGAAATTTATTCCCTTTATATAAATTTAGAAAAAAAGGGCTGCCATATTCATTTAGACAGGCAAAAAATTTCTGAACATGAAACCCCTTATCTGATCAATGGGATGAGGTCTAAGTGTAAGCTATAGAGTCATGTGAATACATAAACCAATACATGAAAATGTGACATAAAATACAAACCTGACTTATAAAATACCTGATGCAAATATCTGTTATTTACATACATACATCACATATACAAACATACATATTTTTATGGTTCAAACAGAATAGTTTTGTAAAAGGTTAATTTCAGGACCTCATACAAAAGGTTAAAGCTTGGTCAAAAGATTGGGGATTATTCTGTCCAGTGGTGGGAAGCAATGAGAGATACTGAATGACTTCAGAAAGGGCAAAGATAGAGCTGTAGAATGACATTATAGTTACAAGTGATATTGTAAGAAAAAACCAGTAAGGTATATTCAGGTACAAAATGAATGAATTGAACATAATGAAAGTAAGTTGCTTGCACAAAGGAACACCTGTGACACAAAAGCCTCAATTATTGCTCCAAGTCACTACTGTCCTAAAAATCTGAAATTAACTCTTCAGGCAATCAGAAGGATGGCTATAATGTCAGCTGAGCAATTTTCTGTTTAAGTTATTGTTTCACTGCTATACGATACATGATAATTTGTCATCTTCCACAATGGCCAGAGTCACTACTCCCTTAAACATGCCATGCTTATAGAAATCTGGAAATACAGTTTGCATTCACAGTTAGAATTACAAGACACATTAAGAGTTTACTTCCAAAAGATCTGAAATGGAAATGTGATTTTTCCAGCTGGGAATCAGTAGCAACAGTCCAGGCAGCTTCCTGTCCCATTAAAGCAGGCAAGTCACTTACAACCAAGGGTGGACTGTAAGAACTCTAAGACCTGGTCCAATCTAATCAATACACATCACTGTGCTATTCCCAAGTGAAAACGCTGTGTCTCATTAGTACAGAAATGTCTCTGCAGATAAAAGACATTTTTTTCTTTCAGCTAGCCCTTTCAGGTGCCAAGTCTAAGATGGAATTGTTCATTTCATTCAGAGATTTCAAAGAGGACTTCCTGGATACATTCCATTACAATGCAGCCTTAGCTGAGAATATTTTGAAAAGACAGTGATTTCCTGGCAGAGGACTTTCAGCATCATCACAGGGGTTGAAAATCATAAACTTATTTTCTTCTCCAACAATTAGGACATTTGCCAACACTGTTACACTGAGGTGCAAGGACTCCTTTTTTATCTTCCCTTTAGAGCCACAACACTTCTTCACCTGCTAGAACTCTCATCCATAGATAGGAGAGGTCACCTTAAAGCAAAGCTTTGCTACATGATTTATATCTCATTTTTTTAACATGAGGCTTCCTAAGATGTGTTTTCATACACAGGACTGTACAAACCTAGACATCTAGTCTCAGGAAAGCTAACACACTTGCAGAGAACTACACAGTAATTACCAGCACTAGGGTCTAGGCTTCAGAGTGTGAGTCTGTCCTTTCCAGCTCATTCACCTGTCAAACTTTGATGTATAACATGAAGATCACTTGGGCGCAGGGGGCCTCAGGCAACTCACCGGCTTCATTCCACCACACATGTGCCCCAATCCACTTTGTATCAAAGACTACATTCAGTCCATTCACAGATTTTCATTCCTTTTACTATTAAAGCATCTCTTTGCAGTGACAAAATCCTAGGCATCACGGCAGGCTAATGTATTGTCTGGGTTTGACCCTGCTTATGTGACTTTGGACAAGATATGTCAATTTTATTGTTTAAACAAGAGTCATCATCTATGTAAAACATCTACCACGGTACCTGGCCTACTACAGATTTCTGCTATCATTATTACTATTTGAAACATATTCCAGGATTTAAACTATTTTCCAGAAACTTATCTTTCTCTCCTCTTGCTTTTCATTAGACTTTTCATTTTTGTTTTCTGATGTTATGAAATTGGCATGGATGGTGCTTAGCTCAGTACAAGGTGGTTGAATTGTATTTTTATAGCATTCAACAGATTTGTCTGCAAAACGAGGTCACTGGCAGCTGGCACTTCAGATAGGTCATTAAGGTTTGTTCTGAACAATCCATTTTCATTTCTGCTGACTATGTGAAAGGAGGAACAAGATAGTCTTATTGACTGGTTTGTAGAGTTCAAGTTCTTCTCCTTCTAAAGCCTGTCCCTTATTTGTAATATGACACTCTCATGGCCACTTAAAACTTTTATAGTTACAGGTTCCCCACTTGAAAGAAAAAATTAAATAAATTACCAAAATATTGCTAATTATTATTATCAAGAGATTCATAAGCAATTTTTTTCAAAAATAGTTAACAACTCTGAAAATAGTTAATGTACATTGCAAAATCCCAATTTTTTAAAAAAGTATTCCTTTAAAAAAGAAGGAAAAATTATAAAGGAAAGGTTTAGTTACTTTGACATCTCACCAGTATATACAAAGTGTTGATGTTTTTAAATGAAAAGTCCTTTCAAACCTCCATCAGGAATGGCTTCTTTGCAGCCTGCACTGTGGCACAGTGGGGTGACCCCTGTGTGCCAGCATCCCATGTTGGTTTGAATCCGGGCTGCTCAAATGCATAAATTAAACTTTTTAAGATTTACTTATCTGAAAGGCAGAGTGACAGGGAGTTGGGGCATGGGGGAAGGATGGGGAGAGAATGAGATCGATCTCCCATCCACTGGTTCACTTCTCAAATGCCACAACAGTGAGTGCTGAGTTAGGCCAAAGCCAGGAGCCTGGAACTCCATCTGGGTCTCCCAAGTGTCTAGCAGGGGCCCAAGTACTCAGGTCATCTTCTATTGCTTTCTCAGGCACATTAGCAAGGAGCTGAATTGGAAGCAGAGCACGCAGGTCTTGCTCCAAAATGGGATGCTGGTGTGGCAGGCAGCAGTTTAACCCACTGTGTCACAATGCTGCCCCCAATGAACTACTGTTAAAAAAAAAAATCATTTCTATGACATTAAAAAAGAAAGAGGAGGATGAGGAGGAGGAGAAGAAGAAGGGGAATGATGATGTCTTTACTGTTATAGCAATTTAAAAAAAATATATTTCTGGTCCTATTTAAAATCATGAGAAGAATACTGTTACATTATATAGATAGAGGGAAAATGGGTAAGAGGAAAGCAAGAATGAAAGACACTGATTAAAAGCAGAGACTAGAATATTAAGGCTGGCGCCGCAGCTCAGTAGGCTAATCCTCCGCCTTGTGGCACCGGCACACCGGGTTCTAGTCCCAGTTGGGGCGCCGGATTCTATCCCAGTTGCCCCTCTTCCAGGCCAGCTCTCTGCTGTGGGCAGGGAGTGCAGTGGAGGATGGCCCAAGTGCTTGGGCCCTGCACCCCATGGGAGACCAGGAGAAGCACCTGGCTCCTGGCTTCGGATCAGCGCAGTGCGCTGGCTGCAGCGCACTGGCCCCAGCGGCCATTGGAGGGTGAACCAACGGCAAAAGGAAGACCTTTCTCTCTGTCTCTCTCTCTCACTGTCCACTTTGCCTGTCAAAAAATAAAAAAATAGAATATTAGCATTATTGTCGTGGATGTGTTATGTGGGTGATTTTTTATTTTCTTCCCTTTTTTCTAATCCAACATAAAGTCACAGAGGGGAAAAGGAGAGCATTCAGTGGCACAAACAGGATACAAACAGAAGAGACAGGCTTGGCCTCCCAGGCAGGGTTCCGAGCAGGAGCCAGGACCCTCTAAAATCTACCGGGCAGTGAGATGTGGCCAAGGACAGCCCTGGCAGCTGTTAAAGATGTGTATATTTGTCCCTTCAGAACTGAGAAGGCCCTGGGCTGCCTCACCTCTTTCACATTGCCGCAAAAAGCACACAGAATTGTTTTAGTACATAAAATGTTTGCTGAAGCTGTACTGTTTCAGAAAAGCTTTTCAAAATTTACTTTAGAAAACCCCAAAGGCAATATTTCAAAGAGTGTAGCCCACACAAGCATGATTACATTATAGAAGCAGAGTTCACCTTTAAAACATAGAGATTTACCTGCACCTCCTGCACCTCCTTTCTGGCAGAAATAAAGAGAAAAGTAACTTATTCTTTGGAACCGATTATTTCTGACCTTTGCAAACTTTTCAAGGCCTTTGACTTTATGTGTGTGTGTGTGTGTGTGTGTGTATTGAATTATTAAGTCCAGCTTGCTGTTACTGCTGATTCTTCAAGTTCCACTCCAGGCTTTCCTAAACGGAGATATTTCCTCCTTGCGGTTCTTCTGCAATGCAATCCTGTATGAGGCTGCTTAGAAATGAATTGTGTGCCCCACACTGCTTGCATTGTTCTAAACAATGCTGGACCTAGAATTCTGCCTTACATGGGCTTACATTTTCACAAGAGCAGAAAATGTATTTACTAATCAGTTCAATAACATTCACCGAGGACCTCCCCTGAACAGGTGGCAATGTGTGAAAATGGCACACATAATGGTACACAAAGCCTTCTTTCTTAGAATGAAACCATTACCAAATAACAAGAACTAGTTCTGCTGTGAGTTAGAGAACAGAATCATATTTCAAAATCATTTCTCTCTACACAGTACTGCAATGAATAGAAACGTAAACTGAGAGATTCATTTCAGTTCCCACAAGCACGGGAAAACCAAGAGAAGTCACCCCTCCCCTCCAAAACTGCTCAGATGTGCTTATGTACAGCATCTATCACCTTCTTAATGACAGCAGGAAGGGTTCCAATGACAAGAGGCTCAACAACTTTATTCAATGAATATGCATGGGAGAAACCATTCTGATGCAAAAGTCAAAAACAAAACCAAACCCAGTATTTGTTTTTGAATAATAAATGCTAAAAATTTTTTTTTAAGTTCAAAATGATTCCTTGCTTAATGGTAGCTACGTAAAATCCAGGTGATTACACATGGGAGGCCATTCAGCCTTCTACCATTTCATTTCCTGTTTGATCATACTAGATTGCTGCCATAAATCCAGATAAATAATGCTTGATGGAGTTAAAACAGCATGCTTCATGCAAGAAAAGATATTTTTACATCATATAGTAACAGTTCTGGTAACGCCAACCAGGAGGGAAAGGCTTTAAGATAAAACTGGATCTAGTTCAACAAATTGACCAAACAAGTTGCCAAAAGCACAGACTTTGTTTTCGAGAGATTCCTACTTAGGCTGATAGCAAAAGGAGACAGCTCCTTAAAACACACTCTCCAGGTTGGATGAGAATCTATTTACTGAAGTACTTATCAAGCTGAGAAATATATTTTTTTAAAATAAAGAGTTAAAGAAGAAAAACACCATACTTCAAATTTTATTTCCAAAGTCTGATAAACTCCCCTGTTGAATACCAAAATTTAATACTCTGCTATTCTCATTTTAGAGGTATCAAAAACTATTTTTACTAGTCCTTGCTAATTTTTTAAGTTCCCTTGACATAGCACAAAGCACCAATCAATCTAACAGTTGTAGAAGTCCATAAGCACAAAGCACATTTCATATTAAACAGATGAGAACTAATCTGAGATCTTGTCTAGGGACCTGCTTTCAAACATTTTCATAATTAGTCATTTGCTATCGAATATGAATTAAGGGCATCTATATATAGTTTCCTTACTCCATCACAGCAGATTTTATATGAGAACCGAGGAACTCTGGAGTAAGGGCCCCAGACAGCAGGGGATCAAGCCTCAAGCAGCTGTTGAAGGCACCATGACAAGCTGGAAAAAAACCCACAAAATACTCTATTGCCTCTAGACCATAGAAACTACGCAATTATTTTCTTAACATTCAAATCCACTAGGTTATCTGAAAAGTATGACATATGTAGTATCTTTTACTATTATTATATATGAGTGGGAGGAAGAGGTATTTGGTTGACCCCAAACAAAGTAGAAGGCCGTTTCTCCTCCAAACCGCAAATATCATCCTGTTCCCAAATTTAATACATTATGACTGAGTAATAGCAAAGGACAGATGGGAACATTATCTTCCAGTGCAGATATCGCCTTGGATTAAAAACCAGTGAACAGAATAGGTAAGTATACTTACATGAAGAAGTATTTGCTCCTTCTGTTGATACTGATATTCTAATGGGAGACTCTATAAAACATAAAAGTGGAATGAGGCTTTATTGAATCATGCTGCTTGGACTCTTAAATTAAAAATTTGCCAGGCTTAGGTATGATCTAGAGTAAGATTTGTACTAGAACATAATGCAACAGAGAAGCTGAAGCATTTCTGAGTCAGAGGAAGCTGTAAGCCATACTCGAAGACCACAAAGGAGTATATTTGTGGTTTAGATCCAAAGACTTGTGAAAGAAATGAAAAAGGAGTCAGTAAATCTGCCACTGCTCTACGAACTTCCCAGAAATACCACTTTGAACAGATCTACAGTACAGGTGAGATGTATACTTCTACTCTTAGACCTGGCCTTGAAAAAAAAAATCAAAGAGAACAACCCCCATATTCACAGAGAAGGAAAGCCAACTTTCATGCATACCTAGGCCACTTGGATGTGCAAAAACATCCTGACCAAACACAGTGCTGAATAAAGTCCATGCAAAGTCAACTGGTGTGATTACCTTAGGATCAAGCAAAACATGCTCAATAAATAAATAAAGCAACAGTTGGGAATGTATAGCAACAAGATTCTCTTAGGTAGCAAGGATAAAGGAAGAAAAAACAGTATTTAAGTGGACAGAATATAAGACATAATTCATGCAGAATAAAAACACTGGACCCCAGGGTTTTCATTCATAAAATAAAAAAGCACAAAGTTAGTATCAAAGAAGGATTGAGATTCAACTGCCAGAAAGTTATAAAGATTCAAGTCACATATCAGGAAATAATACTTATGGTCTACCTAAATTCCCAAGACAAGCACCATAGATGTAAAAGCTCAGGTTCCTAACGGCATCTACTGGAGTCAAATAATGAAGTCCTTATATTATAGAAATACCTGGATGAAAGGTAAAGGGATTCAGATAATTCTAAATTTTCTTTTTTTCTCATTCCCTTTCCTTCCTTCCTTCTTGTCATCCATCCATCCTCCCTTCCTTCAATCCTTCTTTCAGAAGAGTAACACCCTCTACTACAGGATCATTCCACTCCATAATTAAGTCTTAGCAATGACTCATGAATATGCCTTAAATATGGCTAAGACAGTCCAAGATGTCGAGATATCCAGCTTTTGTAATTTTTTAACAGTGCTTTGAAGGGAAGAATACACACTGATAGATGGAAGATGGAAATGGATGGTATTTGATTATATGGCCTCCACAGTTGCAACAATGTACCTCTATATATTGAAGAAAATAATGAAGCTGAAACATAAATTATGGGATCACAGAAAGAATACTGAGCTTAGCGTCCTTCCTATTCGTCCTCCTGAAATAAGAATTAATGTTTCTAATGCTTCAGTTTTTTCATTTGTAAACTCAGGAAAAATAGGTCTTGTTTTATAATTTTGCTGTTAATTACCAAAAGAAATTAAAAATCTTTGTAAATTAAAAGATGCCATGTAAATAAGTTATCATACTTCTGAAATGAGTTTTCAGTTTCATGGCTCTACAAATTTGCTTCCAAATAAAGAATAATTCTTTTAATGTTGTAAGGTTCTACTGACTACAGGATAACAGAGAGTAAAGAAAAGTATAAAAGATACAATGGATAAATGAAATTCAGTGCTAGTGGGAAATTCAATGAATTATGGCTATAGGTGCATTAGCAGTGTTGGGTTCTAAGTAGCCAGTATCTCCCTAGACTATAAATGCCATCAGAAAATATTATAAGCAAGTGAGAAGGAAACAAAAAAGCAACATTTTTAAAGGTCATTCTATAACAATTTTTTTTAAGTTTAGTGATACAAGAATGGTCATTAAAAGCTCAAGGATTAGACATCAGACACTGATACGGTATCCAGGGATATAGTATGGCAGGGGAAACACAGATACAGCTAAGAGAAGCATTTCTAAATGCAGAAAAACTATCCTTGCAACCCAGATGCCTTCTTTACTTGTGTAATGCCACTAAGTTGCATCTAGATGTAGATTTCATGTGTGTTTTTCAGACCCAAGTTCAGATGCACAGTAAGAACTATGCTCTCTTAAGTAAATCCAAAGGGCAATACAAGGTTGAGAAAAATATTGCAGCAGAAAACAAGAACAGCTGAAATTTGGATGCAGAGGGATTTTGATTAGTAGAAGGAGCAGCCGGCAGTTAGGTCTGTCATTCTGGTTAGTACAATTGGCCAGGCTTATTTTCCTTACCTGAAGATACATATGCTCTTTCTGTTGAGGCTGGCATGCCAGTGATGATCTCTGCAAAAAAGAAAGGTGAAGCACATTATGATGTATCATCTGGAGGCTGGGAGCTGGTACCACAGCCTTGCCTTCAAACTGACATGAATATAAAGGAAGGGAATACTGCACAGAAGTGATGAAAGTCCAGTTTATCCACAATGTGAGGGAGGAAGGCAGAACACACAATTCAAATGCATAGTTCTTTCTTGGGCAAAGAGCATGAGATGAACTGTGCCAGAATGACTGGAAAAACTCCCTGCCAACACTGGGGTCAGTGAGAGAGAATCCATGGGAAAGGGGTAGAGGGTCAAGAAAACTGAACTAAGGAATGAAGAAAGTCAAAACTGTAGGATCACAAGGTTACAGTCAAGAATGCTTAAGTCACAGGTATTTGGAAATTACATTTTTGGGTCCAAAATAAAAGGAAGCAATGTTTCTAGTTGGCATTAGCGAAAAACATTGAGTTCAGGCATGAAAATCTATTGAAAATGTCGATGATTAAGATAGATGCTTTAATATCTGATGGACATTTCAGCTACTTGAGGCAGAACATCGAGTGAGGAAGCAGCTGCCACCCCCAAAGAAATGAAGAATCAATCTGCACACTCTGCAAGTGACTTCCATGGGAATTGGGAGAGAAGCAGTCAAACATGGAACTTGCTGTCTTACTGCCTTTATGATGCAATCAAGAATGATTATCTTCTCTGAGACTGTGTTTTGTCCTAAAAAAAGGCCCCCATTTGTTAGAATATAACACTTTCACTACAGTTTTATGAAGCCTGGAAAACTGCAGATGCAAAGAAGGACATGCAGCCTCTATTGTCTGTACAAGTCCTGTCACATGATTCAACAATAACTCACACTCCCTATGAGTAGAACACAGATACGTTGACTCTACTGTGATCCTATTTACTGTGCAAAAATGACTGGACTGAACTGTAAATTCTAAGCAGGTCACACATGCTATCATGTTATATCTGAATTACTACCCTGTTAATCAAGGAGTTAGAAATGTTCATTATCAATGTAATCATCTTTAAATATAGATTCAGCCACTTGGGATTTCCATGATTGGACTAGTCTAAGGTAAGAAGAATCCATTTAAGGAGCAATATTTCTTCAACCTCTGAAGATTCTCTAGGATAAAAGGGTTTGTAGGGAAAAATGTCAGACAAGACATAGCAAGGATACTTAAGACTAGGTATCAGGTTAAATAGGAATACAGAAAGACCAACTGTGTCTTTCTGGTACACATGAAAGTGTGGAGGAGCCTCCCAAATCAAGTCTTAGAAAGACAAACCATTCAAGGAGTAAGCTGTTATCAAGACATCAAAGCTGCTTACACTGGCTCTGACCCGCTGAAAACAGGAGGCAGTGAAAGCAATGAGGAAGGTGTGTGATATCCGTAGGCCTTCCTCAAGCAGATGGCTCTGATGAATGAATGAGGATTTACTGAGTTGGAGAGACAGAGTTATCTGTATCTGAAGCAACTACAACTAGCATTCTTTTTAAAACAAATAAACAAAGATCTATTAATTTATTTGAAAAGCAGAGTTACAGAGAGAGGGAGAGACAGAGGTTGATCTTCCATCCTCTGGTTCACTCCCCAAATGGCCACAATGGCCAGGCTTGGGCCAGGCCAAAGCCAGGAGCCCAGAGCTCCACTTGGTTCTCCCATGTGGGTGACAGGGGTCTAAATACCTGGCCAGCTTCCACTGCTTTCCTAGGTGCACTTGAGGGAGCTGGATTGGAAGTGGAGAAGCCAGGACTTGAACCGGCACCCATATGGAATCCGGTGCTGCAGGTGGTGGCTCAATCTGCTACACATTAATGCCAGCCCCCAACTAGTATTCTTGATATGAGCTATAGAAAATGAGATTGTTCCTCTCTGGGAAAATTTAGTCTGAGAAAAAAATTTATCAGAGATGTACAGTGTTCATGCTTCCCTGTGAATATCTAGAAGAAAACCCCTATTTCCAAGCAAGCTGTCCACCAGAAGAGAGGATTCTTCACTCTGTCCTTCAGAACTCATCAATGACGTGAAAACCAGAATAATGTAGTGAGCTGAATGTCCACAATGAGAGCTGGGCAAAAGTCCCAATCCCAACACGGATATCAAGACTCCCTTCAGGTTTATTTCTGACAAACTTAGAAGTCACTATGACCTTCCTAGAAATAAAAATAATCAGAGCTTTGTTATCTCCAACATAAAAACCTCAGATTAGAGGAAAGGTTAACCATAACATTTCCTTTTTTAATTGAATGGGACATAAAAATACCAGAACATGAGGTTACTACAAAGATGTAGCTACAGCCACACAACTTAATATCTTCCTTTCCTAAATTTAGATATTAATCTTGGAGATCTTAAAAATACCTTTAATGATTATGGTTTCAGATTAAAAAATGCTGAATTAATCTTAGAGGAAATACAAGCTCAGAAGTTAGTACAGGACTTCTACATTAAAAAGTCCTTCATTTTAAAGAGTCTTGGGCTAGGGGTTAAGGGGTTGCTTGCAACACTCACATCCATCTTGGTGGAGCCTGGGTTCAAGTTCTGCTATGTTTCCTATTCAGCTTTCTTCTAATGTGTACACTGTGTAGCAGGTGAAGGTTCAAATGCTTGTGTCCCTGCCATGCACATAAGAGACCCAAATGGAATTCCAGGCTTTTGGCTTTAGCCTGGCTCAGCCCCAGCTTATGCAGGATTTGGGAAATAAAACTGCAGATGAAAGTTCTGTCTCTGTCCCTCTCTGTGTCACTCTGCTTTTCAAATAAAAAAATTTAAAAAATCTTGCTTGTTAAGAAAAAAAATCTTTTAAATTAATACCACTCAGAAATCACTGATATGTACATTATGGGTATAATTCATGATTTAGAAAATAATCTTTTGCTGTGTGACTGAATATGATCGTAAGTTTTATAGTCTTTTAAAAAATATTAAGGCCATAGGCCGGCGCCACGGCTCACTAGGCTAATCCTCCGCCTAGCGGCGCCGGCACACCGGGTTCTAGTCCCGATCGGGGCGCCAGATTCTGTCCCGGTTGCCCCTCTTCCAGGCCAGCTCTCTGCTGTGGCCAGGGAGTGCAGTGGAGGATGGCCCAGGTGCTTGGGCCCTGCACCCCATGGCAGACCATGAAAAGCACCTGGCTCCTGGCTCCTGCCATCGGATCAGCGCGGTGCGCCGGCCGCAGCGCGCTGGCCGCGGCGGCCATTGGAGGGTGAACCAACGGCAAAAGGAAGACCTTTCTCTCTGTCTCTCTCTCTCACTGTCCACTCTGCCTGTCAAAAAAAAAAAAAAAAAAAAAATTAAGGCCTGGAATCTCCCTGATGTT
Organism: Oryctolagus cuniculus; assembly: GCF_051225735.1. NCBI lineage: Eukaryota > Metazoa > Chordata > Mammalia > Lagomorpha > Leporidae > Oryctolagus > Oryctolagus cuniculus. The sequence continues at coordinate 84,708,069 of NC_142868.1, read as the reverse complement.
TATTTAAGCAACATATGTTTTTCACAGTAATTTGGTATACTAAACAAGTTAATTCATAAAGCACATCCCCTTGATTGGTACAAATTAATGAAGATTAGAATCATCAGGAATTGAATACAACTGAGAAACTTATGCTGAGCAAGCAAGCCAACATAAGGAACATTAGTACATTTGTAATGTTTGAACGCTTTTTTTATAAATTGTATCTGGTCTCAGGAAAAAGTTGCAGTGTCTATAAAGTTTCTGGAAAAGAATTTTTTCTAATTGCTCTGAATACACGGCTTCTTTGAGATTTCACGATTAACATAATGTACCAAATATTCAGCAAATTGTGCATACATATACACATACATTTAATGTATCTGTGTGCATTTCAACATACTCTTACGTGACTCGGCTTCTCTAAAATTGTAGGTCATTGCTATACATACTAAAATTCGGATCCAGTGGATTGTTTTTTAAGATTTAAAAAGTGGGCACACTTATTCATGTGTATAGGCAAAGTGTGGGTATCTGAATTCTTGCTCATAATGAGTGTATATTCTATAGACACTGAGAAACTTTGAAATTCATAAATGGTACGGAGACAGGATGGAGACTATGCACTGAAAAGACAAATCCAGCCTCTTCCACTCATACTGCTCTTGCTTATTAGCCTACATGGGGATCCTACCTGATACAACATACATGGAGACGGGCACTCAAATTATAGAACATGCTTTATGTGTGTCTCATTGTAACTATAGGTTGTTCACAAATATCAAGGCATTTCCAGAAATGCTGTGAATTGGGAGGGTTTGGCTAAGCCAATTTTTCAAATGCCAGTTGATAATTTAATTAAATTTTATAAAAATAAAAATTTTCTGCTCATCTCAAAAGAAACAGCTATTTTATTGCTGTGAGCCCAACTGCTCCTATGAGATGGTGAATCTCACTCAAATAATTTTTCTGCTGATTAAAGAAGAAAATTGCTGAGAAGATATGATTGATTAGTTGTATATTCTCCCAGATTAATCTTTTAAAAGACAGCATTACTTAATTAATTTGAAAACCAGTTAAGTCTATTATTCTCTTCCCTATTCTAATGCCCAGGAGTTTTCATGGAGCTTGTTAGCTGCAAATTAATTGCTAGATTAAGGTTTTCTATAGAAAGACCAAATAAAATAAACTACAAGTGAAAATGAATACATGTTATAGAAGCTGCATGCACACAGTATATATGGCCTTTTAAACTATCACATTGGAATTCATGAAAGGAATCCACTTGCAATTCATCACATAATGATTACCGCCTATGACATCTGTCTTTATGTGAAAACCCTAGTGGACTTCATTAGACTTATATAGTACCAGAAGCAATTAGCAGATTGCATAGGTTTAAACATGCATGTCCACTAGATGATAAATTCTTTTTCTCAATGAAAGGCACTGGAAAAGGCAGAAACATAAACATTTCTATAATGTTGCTTAACAAAATGTTTGTGTGTGTGTGTATGTGTATACATATATAATTTATTTATTTATTTGAAATCCAGTGCTACAGAGAGAGAGGGAGAGACAGACAGAGATCTTCCATCTGCTGGTTCATTCTCCCAGATGGCTACAATGACCGGGGTTGTGCCAGGAAGAATCCAGAAGCCAGGAGATTCACCTGGGTCTCCCACAAGGCTGGCAGGTCCTCAATACTTGGGCTATTCTCCACTGCTTTTCCAGGCAATTAGTAGAGATCTGGATTGGCAATGAGCAGCTAGGCCGTGAAACAGTGTCCATATAGGATGCTGATGTCGCAAGCAGTGGCTTTACTTGCTATGCCACAATGCCAGCCCCTGTATTTTTCTAAATGCTTGAAAACAGTGCAAGTATGGTCACTGTTTCACTTAACTGTACAGAGATTCAAAGATAGTTTCTTAAGTTTTAGATAATTTCATTTAAATCTAGTTGTCTAGGTAGATCTAAATGATGTTTCATTGCAGAAGGATTTTATGTCCTAAGCTAATTTTTTTCTAACAATTACTATAGCTGTTTTTTTTTTTTTTTTTTTTTTTTTTTGGGACAGGCAGAGTGGACAGTGAGAGAGAGAGACAGAAAGAAAGAAAGGTCTTCCTTTGCCATTGGTTCACCCTCCAATGGCTGCCGCGGCCAGCGCACCACACTGATCCGATGGCAGGAGTCAGGTGCTTCTCCTGGTCTCCCATGGGGTGCAGGGCCCAAACACTTGGGCCATCCTCCACTGCACTCCCTGGCCACAGCAGAGAGCTGGCCTGGAAAGGGGCAACCGGGACAGAATCCGGCACCCCAACTGGGACTAGAACCCGGTGTGCCGGCGCCGCAAGGCGGAGGATTAGTATAGTGAGCCACGGTGCTGGCTATAGCTGTCTTAATGGCCTTAAACACAGTGCCAAAAATCAATGTTTTGGGGAGAAAGAAAACAGCTTCCCATCAATGTCTCCCCACATCACTCTTAGAATATGGTATCAAAATGTATTTTAAACATCTTAGCACAAAAAAGCACCTGTGTGAGAGCATAAGTAAATCATAAGGAATTCTTTACAATACAATTAGGATAATTGGACTGTGGCTTCAAATCAGAGTCACTCATCGAGGAGACTTCACAAACTGTCAAATCAGGGACTGGCATTGGCGTGCAATGGGTTAACCACCAGCAACACCAGCATCCCCCATGAGCTCCGATTGAGTCCTGACTGCTCGCCATCCTCCCCTCGACCCCCACCCCGTCTCGCCCTGCAAGGATCCAGCTCCCAGTTAATGTGCCTGGGACAGCAGCAAAAGATAGCCCAAGAGATTGGGCTTCTTCTACTATGTGGGTGACCTGGATGGAATTCCAGTCTCCTAGATTCAGCCTGGCCCAGCCCTGACTGTTGCAGCCATTTAAGGAGTGAACCAACAGATGGACAATCTCTCTCTCTCTCTCTCTCTCCCTCCCTCCCTTCCTTCCCCCATGTGTGTGTGTAATTCTCTCAAGCAAATTAAATAAATCTTTTTTAAAAGAATGCTTAAAAAAGGAAATTGTTAAATCATAACCCTATACTTCCTGAAGAGAACACAAAGTAAATAAAATAACTAAATTTCACAGAAAACACAAAATAGCTTCCAAAGAGGAGTTTCACATAATACTTTGACAATATTTTCTTATTTTGAAGACATTCTTCTTTCTAGAACCTTGCCCCCCACCCCCAACCCAGGAAACAAGTTCTTGAGTATTCTACTCTGAGCTGCAGTTGACAGTGAACACGTATTTAGCAAGAGACAGTATGGCTAGGAGGCAGTTGCAGCACTGTAGGAAAGTGTCTGCTTTCTCTCCGAGACAGGATTTCCAGGCAACCTCTGCCAAGATCCCAAGGGGATGTGACAACACACAGGTGGAGCACCTGAGCCCTTGAGAGGGCAGGACCCTGCTGAGACTTTGATAACCAACCTCAAACCAAATACAGTAAATTCATAAATGCCAGTGGAGAGATGAGGGATCAAGATGACTAACATTTTCCTTTCAACTGCACTATTAGGAAACCATTGAGGTGTAGGGAGAATAGAGTTTCTACTGATATCTATGATGCACAGGCCTTGGCAGTCATGGCACTTGCCACACTACAAGCGTGCTTCTTAGACTCCAATGAGACAGCACTTCTGTGCAGCTGTGTTTCGTTGCCTCACCTGTCCTGGGTGAGCCAGTGGAAGACGTCTGACCAGGAGGCCGATAATTTGAAAGGTCTTTCAGTGTTTTGATGTGGTATGACACAATAAGCTCTGCTAATCAGACTCTTGCTATGGAGATTTGATTGTGGAATGAAGGAAATGAAAATAGGAGTTAATGCTGACAGAATGCCTTAAAAAGAGCCATACAGAATTAGCCAGGTGGGATCATAAATGGGTATCTTTATCAGAGTGCCAGCTTTGAATCCTGGCTAATTTTCTTCCCCATACCTGCTGAGGTGCATCCTGAGAGGCAGCAGGTAATGGCTCAAGTACTTAAGTCTCTGCCACCCAGACGGGAGAACTGGATAGAGTTCCAGGCTCCTGGCTTTGGCTTGGCCCAGCTCTCACTGACAGGCAATTGGAGAGTTAGCAAGCAGATGGAAGCTCTCTCTTTCTCTCATTCTGATTTCAAACACACACACACATATTTTAAAAAGATCCACTCCAAAATAAAGTTCATGGAAAAACATAATAAAAAGGTATGCTTATTTTAGTGTAAAATGTTTGAAATCTATGCACACAGAGATCTTCAAAAAAGTCATGGAGTGCATTCTATGAAAAAACTATGCATGAATTTCCATTTTCCATGAATTATTTGAAATACCTCATATAAGCTAAATAACTCACTGCTTAATCCTGTAAATCAGAAGCCAAGGAACAATCAGTATAATACTATAGGAAATATTCCGTGACATCATGACACAAAATCTAATTTTGTTTTACTGTAGTACAGTTGTGCAGTTACACAAATTGAATCCAACTGCCAAAATCATAATTCAACAGCATTTACCATGAGGAGAACTAAGTGAACTAAGCCAGGGACAAACTCAAGACTACAAGCTCAAAACACAATAGTAAAATGTACAGAAGAATCCAGAGAATTCAATTTTAAAATGTATGTTTCCAATACACCTTGATTAGGTAAAGGAATATTAAACAAGAAAACAAAACTGGAGGCATCACAATATCAGATTTCAAGACATGCTACAAGGCAGTTATAACAACTTGGTACTGGCACAAAAATAGACATCTAGACAAATGGGACAGAATAGAAATCCCTGAAATTAATCCATGCATCTACAACCAACTAATCTTTGACAGAAGGGCTAAAATCAATCCTTGGAGAAAGGACAGTCTCTTCAACAAATGGTGCTGGGAAAATTGGATCTACATGTATAGAAGTATGAAACAAGACCCTTACTTTAAACTTTATACAAAATTCAACTCAAAATGGATTAAGGATCTAAATATATGACCTGATACCATCAAATTACTAGAAGAAAACATCAGGGAAACTCTGCAAGACATTGGCATAGGCAAAGAATTCCTGGAAAAGACCCCAGAAGCACAGGTAATCAAGTCAAAAATAGACAAATGGTGTTATGTCAAGCTAAGAAGTTTCTGCACAGCAAAGGAAACACTCCAAAAAGAGACAACTAACACAATGGGAGAAAATATTGGCAAACTATGCAACTGATAAAGGATTAACATCCAGAATCTATGAAGATCTCAAGAAACTCAATAACAATAAAACAAACAATTCAGTTAAGAAATAGGCAAAGGACTTGAACAGGCATTTTTCTAAGGATGAAATTCAAATGATCAACATACCATGAAAAAATGTTCAGGATCACCAGCCATCAGGGAAATGGAAATCATGACCACAATGATGTTTCACCTCACCCCATTAGAATGGCTATCATGCATAAATCAAAAAATGCTGGCAAGGGTGTAGGGGAAATGCACCATAATCCACTGTTGGTGGGAAGGTAAACTAGTACAGCCTTATGGAAGACAGTATGAAGATTCCTCAGAAAGCAGAAAATAAATCTACCATATGACCCGACCTTCCCATCCCTGGGAATTTACCCAGGATATGCAAGAGTTATCTCTACCCCCATGTTTGCCGCAGTTAATTTCAATAGCTAAGATATGGAATCAACTCAATGTCCATCAACTGATGACTAGGTAAAGAAAATGTAGTGTATATATACATGATGGAGTAATATTTATTTGTAAAAAAAGAATGAAAACCTGTCTTTTGCAACAAAATGAATGTAACTGGAAACCATTATGCTAAGTGAAATAAGCCAGTCTCAAAATGACAAATACCATATGTTCTTCCTTATTTGTGGTTACTAACAGAGCACAAAAAAACCATAATGTATATGAGTGAAATTGACATTTTGAGATTTGGTTATTGTTTACAGCTCTTGTCTCTACTGTTGAGGAAGTATTTGCTTTCTTCTATATGTTGAATACTCTACTTAGTGAAGGCTTAACCTTATTATTATAAAATAAACTGAAAGTATATCACTGTAAAAATTAAAAGAAAAAATAAGAAAGAAAGGAGGAAAGACAGTGGGAGTATGGGTGGGAGGGAGGGTAGGATGGGAAGTGTCACCATACTCCTAAATCTGTATATAAGAAATACATGAAATGTGTTGAACTTATATAAATAAATTTTTTTTAAAAAGCTGTGTTTCATGTAACAGTCTATAAAATTTCATGTGGAATACAATGATGCCAGCCAAATACTGTTGGTTAACCTGTGCTGATTTAAAAAAATAAAATGATTTTACATTTCCTGATACAAATTTTAATTGGCCTTTACCTTTTAAACCATAATAAACAGTAAAAGAAATTACTTTTCACTGTTCACCGTTATCCTCTGTGGAAGGAGATATCTAAGTTTAAAATATCAAGCTGGGCTCACCCTGCTGTAGAGCAGTTAGCTCACTGTGGAGTCCAGAGACGATGACCAGGTATTCACTTGGATTTTCACAACCCTCTTCTGGGTTTTATTTATTTATTTTTTTAATCTCACTCCCTTCTCCCTATCCTGTTACACTACATATGAAGCAAATGGTAAAAGATACAATAGCCTCCTATGGGGTTAACCCTGAAAGTGACTTTTACTCTTCTCCCTTGCTTTTATCACTTTAAGAGATCACACTCTTGCAATGGATATTCTTTCTCATCTCCTCCCAAGATGCAATGCAATCAGGCTTAGTTTCATAACAAACGACAGAACTTGCAAAGGCATTTGTTAAGCTCTGTGATCCAAAATGGGAAAGGAGCAAAGGTCTTAAAAGAGTACTTGATTATTCCAAAAGATTTTTCATGAGCATTGGCTAGGTTCTCATAAGCACATGTAGATGCCTCTCCAAACGGTGACTCAGAGCCAGCCACTGTGGTTCTTAACTTTCCTGCAATAACTCAACAGAAGTTGTCACAGGGCAAGTAGCAGCTTCTACTTCCAGCTCATTCATTTGTCTCACAAACATTTCCTGGCACTGTTCTGAGAAAAGATGAAGCTGAAACCAATATACAGTAAGAAATCTCCTCTCTCTCAAACTCTCTTAACTTCAAAATCAAAAGACAAAAAAAAAAAAATTAATAGGCCTAACAGTCTACTACCTGTAGCCAGGTGAAATCACTTAAAACATACATAGGAGGACAAAATGACCAGGATTGAGTTAGGACTAGTATACACACACACACACTCATACATATATACATGTGCATATACACATACAATTACCACATACACATATATTACCTATGTATGATTATCTTCTGCTGTTGATAAAGTCAAAGGTTTGATTGCCCTCCCTGACCTACTTAAAGAGGGAGGAATAACCTCTTTTTCATAACCCTCACCCTCTCTTGCCATTCATGATCTAATTGAACTCTTTTTTAAAAAATCTGTGTATTTCAGGTCTCTATCATTTCATGGAATGAAGGGCTTTTTAGAAGACGCGGATACTTGAACTGTTTAGTTTTCTTTCCATATTTCCTATTTGTTCTCAATAAGATTTAACACAGCATTGCAACCCAAGTCTTACCACATCTCTTGATCACTCTCATAAACAGAGGACAGAATGCAGCAGGTATCTCTTACCATTGGATTCCACAATGGTGATGTTGGCAGAGGCACTGTCGTTTCCTAATTTGCTGATCACTTTGCACATATATTCTCCAGAATCAGCCAGTGATGCTTTGTTGATGCGAAGTTCTGATTTCCTATAAGATCAGGACCAAAGTGGTATAAATATCATAGAAATCCAGTAAAACCAAAATTCATTTTTGTGTAATTTCAGAGTTCTCTAACTCCTTCTCCCCACCCTATGTGTACCCTGTGAAAACAAGCCTGTTACTACATTGACTGGATTGTATGATTTTATCTAGAGTAAAAGTAGGATATATCACACTTAAGTTAAACCACGGATAGAATCTTTGTTATCACCCAGATCAGTAATTTAAAAGAAGTCTTCTCTAATTTTTCTTTTTACTTCTCTACCATCACCACTATGTTATGCCTTAGATATTTTCAGTCAAACTGTTAAATGTTCTCTTTATCTAGATGTCATCAGCCGCTAAGGTTTGGAAAGAGAAGAAAAGGTAAAATCATTTCTTACAAGTCTACTAAAGAAAGACACTTGATGAAGACTAGAATTGATAAAAATACCCTGTACTTCTCAGTAGAGTAACACCAGTCATAATGTTAATTTTGAATGAAGAGAGTATTTATCATTTCCCAAATAAAGGGAATTTGTCTTTCCTTAAGATTCTCATTATTAGGAGCAGAGTACCACATGAGCAGTTCTTAATATTGGAATAAATATTTTTACAAAAAGAGCACACACTTTTCTAAATCTCTGAATAGTAAATCAATATGCATTTTTTCTTCTTTTTTTGCAACAAGCGCAGCATCATGATTGGGATTTGTCTGTGTTTTACTGTGGCACACACCCTGTCATTTAAGCAGTCTGCAGGATACAGAAACCCAGCGCTGCTGGGATTGGCTTAGCATTTACTAAAACCTTTTTGAGGGGCCAACGTTGTGACATAATGGGTAAAGCTGCCGCCTGCAGTGCCTGCATCCCATACGGGCACTGGTTCAAGTCCTGGCTGCTCCACTTCTGACCCAACTCTCTGCTATGGCCTGGGATAGCAGTAGAAGATGGCCCAGGTCCTTGGGCCCCTGCACCCTCATGGGGGACCTGGAGGAAGCTCTTGGCTCCTGGCTTCAGATTGGCACAGCTCCAGCATATGAAAGATCTCTCTCTCTCTCTCTCTCTCTCTCTCTCTGCCTCTCCTTCTTTCTCTGTGTAACTCTGACTTTCAAATAAATAAATTAATTAAAAAAAAAAACCACCTTTTTAAAGTATCCTTCTACACACTAACCTGATGATTGTCACTTCCTAGGCTCTCAAGAGGAGGGAAACAGGTAGAAAAGAAGGCACAAAGGAAAGACAGAAATTTTGGTTGCAAAACTCCCATATTATACCTTGTTGGGTTTTTAGTGACTTTTCTGGTCTTCTTGTCAAACAATATTATTAATCAAGTAAGATCAATGGTTCTAAATTTTATCCCCACTATTCTCCTCTATCAAACTCAATCACCTGAAGTTCCACGTGTAAGCCTTGTGGTCTTTCATCTTTCTTTTTCCCCACTTTTGCTTGTCTCACTTCTTCCTCCAACGATGGAGGCCCTGCACTTCTATCCCATAAAATCTCAGCTGTCCTTCAAGGACTATCTAAAGCACCCATTGCTCCATCAAGCTTGTGATGATCATGCAGCAAGCAGCCATCTCTGTCTAAATCCTGGCAGCCTTAAATATCTCTTTCATGGTCCTCTAGCCGTTAGAGTTCCTGCAGCACATCTCAGGTCTGAACCTGGTACATACAATACGTATTGGTATTCTCCAGGGCACACATCACTTTTCTGTCCTTGGTGTGTCCTTAACATTATTGGATGAGTGTGAATAAATGAATAAAATACTTGAATTTGCCCACTTTAGCACTCAGCAGGATCTAACATTCCTACCTAATGATGACTGCAGGAAAGAACAATGCAATATTAACAGGGCAGAGGGAGTCTAAGGTGGCCCACACCAAGGGCAGCAATAATCAAACCAACATGTGGACCTCACTCGTCATAACTCACAAGGACTGCAACACGGAAATTTGAGAAAACTACAAGAAAAAAGGTTCTCTGGAGCAAGTTTGGAAAACATAAGGTCACAGCCAGGCTTTTTATTTATTTATTTTTAAATGCTACACAGTTTCTCAGAGCTTTTAATTTGCCCATGTACTCTGACTCTCCAAGAAGGCAAGATAGCACAGTCCTACATCTTATCAAAAAGTTTCGGTCAATGACCAACAGGACAGATTATAATGAGGTAAAAAATTCCCATTGTCTATAATGAGTTTGTGTTTTCAATTAAGTTTTACTAAAAAAAGAGGCAAAAAGCTAAAACAAAGTAAAATGTCTACAAGCTCAAAAAGTTAACCTAATGTTAATTTATTATTGAAGAAAGACAAATCTTGTTTTATAAATTCAGTGGAGCCTAAGTGAACCATGTCTATGACGTCTGCACCAGCATACAGTAATGTCCTGAGCCTTCACATTCACTCCCCACTCACTCACTCACTCACCCTGGGCAACTTCATTTTTGCAAGTTCTGTTCACAGTAAAGGCCCTACACAAGTGTCCCTTCTTAAATCTCTTACATTGCATTTTTAACGTGTCTTGCCTATGCTTGGGTACAGAGGCCTTATTTGTTTAGATACACAAATATGTACCACTGTTTTACAACTGCCTGCAGTATTCAGTTCACTAAGGTGCTGAAACACTGTATGTCCTAGCAGTGCAACAGGCTGTGTCAAACAGCCCACATGGGCAGTAGGCTTCACCAGATTTCTGCCAGTACACTCCACTGTGCTCATACAAGGATGAAACCACGGAAGGACACCTTCTCAGGACATGTCCCCACTCTTCAGTAACTTGTTTTTAAGTTCCTCTCAAAACTATCTGACCATGGAATCCTTTCACTCACATGAAATACTTATTTATACTTTCTGGAAATAATGATCCACAGAACAAAGCTTTTGAAAAATAGATCTAACATAGCCTTGTTATCTATGTCACCAGGGGACCACCAACAACCGTCTAAGGTCACACATCAGAGAAGCCAATGACTATAAGCCAAAATAAGCCATTTTGATGGCTTCTATCAATGAAATATAACAACTTTCAGGAATATCAAAATGCAGCAATATTAGGATATCACTCCTTGTCAGATTCTGTAAACTATTAAGCTTCATTTTGGAGTATTCCAATGTAAAGCTTTTAAATGAACTACCAATTATTAATACTTTCAGTCCATAAATAATCAATTTCCTGCATGGTAGACACCTTGAAAAATAGTGAGAAACAATGGAATAAATAATGACATAAGATTTTCCGGTCCAATGTTTAGCATAGTTGCCTGGCAGAATTTTCATGTAGGATTGTGAAACCACAAGAAAATCAAAGTATCCTGATTTTCGACACCAGGGAAAGAATAAATCTTTAAAATAAGAAAACAGTAGTTCTTCTTGTTTAGTCACAAAATTCTGATAAGGTTATTACAATATCCCAAGACTATATAAACCCAAGATTATTACAACATCCCCAAGAACACCTTTTCTTCTCTATTTGAACATTTCCAGGGACAAGGCTACATTTGTATATAAAAAATCCCTTCTTGGGGCCAGCACTGTGGTGTAGCAGGTAAAGCCACCACCTATAGTGCCAGCATCCCATATGGGTGCTGGTTTGAGTCCTAGCAGCTCAACTTCTAATCCAGTTCTCTGCTGTGGCCTGGGAAAGTAGTAGAAGATGGCTAAAGTCCTTGGGCCTCTGCACCCACATGGGAGACCTGGAGAAAGCTCCTGGCTGCTGGCTTCAGATCAGCACAACTCCAGCTGTTGTGGCCATCTGGGGAGTGAACCAGCAGATGGAATATCTCTCTCTCTCATCCTCTCTCTCTCTCTCTCTTCCTCAGCCTCTCTGTAACTCTGTCTTTCAAATAAATAAATAAGTCTTTAAAAAAATAGCAAATAAAGAACCCCTTCTTGACTCTGTTCAATAAACATTTTAACTAGTGAACTGGATCAACCGTTCTTTTAGTAGCCATTGTCTCCTAATGCAATCATATATTACATTTTTTAAGAAAGAGAAGGGGCCGGCGCTGCGGCTCAACAGGCTAATCCTCCGCCTAGCGGCACCGGCACACCAGTTCTAGTCCCTGTTGGGGCACCGGATTCTGTCCTGGTTACCCCTCTTCCAGGCCAGCTCTCTGCTATGGCCCAGGAGGGCAGTGGAGGATGGCCCAAGTGCTTGGGCCCTGCACCGGCATGGGAGACCAGGAGAAGCACCTGGCTCCTGCCTTCAGATCAGCGCGGTGCGCCGGCCGCAGCGCGCCGGCCTTGGCGGCCATTGGAGGGTGAACCAACGGCAAAAGGAAGACCTTTCTCTCTGTCTCTCTCTCTCTCTCACTGTCCACTCTGCCTGTCAAAAAAATTTTAAAAAAATAAAAAAAAGAAAGAAAGAGAAGGAAGAGAACAAATTGTTCTATGCTCAAATAAATACGGAATTAAACATAGCCATACAGGTTTCTTTATAGGAGTATCTCTCAGTGGTTTTTATTCAATTCTGTACTCTGAAGTTCCAAGGCACATGTGACATGTGGACATGAAGTTCTTTCTGTAGAAAACACCCTTGAGAATTCAGGGTGGAATATCAATGGACCAAGACCAAGCTTCAGTTCAATCAAGATAAGCATAGCAAATACATTCAGGTTCAGAAATCAGTGGCAGAGACACAAGAGGGCAGTTATGTCGCAGGTACAAATAAAAAAGAAAAAGAAAGATTTCAGTAAGGCAGACATTTAAAATCAGCCCATTTAAAAAAAAAACACACAATTTTTTAAAAAAGAAGCATGCACTCTTAGGCCAAATTAATATTAAATCAGAACATAAACCAAATTGGATAAAAGTCTCAATACATGGCTCCCTGAGTGGATCACATCTACAATATTGAATTAAGTTTTGGAGTGACATTTGTGAAATATTAGTAACTGGAAGACATTAAAAAAGAGTGATCAGAATTGAATAGAGCCGAGAAATCTTATCACAGCAGAGGATTCTGTTAAAGAAACAGCGGTCCCTGTCAATGAGGTACGATGAGCTATTTAAATCTGTCATCTAGGGAAGGAAATTGTGATCATTAAGTCTTATGGGAAAGCTTAAAAGAACTAAGGTAGAACCAAGTCTTACTGAGAAAATAAGGTATATTTTGGATGGTATTCTAAAAAAGAACTTTTTCAGCATTTAAAAAAAGAGGTATCCTAAGAAAAAGAGGTTTTCTCTTGAGAAAGACTGGGGCCAAGCACACTCTGACAGCAACATCTCTATGCAGAAGACTAAATTAGATCAGTGGTTTCAATTATTTTGCACTAAAATTTTATTTTAAAATGAAAACTTAAATCAGAGCCTCAAACTCAAAAATATCAGAGAGAACTTGTTCAGGTCAACGTGGATGCCATCCTTTTTTTGTAATTCAATATAAATTAGAATTCTCCAGCAACCTAATTGGAAAATTACCAGTCTAGAGGATCGTTAAGGCCCCTCTGAGCTCTAATACTCAAGTGCGAGAATCGCCAATCCTTGAAACCCAGAGCAGAGCCAGAATATAGTAAGAGAGTAAAAATAGCCAGACCTTTCTTCAAAATTATATATTGCAACATGATTTTATTTTTTTAAGATTTATTTATTTATTTGAAAGTCAGAGTTACACAGAGAGAGAAGGAAAGGCAGAGAAAGAGGTCTTCCATCCGCTGGTTCACTCCCCAGTTGGTCACAATGGCCAGAGCTGCACTGATCTGAAGCCAGGACCCAGAAGCTTCCTCCAGGTCTCCCACGTGGGTGCAGAGACCCAAGGACTTGGGCCATCTTCTGCTGCTTTCCCAGACCATAGCTGAGAACTGGATTGGAAGTGGAGCAGCCGAGACTTGAACCAGAACCCATATGGGATGCTGGCACTGCAGGCTGCGGCTTTACCCACTATGCCACAGCAACAGCCCCAAGATTTGGGGTTTTGATAACTAGGGACAGTTTTAATTTTTTTTCTCTTCAACAGGCTACCAAATGCTATTTATAGCAAGGAATTTAAAAACCTGGAAAAACAATGAATTTCCTTCCAGTCATAAATTTTACTTTTTTGCTCTTTAGTTGATGAGTTTTCTGGAGATCTGGGAAGAATTGGTTTTTCAATGGATTTTCATTTTCTAAAAGTCTTTAATGAATTAATTGAACTAAAGTATTTAAAACAACATTTGCAATGTATTAAGCTCCCACTCAGTGCCGGCTATCACAATTGCATTCTACATTCCTGAAATATTGGGATTTCTATAATAAACATGAGTTATATTTAGAATAAGAAAAACAATACTATGTAAAAATAAAGTTCTAAATGTGTTTTTCACTTTTTATATCAAAAGGCAAACTATGGCTTTGTTTGTTTGTTTTTTAAGTAAACATTCATTTGTGAAACAAATGCAAGGTTCCAGTAGTTTTTCTTATTTAGCTTGATTCTTCCTACATAGTTTACAGGCTAAAGTGAGGTAAGTGGATGTGGGGAAGATCTCCACGGTTAATATGATTCCATTCCTCTGATCCCTAAGGAATCATATAAAGAGTGCTTGCATGTACGTGTTGTGTATGTATGAGTGCACATGCATGAATGTGTGTGTGTGTGTGTGCGCGCACCCGCACGCTAAATACTGCTTTAGATCTGGTCAACCTGCTAATCACGAGAAAAGTAAAGCAAACGAAAGATGTAGGCCATGGACCACAGCACTGTACCCATTGCCTTAAGTAACTCATGGGAAAACAGCCCTCGAGTATTCCCATTTTCTGCATAAGGAAATTGAGAACTTCCTTAGGAGAACTTCAGACCTGTCTGAGCCACTCTGTTAATAAGGGTAGGTGTAGAAACTTTTTCCATCAGCAAGTCAAAGAAACCTTGCATCCATGGACAAAGGAGAAGTAATTCTTTAAAGTTTTTGTTAATTTGAAGAAACCAATTAGAGCCAACTTTAAACAAAATAAAAAATATGTAAGAGCTGACATGAAGAGCCGAGACAAAATTAGTTTGTGAAACACACACAGGATAGGAAGTCAGCCTTTCATAAGGTTAATGTAGAACAGATATTTAAATGAAGTCCATCTGACAGCCCCCAACTATGACTGTGTCACACACCCAGCTCTCTGACCAGTTTTCTTGATCAAAATCATCCACTGGGCAAAGAAAACAAAAACAAAGGGATAAGCAGACACATAACATGAGGGCGGTTTCCATTTCTTTTAATTGGTCCCACACATTGCTTAGCCAAATAAAACAAACAAAGGCTCAAATGTGAATTCAAAATCATAGGAAGAACATGGAGGAATGCAGTTTGTTAGCAGGAGCAGGAATGAAAGAGGCTACGATTTTACAAAATAATAGAAATTGCATATTGGTGTGAAATCTTTTCATAACACTAAGGGATTAAAAGGAAATATTTGGCTGCTATGTATGATCTAGATCATAAAATGTGAAAAAGAAACCCAGACTAATGATTGAGAAACAGTCAACGTTTTATTTAAGATAATCCCTGAGAAATCTTAAACCTCAAACTAAAATTCACCTCTGCTTGGTTGATCTGAGCCTAAGACAAAGTTGAAGTCAAGTAACTGACTAATCACTACAAACACAGATAGTCTGAATATCTTAAAAATGGGGACCTATTAATATGACTATACTCCAAAAATTCATGGAAAAATGAAGTGAAATGAAATTTTTGGTGCATACTTATTTCTAACATGTGTTTTCCACAGACTTTTGAAGCTCTCTCTTCTTTAGAAATAACTGAAAAACATTTTTTATTTAAGACATTACCCTTAGCCTGAGCACACCCTGAGTGCTGAGTTCTGACTTTATATAGCAAAATCATAAGGAGCTATGAAAAGACAGGAGACAGAGGAAGGCCTATTTAAAACTAAGTTTAACCATTCACTACCATTTTGATCCATAGGAAGAAGCTCAACTTCCTTCATTCTCAGGAAATTGATTTTTAAAAAATGGTTTTAATAATAATGTTACTTATATAAGTATTAATAATACTTATATTGATAGGATAAACTAAAAAAAAGCACCTTACAATTGTTAAATATATACTCAGTTGGATCTGTTTACTTAAGAAAAAAACTGATAGTGCTATTTAAAAAAATACAACTTCAAAAGTGACAATATGTCCAATTCTGAAAACTGATAAGCTTATCAAGTAGCTGTCCATTCTACACAAAGTATGTCTTCTTTTCTGATCAAGTATGTTAAATGTTTTGCCAAGAGTAACTTACAGGCACATAACACGAATAAATTCTAGCCCCATTTAATTCCTTCCAGCAAGGCTATTGTTTGAAAGAAAAAAATGTCTGAATGCTGGCCTTCCCACTGTATAATGGGATCTTATTAATATGTAGATGGTGCCCTTAGCTGTCTAGATCTATAAAACCAAAGCAAAAATGCCTTTTTGAATATGAATGATACTTTATCTGTCATCCAAGCCATGCAGCAAATTACCTCCTTAAGGATACACATATCCTTTCAAAAGCACATTCTGGTCAGTTCGCGGTTTCTTTTTAATTCACCTTGTCTACCCAGCTTCACTTGCTCCTCTCCAGGTGTCATCAGATTAAATGTTTGCAGACTTCAACAGCTTTCTTCTGCTCCTTCACTCAGCTCTGGGCAAACTTTTTTCCCGGCCAAGAACTATTTGGATATTTCTAACATAATCCATGGGCTGTACAAAATTATCAACTTTAAAAATTAGCCTGCAGTAGATGTTTTGAATTTCAAGCCCTGCCTGCAGTTGCCTTGGCAGGGCCAGGCCCAGTGACTTCATGAGCCAGACTGTGCACACCTCAGGCCTTCTATGTACCTCTTCCCACCAGCTTCCTCCTTCCCAGTGCCGACGATCTCTGGAACCCTTAGGTTGTACACAAGACTGAACTAGAGAATGTATACGCAACCTGTAACACCTTGAACATAGACAGTGCCCTAACTCACTCTGACTTCTCCATCCTCCTGACAAAGTCTTTCAGGAGCACGTCATTACTATTAAGGTCACGCTGAAATAAACGAGACATTACCTTGCACATGAAAATAACCACAGCTTCTGACCAACTTGTCTAACTGAGGAGAAATAAACTACACACCAACATCTATCCCATCCAGTAGCTAAGGGTGTTTTTCTTACTGAACTTCTCTGTAAGATTCATGCTTATCTCTTCAACTCATTTGCTATATCTCCTTCTCCCATATACTCACAGGTTATTGAAGACAATGTTCTCCATTTTTAAAAAAGGAACCAGGAATTAAGGACCTCAGGAGATAGATGTGTATTGTAGCTGAATTTCTGACTAGTTGTTCATCTTAAGGCAAAGCATAACACTTTCTAACGCTGAATATCCTAACCTGCAAACTTATATTGAATTTAGCGGCTGGTGTCATAATGTAGCTGGTAAAGCCACCTGTGATGCCAGCATCCAAATATGGGCACCAGTTTGTGTGCTGGCTGTTCCACTTCCAATCCAGCTCCCAATATACCTGGAAAAAGCAGCTGAGGGTGGCCCGAGTGCCTGGGCCCCTGTCACCCATGTGGGAAACAGAGGAAACTCCTGGCTCCTGACTTCAGCCTAGCCCAGTCCTAGCAGTTGTGGCCATCTGGGGAATGAATCAGCAGGTGGGAAATCTCTCTCTCTGTCTCTCCCTCTCTCTCTGTAACTCTTTCAAATAATAACTAACTAAGTAAATCTTTTTAAAGAATTAGATTGAACTTTACTATGTACTGACTGTTCAAGTGCCCTAACATATATTGGAATCTTGTCTTTTTTTAATGAAGATAAGATGATAAATAAAAACACCCATTTTACATCATTGCATTTTTTATCTTTGGAGTACCACCTGCTGCAGACAGCGACACCCACCTGCTCTCTCCCTCTGTATTATCCGCCCAAATCAACAGATCTTGCTGACCCAACCAAGAACACAAGAGTAAGCAGTGTAGTTAATTAAACCAAGGACATGAGGAAAAATCTCTAATTATAGTTATCAGAGCAATTAAGCATTTTGATAAGATGAAGTTCTCATTATAATCACTTTGTTCTCAATTGCTAATGAATGGTAGATATTCTGTAAAACAAATCTAAGAGGGGTTCCTTCTGTTGCTGCTTCTATTATCATGCCTGGAGTTTCACTGGCACTATGAGACATGAATGAAGAAGACAACATCTTTGATCTTCTAACTATTATTGAAAAAAATAGTTCAAATTCAGTCGATTACATGCCAACACTTTCTGTCTGTGGAGGCATTTAGCGAGCTTTATAATGAAGTTGGGATTTCGATGGCATAAGGCACTGGTACTCTAAACAGCATTTCTATTGCTGTAGGATCTATTATACTATACCAGCTGCCAATAATGCCGTTCTTGCTTGTGCCCTTCCATCTCCCCCTGGCTTCTTATGGTCCTTTCTCCATCCAGACCTTTTAGAATCAGGAACTCCAAATTCCTTCTGATACGTTTCTAGCCACTATACAATGAAAAATAGTTTCCTGTACTGTGTACCATGCTTTTCAATATTAATTCATCTATTGGAATCTAACTTTCTACAGCACCCTATGGCTAGGTGCAGCCTCTACTATCACATGCATTACACTTACCCTGGCTTTTTTTGAATCTTGATGTTTTGTGGCTTGTTTTTTCGGTTTAATTCATTCCCATTCTTGAACCACTTGAACCTGAGAGAGGAGTACTCTGAACTGGTCTCACAGCGAAGCACCAGCTTGGAGCCTGCAGCTGACTCCTGGCTTTTCATCTCTTTCAGTCGGGGAGGCAAAGCTGAAAAAAAAGAAAAGATAAAGATAAACATTCTGATCACCAGGCAATCTTTCAAAGAGAAATGTAAAGACACCATTCCCAAAAGTTTTACTCATTGAGAGGAAAAAAATTAAAATGAGTGAGCCAAAATGGGTCTCAACTTGAATAAAAATTAAATGCCCAAATAAAATACACTCAGAAAAAAAATAGACGCTAGACTATAAAATTATTTCTAAAACAAATTCTAGGTAGGTAATTTTCCAAATTTACCTTCTCTGATTATATTAAGAGTCCTGAACATTGGTAATTTCAAAGGACTGAAAGCCTGTGCTATCCTTGGCCCTTATTTTTTATAGCACATTAACAGCCCAAATCACAACTTATCTCAGTTCTGTGAATAGACAAGGAAGCATCACACTACTTTTTAAACTGGAAAGTTTAGTTTTAGCGATAAGTAAAGGATTGACTTACAAAAGGTTACAAACTTCATGAAGACTTAGAGTTAGGGATCATTTTACTATTCTTTATCATCAGAGGTAGTCCAAAACTCATAAATCTTAACAATGGCTCTTGTTGTCTGGATAGAAATGGATGACAGCACTCTTCTGTTGAACCCACAGTTGTTACAACCATTCCAGATGACTGTCACCTTCATCAGTTTGTAAACTGATGAAAATACAGTACATTTACAGTATAGTATATTTATTAGCAAGCGTCCTATATTAGTGCTTGGGTTAGTCCCAGCTCTGTTCCAGACTCTGGCTTCATGCTAATGCATTTCCTAGGAGGCAGCAGGTGGTGGCTCAAGTGGTTGGGTCCCTGCTGCCTGCATGGGAGACCTGAACTGAGTCCCCTGCTCCCAGCTTCAGCCTGGCCCAACCTCGGCTATGGAGGCTTTGAGGGAGTAAATCAGGGGATGGGTGATCTCTGATGGCTATGTGTGTGTGTCTCTGTCTCTGTTACTCTGCCTTTCAAATAAAGCTTTTCAAATGATCAGTTTGATTGGATTAGCACATCTAAATATTCCTAACAGAGACTGGGAGTATCTAAATTTACATTTAGATACAAACAGCTATATATAACTTGTCCTTTAAGACTTCCTATGAGCCCCTGAAGGTAAGAAGAGATTGGTTGCTGGATAAGTGACTGGTTTCCTTCCACCAAAGGACACAGTGGAATGGAGCCGCCAAAGCCATGGTTATGAAGCTGAATCATATAGCTAATCATTTTAAGGCAAAATTGCTTAAAAGAACATCTATTCTTCTTATTTTAAGCAAGACTAAGTAAAATAATATCTTATCTACTGAAATATTTGTGGATAAAATGTCGTAATATCTGAGGTTTGCTTCAAAATAATACGGTGGTAGGGAATGGATTTGCACAAAGATAAAGTAAAAATAAGAAGTTGGTAATTGTGGAAGTGGGGAAACAGGTTCTTGCAGTGTTTGTTATACAACTCTGTAGTATTAATACTTTTTTTATAATCAAAAACTTGTTTTTTTTTTTTTAAAGACTTATCTATTTATTTGAAAGGCAGAGTTACAGAGAGCGAGGGAGAGACAGAGAGATCTTCTATCCACTGGTTCACTCCCCAAATGGCCACAAAAACAGGAGCTGGGCCAGTCTGAAGCCAAGAGCCAGCAGACTCTTCTGGGTCTCCCATATGAGTGTAGGGGTCCAAGCACTTGGGCCATGCTCTGCTACCTTCCCAGGTTCATTAACAGGGTGTTGGATCAGAAGTGGAGCTGCCAGGACTTCAACCAGTACCCATATAGGATGCTGGCATCCCAGACGGCACCCTTACCAGCTACACCACAGTGCCAGCTCTACTTACCCCCCCCCAAAAAAAAATGAGGGGCTGACATTGTGGCATTGTGGCACAGCAAGTTAAGTGGCACTGGCATCCAATATCAGAGCACCAGTTTGAGTCCCGGCTGCTCCACTTCCAATCCAGCTTCTTGTTAATGAGTCTGAGAAGATGGTAGAAGATGGCCCAAATATTTGGGCCCCTGCCACCCACATGGGAGACCAGGATGGAGCTGCTAGCTCCTGGCTCTGCCCTGGCCCAGCTTTGGTTGTTGTGGCCATTTGAGAAGTGAACCAGTGGATGGAAGGCCTCTCTCTCTGTGTTGCTCCTTCTCTCTCTGTCACTCTACCCTTCAAATCAATAAATCGGTCCTCTTTTTCGCAACTCTTTCTAAAAAAAGCAATGATGAATGGGTTTTCCTCTGCACACACAATTTCACTTAATCATCAACATCACAGAACATGAAATCTCAGCAAGTGTTTCCACTGACTCATAGAAAAGCCAACTGCAAAGTCCACTTCTGCCCCAGCTCAGGAATGAACAGGAAATCCCAGAAAACAAACCCAGGCAAGAGACTGAACCTCACTGATTTGGTGCATAATTACTCCCTGGGTGAGAGAACCAAGACTCCAAGGACAACAATCAGAGCACCTTGGACGTGCACAGGAAACGGACTACCTTTCCTACCCAGGGTCTGTCTTTGACTACAACTCCATCATTACCCATAAATCCGAAACATGTCAGGAACGTGCATATGAGGCTTCCAATAAATTATAGCAGAAACCCTGTGAAGGCTCCAATTTCTTGGCAGTACGTCTACAATTACATTTCCTCCTTTTATTTATTTAGGGACTGCAGATGAGGTGAAGAAGTCTGCACTGAATGTGGTAGACACACTGGCAAGTTAGGAAACTTATTTCAGCTGTTCCTAGCTTTTGATACCTGATGATTTTGTCTGGTCCTTTTTTTTTTTTCTTTCTTTCTTGACAGCTTGAAAATAAGATTCACTTGCTGAACAGCTTTCAAGAATGTTTTTTTTAAGATGTGGTACATGGATCTCTGTTTTGGAGGTTTTTAAAAATAGAATTCTCGTCTATCTAGTATAGTACGTTTATAATTTTATTAACTCCTTAAGGTGATTTTTAATTTTGTGAATCTGGTGAAGAGTTTTCAAAGAAACATATTTGCTACAGTAAGTAGACCAAAGAAGCCAGCTTACAAATATTAAGAAAAATAACTTGCTTCATTATTTTTTAAGATTTATGTATTTATTTATTTGAAAGAGTTACACAGAGAGAGCGAGAGCGAGAGAGGGAGAAAGAGAGAGGTCTTCCATCTGCTGGTTCACTCCCCCAACTGGCCTCAATGGCCGGAGCTATGCCAATCAAGAACCAGGAGCCAGGAGCTTCTTCCGGGTCTCCCACCCAGGTGCAGGGGCCCAAGGACTTAGGCCATCTTCTACTGCTTTTCCAGGCCATAGCAGAGAGCTGGGTTGGAAGTGGAGCAGCTGGGACTTGAACTGGTGCCCATATGGGATGCAGGCACTGCAAGCAGTGGCTTTACCCGCTCACCACAGCACCGGCCCTCCATTATTATTATTATTTTTTTTTTTTTTTTGACAGGCAGAGTGGACAGTGAGAGAGAGAGACAGAGAGAAAGGTCCTCCTTTTCTGTTGGTTCACCCCCCAAATGGTCATTACGGCCGGCGCATTGCGCCAATCCATAGCCAGGAGCCAGGTGCTTCTCCTGGTCTCCCAGGCCGGTGCAGGGCTCAAGCACTTGGGCCATCCTCCACTGCCTTCCCAGGCCACAGCAGAGAGCTGGACTGGAAGAGGAGAAACCGGGACAGAATCCGGTGCTCCGACCAGGACTAGAACCCGGTATGTCAGCACCGCAGGTAGAGGATTAGCCTATTGAGCCACGGCGCCGGCCTACCCTCCATTATTTTATGTGTAGATGTAGACTAAAAGAACCAGTTTGATTTTTTTTCTCTACTGGATTTTACATATAACTTGGGACACAACCAAAACTCAAGGATTATTCCTTTGCCTCTCAGCCCAATGCCTCAAACTCTTAGTAAGCATCACACACCCTCACCCACCACTCCATACATTCACTTAACAGCAAAGTCTGAAGAAAATCAACTAAACTTTGTTTTTCTTTCCTTTGATAAACATTTTATCATGAAATGAGTTTGTATCTCTTTATCCCCTCTCTGTCATTCTTTGCTTTCCTCTCTCTCCCTCCCATTCTCTCACTTCTTCCTGTTTTCTCTTCATTTATCTGTCATTTTTTTATTACAAATCTTGATTTCAAATATGAAGAAACAATCAAACTCAAATTGAGTGATATTCTAACAAAAAATGATCCAGGCTTTAAAAATGTCAATGACATGAATGACCAAAAAATAAAAAAGACTATCAGACTGATGTGAATTATAGGAGATTTAAGAGACACGATAAATAAATGTAATATATGGCTATTGATTGGATGCGTCTATGGAGAAAAATTGCTACACAGAACATTATTGGGACTACCGGTAAAATATAAATAAAGCTATTACATCAAAATTAAACTTCTCAATTGTAGTCATTGCACTTTGGTTATACAGAACAATCTCCTTGGGGTCAACATTGTGGCGTAGCAGGTGAAGGTGCCACCTGCAATGCATCCCATACAGGCACCAGTTTGTGTCTCAGCTACTCTACTTCTGACCCAGCTCCCTATTTATGGCGAGAGAAAAGCAGCAGAAGATGGCCCAGTTTGGGCTCCTGCACCCATGTCGAAGTCCGAGGTGAAGCTCCTGCTCCTGGCTTTGGCCTGGCCCTGCCCTGGCTGTTGCAGCCATCTGGAAGTGAACCAGCAAATAGATGATCTCTCTGTCTCTCCTTCTCTCATTGTAACTCTGACTTTAAATAAATAAATAAATCTTTAGCAATAATTTAAAAATCTTGTTCTCAGGAGACATCTTCTGAGGTATTCAGGTGTGAAATATGATGTTTCCAACTAAGATGATTTAGCCAATAGGAAATAAATGCCTAAAATCCCACACAAACCCTCACACACAGAAAGGGCACTTCGGTTTCTCTTTGTTTTCCCACCTTCCTCATCTGGTTTTTCTGGCTTTAAATGAAAGAACCAAGGTTTTATTAAGTACTTTCTTTATTGTTTCGGAGGAAGAGGGTGTCTGGGAGGGAGAGACAGAGAGAGAGCTCTCATCCAGTGGTTCACTCTACACATGGCCACAAAACGACCTCCTGAGCCATTAATGCTGCCTTCCAGAGCTTAGCATCCACCCCAAAGCTGAGGCTCAACCCCGGGAATCTAATGCTGCATGTGGCCATCTTAACCACAAGACTCTATGTCTGTCCAGCATTAAGTTCTTTGAAAGTCTTGATTAAGTTTGCAGTCAAATTTTTGCGAGTATTTGAGGTTGAATTTACAAATGCAATTAACAAGATGTTTAAGTTCTGTGAGTGGTATTGTACTGAAATCTTCATGTGTTTTAGGGCTGGCACTGTGGCGTAGAGGGTAAAGCTGCCGCCTGCAGTGCCAGCATCCCATACGGGCGCTGGTTCAAGTCCTGGCTGTTATGGTCTGGGAAAGCAGAAGAAGATGGCCCAAGTTCTTGGGCCCTGCACCCACGTGGGAGACCTGGAAGAAGCTCCTGGTTTTGGATTGATGCAGTTCTGGCCGTTGCAGCAAACTGGGGAGTGAACCAGCAGATAGAAGACCTCTCTCTCTTCTCTGCCTCTCCTTCTCTTCTGTGTGTAACTTTGACATTCAAATAAATAAATAAATCTTTAAAAAAATCTTCATATGCTTCAACTTCACACCTATGACTCTGGGGGTCCAAAACCATTAGGTCCTTTGGTGAGAGGAAACCAACCACCCATTGGGAGCAGGTCAACATTTATTCTTTCCTTTGCTTCTTCTGCAAAGATCCCAAAGGACACATCCCTTGCCTTAAGAGATGATCTTCAACAGAATGATGCAGAGATCTTCAGACAAAAGGTTCTTCACTAACATACATGTTCCTTAAGCTGATTCTGATGTATGAGCATTTATCAATGTTTGGGGTTCAGGTCAATCTCCACTGACTAGCTCCAAATCCATCCAAAGTAGAAAAATTCCCAGCTACTCAACCGTGCATCCCCAGAAGTTCACTTGTAACAATGCCCCTGCTGCCTCCTTCAGGGGTAACACCTGTGATAGGAGACTCTCCAACTCTTTGAAGACCGTAACTCAAAATGCTCCCTAGCACAAATCGAAACGCAAATCTGTGCACCATCAGCAGAAATACCCTACAAAGTCCTCATTCACTTGACTGGGAGTTCAAAGTTAAGTATCCAGGCACATTGGCAACAAGGCAAATCTTCGTCTCCTTGAATAGGCACACTACTAGACAGTCATAGATTCTTCATTAATAGGTAAATGAATATTTGAGCCTGTGTAGACTGTATAATTTTTCTCTTCTATTCATGAGATGATTTTCAAAAAAGCAAATTTCCTTTTGTCATAAGTTATAAAATACCTATGTTAATGGAAACATTTTAAACATATACATGTTTCTCAGACTTACATGAAATAACTTCAATTATTTCATTTAAAAAAAAAAAAGCTAGCCCACCAAGTACTTTTTTAAAAAAAATCTATTTGATTGGCCAGTGCCGCGGCTCACTAGGCTAATTTCGCCTGCAGCACCGGTACCCCGGGTTCTAGTCCTGGTCGGGGCCGGATTCTGTCCTGGTTGCTCCTCTTCCAGTCCAGCTCTCTGCTGTGGTCCGAGAAGGCAGTAGAGGATGGCCCAGGTCCTTGGGCCCTGCACCTGCATGGGAGACCAGGAGGAAGCACCTGGCTCCTGGCTTCGGACCGCCATAGTAGCCATTTGGGGGGTGAACCAACGGAAGGAAGACCTTTCTCTCTGTCTCTCTCTCTTTCTCTCTCACTAACTCTGCCTGTCACAAAAAAAAAAAAAATCTATTTGAGAGGCAGAAAGAGAGAGGGACACACTCACATAGACAGACAGACGGACAAACTGAGCTCCCATGCACTGGTTCAATCCTCAAATACCACAACAGCTATGACTAGGCTGGGCCAAAGCTGGGAGCTGGAATTCAAGCCAGGTCTCCCACCCAGGTGCCAGGTACCCAGCCACTTGAGTCATCACTGCTGCCTCCCAGGGTATGTATCAGCAAGAAGCTGGAGTCAGGGGCAGAAACCAGGATCAAACTCAGGCACTCTGATGTGGGGCTGTGAAGCAAACCCTACCTCTCTCCAAGTACTTTTTAGTATCCAAGACCCAGAAGACGCTCCTGGATCCTGGCTCCTGGCTTCGGATAGGCACAGGGACAATGTTTTTCTTTTCTCTCTTCTTACTATTTGTTGAATTCTTTACTTAGTGGAGTAAGGTTAAGCTTATGATTATGAAATAAAATGAAAGTATGTCCTTATAAAAATTAAAAGAAAGAATAAGAAAGGAAGAAAGAGTGAGGGAGGGTGCATGGGCTGGAGGGAGGCTAGGGTGGGAAGGAACACTATGTTTTTAAAGTTGTGTATATAAAATACATGAAGTGTATTCACCTTATATAAATAAAAATTTTAAAAAATTGTTTTTACTTGCTCTTACCTAAGAGCAAATGGTCCCCCCCCACCACCACCACCACCAAGGGAAAGGGTTTATTGGGGAAAACCGACAGACCGCAGGGAAGGGGCAAAAAGGGAAAAAGAGGGAGGAGACTGTAAGAGAGAGATCAAGAGAGAATAATCAAGAGACAGAGAGAGAGAGAGACGGGGAGAGAGAGAGCACGCCACGTGTTCAGGAACAAGTCCTCTTAAAACTTTGCGGGGGCGGGGCAGGAAAGTAGGAGCAGACAATCCCATTAGGACAGGGGTGGAGCTGACATGGGTGGCTGGGCCATGTGGTCACCTGGCTGAGCAAATGGTCTGTTAATCGAAAATGGGTTGAAGGCAAACTCAAAGCTCAGTGAACGCCTCAAGAGCAGGAGGTGTTCTGAGAATTACAGGAACAATTTAATTGTATTTGGTCTACCACAGTTCATAATTTTGCTTTCAGTGTGATCTTAGAAAGGCATGGGTTCCACACCCTGGAACAATTTAATAATAGAGCAAGTTTTAAGTAGTCTCTGTCTAAATCTACCTCAAACTCACTTGACTTGGGATAAACATATCCACACCCTTAGAAAGGCATCAACAGAGACAGTCAAGTGCAAAAATAAACAGCCTTTTCAATAGGAACTCAAACACCCTCAGAGCAATGCCACACACTTTATAGGTGCTTCTTTTTAATACTTCTTTTTATGGGCTCTAAGTGTTTTTAAAGCATGTTAAGAGATCACAAATATACTCTTCTGACTAACAATGTAATTAGGTGTCCTGGGTATACTGACAAAGCTTGCCTTTGCACTTCTTGTCATATTTGATATGTCATGCCATTGACGTGTAGACATAAAACGTGGTGGAAATCCAAAAACACTTATTTTACATTCTGACCACACAAAAAACTTAGGATAATGTGTTCATCCTCTCCAGGAACCTAATGAGTGAATAAATATTTGTGATAAAGATGAAATAAATTTGCAAAAACAAGAACCATTCATCGAAGCGACCCTCTTGTTTAATCATGCACTGTGCACTTGTTTAAATATATATATTGTATTGTACAGTACTGCTGGGAACAAGAAACAAATTTTAGCATGAGCCTGCTGCAGGGATATGCTGATAGAATATGACACCAGATAAGCTGTTATTTCTCTTCTCTGAAGAATCTGTGCAAAGTTAGCCCCTATTGTTACTCTCCATTCTGTCTGAAGAGCCTCAACACACTGAACACATTAAACAAGAAACCTGTGAAATATTATCAAATAACGGAGTTTTCAGTTGCAATCCCAGAGACATCTTCCCTGCTGGAAACCTTTACAATTCTGCTGTTGCCCATTTGCTGGTCTCACAGGGAAAGTTTGTAACCACTAATTACATACCTTAACAAAAACCACAGGAATAGATAACCAGTTCTCTGTTCAGGATGCCCCTTTTAAAAAATAGTCCTATTTTAAGTTACTGAGAAAAGATTCCAAAACTCCTTCAGCGCTCACATCCCTCCCTCACTGCACTATCTCCCGGAGAAGATACGGTCACACATAGAGGAGAGCAAGTGTCTGCTCTGCCATCTGCTCTGCTCTGCTGCCCTCACTATAAAAAGGAAAAATACAGATTAAGATGTGTACATGCAGCTGTGCAAAGGCAGTGCGTGCAGTCTACCGGCAACAGTATTTCAGAAGGCACCTAGGTTTTAATCGCCTGCTACTGGTGCAGTGGGTGGTGCTGAGTCACATAAAGATTCGCCCAACAAGGTGACTGCCACAAGGTAATGCCACACATGGTGACACTGTGCACACATTGCCCCATGCACCAGCTGGATCACACGTCAGACTGTACCTGCATGGAGGTAACTAGGGATCCCCGTGGGCTGAAAGGGGGCAATGTGTCCCTGCATATTCAGGAAAGCTATTTTGAAAATGGTCACTATGAAAGCAAGTCTTTTGTTAAGAAATAGTCTAGGGCCAGTGCTGTGGCTTAGAGGGTAAAGTCTCCACCTGCAGTACCAGCATCCCATATGGGCACCAGTTCAAGTCCTGGCTGCTCCACTTCCTATCCCACTCTCTGCTATGGCCTGGGAAAGCAGTAGAAGGTGGCCCAAGTCCTTGGGCCCCTGCACCCACAGGGGAGACCTGGAAGAAACTCCTGGTTCCTGGCTTCAGATCAGCATGGCTCCAGCAGCTGCGGCCAACTGGGGAGTGACCAGTGGATCAAAGATCTCTCTCTCTTCTCTGCCTCTCCTTCTCTCTCTGTGTAACCCTGACATTCAAATAAATACATAACCTTAAAAAAAAAAAAAAAGGAAATAGTCTCAAGCCCACTCTATATATCACTGGCAATAAACTAAACCTAACAAGCGAGGGTAGGCATTTGGCCAAATGGGACCATAGCACTTGGGATGCCCACATCCCCTTATGAGAGTATTTGAGGTTAAGTTCCAGCTCCACTCTTGATTCCAGCTTCCTGCTAATGCACACTCTGGGAGGAGCAGTGATAGTTCCAGAAGGCGGGTTCTTGCCAGCCATGTGGGAGACCCCAATTGAGTTCCTAGCTCCCAGCTTCAGCTGCAGCCCAAGCTGGGCTGTTCAGTAGGCATTTGGGAGTAAACCAATGGATGAAGAATTCTTTGTTTCTATCTGTCTCTATCTCTAGGCCTCTCAAATAAATAGAATAAGTGAATAAGAATTACAAAAAATAAAGTAAAAAACACCTAGCTAGTAACCACACCTGGAAATATGCTACAAAGTGGGGTTAGGCTAGCTGGACTCTGAAAACCCATTTAAGCAGCTCCATGACCAACTCATTATACAATGCAGAATCTGTATGTGTGCTACTGAGTATTCTTCACACCTGCCATTATATACCAATAATAATAATAAAAATTGGTGGTAACATTTCAGCATTTAATATCCAAATTCACGACAGTGGTATCTCCACAGCCAAAGCTGGCTTCTTACTAATGCTGACTTTGATTTCCCAGAAACATTCACTGGCCTCCTTTCGTGGGGCTTCTTCACACAGGGATGTGCCCAGAGTTTCATGGCTCAGTTAACCACCCAAGCTGATGATTCTTTTTGCGTCTTGATTTGAGTGCAGGAACCATCATCAGCCCAGTCAACAATTACGCTGATTCTAAGGCCATGAAAGAAATGACATATCCTAGTCTACATGTAAGTGTCATACCCAAAGAGGCTGCAGTTACAAAGCATGTGGACAAGAAGCCCAGGGAAGGAGTGCATCACTACCGAATCAAATGAGTTAAGGGCAGTTAACAGGAGGTGGCTACAGCCCCCTTTTAGAGGCCTGGGTTGCACTTCTGTTGTTGTACATGTATCCATTTTGATGGGCACTGGATGCAAGCACCCAAACTTGTAAACTTGTTAGATAAAAGACATGGAGGTCTATGATCTCAGGGGCCTAGTACAAAGTAGGATGTCAAGTGCCTGCTGGAAAAATAAGAATGAGCAAGGTTTGGGAAGGCACTAAGAAAGTAAGGACCCAGGGACGAAAACTGTTCCAGAGGCCAAACCCATCTTTATCATTCAGGATCAAGGAATGCTAATATTACCTTTTGTTTGCATGCAACTCACTGATCTGGGGCTTTTACAGCACTGTGCCATATGACACTTAGAAAAATGAAATTTAAATTTAACTACAAAACTATAGTCTAAGTAGTTTTTTTTATTGACATTATTCAGTCACCAACTGTCAGAGTACTGCCTTCCTGGCCTGTGCCTCAGCTAAGCCCCTAGTCATGCACCTTCCTGCCACACCAGTTTCAGCTTGTCTCAGGGTCTGGCCATAGCAGGAGGCCCGTGCACCTTCCTTCATGACTCCCCCCCGACACACACACCAAAGCTGCTCTTCTCCATTGAGGACCCCAGTCTTCAGGCTTTTAGTTTGTGTCCTAAATTGTCTGACATTGTCACCACTCCCTGCAAATCACCATTTGTGTGGCATTCTCTTTCGTCTGCTAGTTCTCCTATCTATGTGTTTCATGTAAGGTGAGTAATTATCATTTCCATTGATGGTAGAAGGGGCGGGCCTATACCGGAACTTGCTTAATGCCCCAAGCCTAACACGCTCGCAGAGCCAGGATTCACACTCAGGATTGTGCTCTATGCCTCTGAACAGATTCAGGCGGAAGAGGCCAGAGACGGCAAACCTGGGAAAGATCACTCTACTGCGCTCACCGCAGTAATTTTTTATTCTTACAATGAACTCTATAAAGCAGTTCATCTTTCTCTACATGACGGTGAGCGAGTTACAAGACTGTAAAATTCTACAAGAGAAGCTGAACGCAGATTTATTAGATAAGAGAATTGTCTACCCTGAAAATGGATGTTATGTTGGTTGAAATTAGCAATCTTCATCTATACACTCCCGTGGTTGTTTGCCCAGTGTTTCACAATTGGGGACTAAAGACAGAATTAAAAATGATAGTAACAGAGTTCTCAAATCCCATGCGATGAAGTAAAAGTAAGGCCCTACCAGCAATTTGAACACTAAACCCTGTTAGAATAACAACAGCTAAAGCTTCTTGAATCCCAGTGCCAGACCCTGAGTTGAAAACTTGTGCTCTTCTCCTTTTTCAAGTTTTATAGCAACTCCAGGTGATAGGTGTGAAGGTCCCTCTTCCCAGTTCACAGAGGAAGAAACAGAATCAGAGAGGTAAAGGAACCTGCTGAAAGCCACACAGCTGGTACATTTTGGAGCCATTATCTGAACCTAAGAAATAGGACTCTAGAACTCTTGCGCTAACAATGACGTCACAAACTGACTTCTTTGCCATTCATTGCTATTCATTGTGTTTTTAGAGCTTAAATCTGTGGCAGATTTAATTTACTGACTTATTAAGAATGACCCTATTTTCCTAACAAAACCTGGGACACACCACATGATGTATTATTTCTGCATGTATTCCAAGTGCAAAGACTGGGAGAGAAAGTAGAAATACAAAACTGCCAGACTTTTGGGGCTATTCTGATAATTTATGAAGAAATAAAACACATCAGAACACTGGAAACTGGTGTTATACCAGAAACAAAAAGATTCCTTTGAACAGTGTGGTGTTCTGTCTGTCAAATGCCAGATCCCACAAGGGTGAACAGGGCTGCATCTCACGCCGGTGCTCACTGAAATGTGATAACCCCCACGAGAGGACAGGGCAACAAAGCGTCTTCACAGATGAACATCCTTCTTTCGAGGTGTGAAGGCAACACACCGTGACAATGACTGCTGGAGGAAGCCACTGCACCACTGGCAGCAGCTGGAAGGGAGTCCTGTCTAATTACCGCTGTCACCACAGCTGCCCCCAGTCAGCAGAACATCTCACTCACAGGGATGAAGATGTCCCACAAGCTCCTCTCGAGGCCATCAGCTCACAAGGCAGAAAATGGATCTGGTACAATGTTACCTAACTGATGTGTTACAATTTCACTTGGCACAAGTTTATAAATTCCGTCCCTTTCCATTGTCAAATGCAGGGTGTTTTCTTTTTTATTTGTTATATATTCCTGAAATATGCACTTCCAAAATGTCAATTAAACAGAAACTGAAATGCACGTTGCTACTGAAAATTTGATGTATTTTTATTTATTTTCTTAGTGCAATGTTTTACTTTCTGTTCTGATGTGTTTACTGCTTAAGTGAGTACATTAGCATGACTTTGATGTGTTAATATTTCTTTATAACCATTTCTTTGTTCAAATTGAACCATATTTAATTAACTGCTGTCACTAAAATGCTCATTTTATTTGCAGAAGGGGTGTAGTAGCAGGTTCTAATCTGGACAAATTCCCAGGTAAGAGGAGTGAACACTTGATTACAAGTAGTTTTAAACAATGACAATGATGTGGAAACTTTAAAACAATGCATATAAATTAACCAAGTACCCCAATGAGCTATGATCTAAAATATTGTTCAAGAGGCTATTTAAAACTTATTCCTTTTATGAAAAAGAAAAATTTCAGCAGAGCTGATTATGAAATAAAGGTGCCCTTACAGGACCTGTAAAACCTGCTTCTTCGTTATTTACACAAGTCTACTTTCCTTGCAATTGCGACTTTCTGACTTTTCCTTTTTGTCCACAGATAACTTACTCCAGTGAATGACACTGAAACATACATGCTGCCATAAAATAAAGCTGCTTTATTCACTAAGAACTATCACATCAAACCCATTAAGTCCCAAGTTTTCAATTCTGCAAATATTCCAATGATACTTATTTCAAAGTTACCGTAAGTGGTACATTTATTGCTCAATTTCAGTCTTTATTGGTGTCCTGAATAAAGGACAATGGACACAACAGGTTGAATTCCTCTCTGATTACCATAGCTTTGAGTGCTCAATGGTGCAGCCCTTCTTTCATTTTGACTTTATGAGCTCTTTAAAGCCTGTGTAACCTTTATATTATGAGGCAGGTCCAGGGACAACCTAACCTCGGAGCCCTTGGCCCCATGTCAAAGACCAGGGAAGGCAAGTTTCTCGTCTTAGGGTTAACAGGGACATGAATTTGTTGAAGAGGCAGAAAGCGACCAGAGAGAAATTAAACAGTCTGTTGGGTAGTCTGGAAATCCATGCTACATTATCTATCATCTAAAACCGTCTAATTTTGTAGCCAATAGCACACAACTCTATGGCTGCTATGCTTTCCCATTCAGCCCTCAGAAGTCAAATTGTGTGATCTGAATCTATGTAGTTTGGGTTCAGACTATACACAGAGGGAAATCACAACAAGAAAGAGATAGAGTTCAGTTTCCCTTATTCTCCATAAAAAAATAAATTCATTCAAGCATCTTTTGAAAGTGAAAGTAAACTACCTTCTGAAGCCTCCCCCTCCAGATGGACAGCAAATTTCCTCTGCACCCAGATTTGCATACCCCAAAGAAGTCAAATTGAAGTTTACTTAGCATGTCAAGGTCTGCTTTCGCCTCCTCCCCAGGGATACTGGCAGGCAAGAGAAATTCCTTTTGCTTTGTTTGTTTTTATTTAGAAAGAAGGCTAATTAGATGCTT
Organism: Oryctolagus cuniculus; assembly: GCF_051225735.1. Lineage (NCBI taxonomy): Eukaryota > Metazoa > Chordata > Mammalia > Lagomorpha > Leporidae > Oryctolagus > Oryctolagus cuniculus. The sequence goes on along the minus strand of NC_142868.1, from coordinate 84,675,163 downwards.
TGTGAATAGTTTACAGTCTGTGAATTTAAATTACTGAGTTCTCTGTATAACATCTGCCTTAAGCCTTCCTTGGTCTCAACTCACACTAAGAATGGAGGATCAGGAAGCTGGTGCTTGGGTTTGTGGGACTAATCAGTCACAAAATTACTCAGAGCTTCAATAATCTTGTGCATAAAAAGAGGGAGGCTAGCACCTGCTATACCTGTTTCAGTGCAGCCGAGAAAATCTAGTGAAGAGGTACTGAATGCATTTTGCATAGTTTTAAAAATTAGATATTCATGATAACTTAGCTGCCATTATCTATAAATGATCAAAAAGTGTGAAAATATTATTTAAATTCATATGGTACAAAATTACATAATAACACCTGAAAAACTGCATCTAGCTCAGGCCCTCTCTCAGAAGGAAAGAAACAAGCAGCTGGGAACTATCAAAGGGTCACTAAAGTGCTCAAAGGGAGGGGCAGCCAGTATAAAGCAAGAGACTAAACATTATAGAATCCTAAAGACTGATAAAAGGAAAGGAAAGCCACGGGCCTCTCAACTCATGAAATCCTACCAAACGCATTCTTGTTGAAGCACACAATAATTCGTGGAAAATCCTTGAAGTAGGAAGCAAATAGTTTTAGAAGCAGCAAGGAAGTGAAGTTTTGCACAATAAGAAATACAATTTGGAATGTGCTGTTCTGGAAGGCCATGAAAGAAACAAGCCCGGCAGCAGTATTTAGGAGAAAAACATGGGCTTAGCAACCAGGCAGGCCCATTTCTAACTCCAATTTTCCTTACCTACCCCTCTCTGTTTCACCTACTTGAGCCTCATCTTCCTCATCTGCAAGGTGGGTTCACCTTACACAGGGCAGAGTAAGAAAATCAAAGTACCGCCAAGAGGAGGCCAAGAAGCGAACAGTAAGCGATACCCTTAATAATAGCTTCCACCCCCTCTACCGCCTTGTAATAGCAGATTCATAAGGAATTAATTAAATCCATGGATAGAATGGATCATCCTTTAGCTTCCTTTACAGAGTGCATGTTAGATGGTTTAAAGCTGCCTTCAGAAAATGAAGCTCTATCAAGGACATATTGTAGGTTCACCCACGGAGCATTTCATACACTACCACCATTTAGCCTACTGTATACAAAGCACTTCCAGGCATTGTCTCATTCCAGCACTAACAGGTGTACTCAAGAAGGTGCAATCCCAGGAAGTTCTGCAGGTTAGCTGATAGTACTATACCACTGTTAATGTCTTTGATTTGGTCAGCATTGTGCTGCAGGGAGTAAAGCCCTACCTGCCACACCAACATCCTATATCGAAGCTCTGGTTTGAATCCTGGCCACTCTGCTTTCAGTTAGCTCCCTGCTAATGTGCCTGGGAAAGGAGTAGTTTTAAGATGGTCCAAGTAGTTAGACCCCTACCACCCACATAGAAGACCCAGATGGAGTTCCTGGCTCCTGGCTTTGGCCTGGCTCAGTCCTAGATATTGGTGATATTTGGGGAGCAAACAGTAGATGGAAGATCTTTCTCTCTGTCCCTCCCTCTATCAAACTCTGCCTTTCAAATAAATAAAAAAGTCTTTTAAAAATTTCTTAGTTGTGATCACTAGAAAGGGTATGTGGATCTTCTGTCCCATCTTTGCAAGCCTTCTCCCTTCTATAAGTCTAAAATTATTTCCCCCAAAACTCAAAATGACAGCCCAATTATGTACCTTTTGAACAGTAAGTGTCCCTCTCCTGCACTCCTATAAAACCATTACTATTCATTTAATACAATCCATTTTTAAAATCTCTGTGTTTGTTTTACCCAGGAGACAGAAGGCTCCTGAAAGTCAGAAGCTTTTGTGTTTTAATGCATCTTTTACCCTAGTTAACTAGCACAGTGCTCAGTGGCTGTTGAATAGAAGAATAAATAAATGAATAAACAAAGTCACTCTAGGAATCAAATACTACACATGAAATGATCCACTGGTTTCTCTCTAATGTGAAGGGTTCATGTAAAAACACACTGAATAACTTTTTATCACAGCTATTACTATCTTTGTTAGTCATATGATATTAAGCCATTATACAAAGAGGTTGTGAAGAAATGTGCAAAACTATAATGGAGGGGCCAGTGCTGTGGTGCAGCGGGTTAATGCTCTGGCCTGAAGCACCAGCATCCTGGCTGCTCCTCTTCCGATCCAGTTCTCTGCTATGGCCTGGGAAAGCAGAAGATGGCCCAAGTCCTTGGGCCCCTGCACCCGCGTGGGAGACCCAGAAGAAGCTCCTGCCTTCAGATCAGCACTGCTGCGGCCGTTGTGGCCAATTGGGGAGTGAACCATAGGAAGGAAGATCTCTCTCTCTGTCTCTCCTCTCTCTGTGTAACTCTGACTTTCAAATAAATAAATAAATCTTTAAAAAAAACTACAATGGATTTCAAATTTTGTGTCAAAATAGACTAACCTTTTAATTCCAGTTTTCCATTAACTTTTTGAAGTACCTTCACACGGTCACATAGCCAAATACATTAGATTATTCTGTACTGACCTGTATGAACTTCTTCTGACATCCAGCCAGCTCCCCTATCCTGGGTCATTCATACATGTACCTGGCATCATTCTCTCAGATACTTCTTAATTTCCATTCATTTTCAACAAATGTTATTGTGCACCTACTATGTGGCTACCACTGTGCTAAGCAGTAGGTGTACAGATATGAATAAGACAAACAAGATCCCTGTTCTTGTAGAGTAGAAGGAGAATGTATTAACCCACTAGACTATAATATGACTTGTGAAATAAATCTTTCACCTCTTTAAGCGCATTAAAGATTGTTTAGGTAGATGTATGTCTTCCATTTAAGCAATACAACTTTCTTTTCTACTTAAATTGAGGCTTTGAGAATTGATCACTAAGTCTATATACAGTCAATTAATACTAACCAGCTGAACACTAACTACTCAATTATGTCATTTTGAAAGCTTTTATTAAAACAGTTATTCATTACTTGGGATTTCTTTGCATTAATTACATTCTCAATACTGCATTGCACTACATCACAATTTTAGCACTTTAGGGTTAAGTATAAATAGGGAAGTATACTGGTGAAAAGCCGAGTTCAAGTCTTACTCTGCCATATACTAGTTGTTTGACCTTAGGCAAATTATTAAATTTCTCTAAGTCTTTGATTCTTAAGATGTAGAATGTAACAGAACCTACCGCACTGGGCATTAAATGTATTAAATAAGATACTGCAATTAAAGCACTTAGTAGTCAGTGTGTGTCACATTACAAGTGCTCAACAAATGTTAATAGTGATTTTTATTGCACTATCATTTAAGTCTTTGATGAATTTTAGCAATTTATATAAATTTTCTTTTTAACCAACTGCCCACTTAAAACTGAGGCCAGAGGTGGTTGTTCTGGTGCAGCAAGTTAGTCCCAGGAACTCTGCTTCCCAGTGAGCCTCCTGCTAATGCACACCCAGGGAGGCAGCAGATGTGGTTCAAGTACTTGGGCTACTGCCACCCACATGGGAGATATAGATGGAGTTCCTGGATCCTGGCTGTTGCAGCCATCTGGGGAGTGAACCAGCAGATGGATGATCTCTCTCTCTCTCTGTTCACCTTCTTCCCTCCATCTCTCTCTCTCTCTCTGTGGCTCTGTCTTTGAGATAAACAAACATTTAAAAACAAACAAACAAACACCCCTTAGACCAACAAGAAGTCATTCATTCCAGGGGAAGGCAATTTACCCGCTGGAAAAGATGCCTCTCTCCTAATCTCCAGAACACCTGAGTGCGTTACGTTACAAAGAGGACTTTATGGATGGGATTATGGTCACAGACCTTGAGATGAGGAGACCATGCAGGATTATTCAAGTGCACCCAACCTCATCATGTGGATGCTTCAAGGCAGATCCCCTTTCCTTGGTATAAAGGACAGAGTCAGAGATACGGAGTTGCTGGCTTTGAAGTTAGAGGAGGGGGCCTGAGCCAAGGAACTCAGGCAGCCTCCAGAAGTTGAAAACGGCCAGAAAATGGATTTTCTCCTAGAGCCTGCTGATGCTTTGCCAACGTTCAATTTTATCTCAGTGAGACTTATCGCAGAATTCTTATGTGGGCCAGCACTGTGGCACAGCAGGTGAAGCCACTGCCTGTAGTGGACACAAATTGGTGCCTGTTTGTGTCCTGGCTGCTCCACTTCCGATCCAGCTCCCTGCTCAAGACCTGAGGAAAGAAGCAGAAGACTGCCCAGTCTTTGGGCCCGGATGAAGCTCCTAGCTTCAGGCTTCAGCCTGGTCCAGCCCTGGCTGTTGAAGCCAACTGGGGAGTGATCCAGCAGATGGAAGATCTCTCCCTCTCTCTGTAACTCTGCTTTTCAAATAAATTAATTTAAGAAAAAAAAATGCTAATGCAAAGAACTACAAACTAAAAAATATTGTGTTGGGGTTAGCATTGTGGCATGGTGAGTGACACCACCATTTGAGATGTTCGCATCTTATATGACAATGCCTGGGATCAAATCCTACCTCTGCTTCCATTTCAGCTTCCTGCTGATGCACATCCAAGGGTTCAGCAGGTGATGGATCAAGACTAGGATGCCTGCCATGCACATGGGAGACCCAGATGGAGTTCCTGGCTCCTGGTTTTGGCCTGACCTGCCCCTGGCCAGCCCTGGCTATTGTGGGCAACTGGGGAGTAAACCAGCAAATGGGAGATCTCTTTCTATCTCAGTCTCTCTCTATATATATCACTCTGCTATCAAATAAAAATAAATTTGAAAAATTGAGTTGATATAAGCCTCTAAATTTGTGGCAATCTGTTACAGGAGAAACAGAAAATGAATACAATTCCTAAAGAAAACAATTGTGTAGATTTTCTAATATTAGCAATTGCAGAACTCTTATCTCATGACATAACATATAGGGCCTTAGTCTATAAAATTAGATAATCCAGGTGAGGTAGAAACACTAGCTGTACACACATCACTTCACCTTCATATCATCCTAGCAGGACCAGGAAAGAGTCCCACAGCCCCGAAGGATCATAGCTCCTGAGGCACACAGCTAGAAGCTACAAGGAGGTCAGGTCGGGAAGTGAAGTTCCCCCCAGAGACTGACCGCAGTCAGTGGAGGTTCAGCTACTCTCTCGCTGGCCTCAGTTTCTTGATCAGAAAATGAACAGATGGGATCCTCACTCAGTGCTACGAAGTTCCAAAGTGAGTCCCCAAGAACTGTTGGTTTTGTCCGATGTTTTAGGGAGTCAGGAAGAATCACTGACCTAATTTTTATATTTATACATGATTTATGAATACTAGCATCCCAATGGCAGCGAAAACAGAAGAAAGTACTTTGACATTTTTTTTTTCAAGGCTTCCAGAAGGTTTTTGTTTCAAGAACCCAAGCTTAAATATTAATAGGAATATGCTTAAATTTGACAGAAAAGGCAATAAATCATTTTTTCAAATTTTCATTTACTTTAAAATCTATTTATTTATTTATGTATATTTGAAAGGCAGAGAGACACAAAGAAAGAGATAAATAGAGAGAGATTTTCCATGTGCTGGTTCACTCCCCAAATGCCCCCAACAGCTGCAAATGGGCCAGGCTGAAGTCAGGAGCAGACTATTCAATCCGAGTCTCCCACATGAATAGCAGAGATCCAAGCACTTGAGCTATCACCCGCTACCTCCCAGGGTACACATTAGCAGAAAAGTGACTCAGAAGTGGAGCTGGTTCTCCAACCCAAGCACTCCAACATGGCATGTGGGGATCCCAAGCATCACCTTCTTGTTTTTGCTTTGTTTTTAAGATTTATTATTTGAAAGCCAGAGTAACACAGAAAGAGGGTGAGGCAGATAGAATAAAATCGTCCATCTGCTGGTTCACTCTCCAAATGGCTACAACAGTCAGGGCTGAGCCAGGCTAAAGCCAGGAGCCTGGAACTCCAGCCAGGTCTCCCATGTGGGTGGTAGGGGCCCAAGCACTTGGGCCATAATCCACTGCTTTACCAGGCACATTAGCAGGGAGCTGGATGGGCAGCACAGCAGCCAGGAATCAAGGGGGTGCTCTGATATAGGATTCTGGCGACATAAGCAACAGCTTAACCCACTGCCACACCATCAGTCATCCCGCCCAGCACCAAGCAGCACCTTACTTGCTACCAAACACCCACCCCAAATAGTTTTCCTAGTGAATTTACTACATAAATAGTAGTATAGCTCTTACATTTTGAAAACTATCATCATTTATATATATATAATATATATATTACATTATTTGATAAACAAATTCAAACAAAATCTTCAGAAGAATTCTTTGTAGATTAACATTTGGTTTACTTCTGGTTGATTCCTAATGCAGCCCTGACTAATTTTTGTGTACATTCTATTTCCAAAGAATACAGATATTATTTCTTGCATAACTTTGGTATATTTTAAATAACGTAACACAAGGGAGAACCGTGGAACAGGACCTAAAGTGTCTAGCACATCTGTTGAACAATTATTGGTTATGGGGAAAATCATTAAATATAAATATAAATTAAAGGTTAGAGAAATATGATACTTAATAACCTAGCCTGGACCAAACAGACAGGTCATAAAGGCCATTTTCGGGCCAGAGCTGTGGCATGGTGGGTTAAGCCAACGCCTGCGGCACCGGCATCCCACATGGGTGCCCATCTGAGTCCTGGCTGCTCGCCCCCTGCTAGTGTGCTGGGAAAGCAGCAGAGGATGGCCCAGGTACATGGGCCCCTGCACCCACGTGGGAGGCCCAGAGGAAGATCCTGGCTCCTAGCTTTGGTCTGGTCTAGCCCTGGCCATTGCGGCCATCTGGGGAGTGAACCAGCAGATGGAAGACCTCTTTCTATCTCTCTCTGTCTCTCTGTAACTGACTTTCAAATAAATAAATTTTTTTTAAAAAAAAAAAGGAAAAAAATAATAAAAGAAGGCCATTTCCGAACAGCTGCAGTTGTCTGCAGTGCTATGAGCCTCTCTGATTTACCCATCAGAAAGCAGCTATGAGAACTCCAGCTCTAAGAATTCTACTATCACCATGACACAAACAAAACATAAAGCAAAATGCCTCGGGAGGTTCTGTGGCATACGCAGAAGTAATCAGTAAGTGCCAGGTATAGGAATGAAACCTGCACATCGATTATCTGAAGCAAGCTTCTTTCGACTGAAGAACTAGCCTCAGTAATACATGAAGATCGTATGAAAAACCAGTAGTCCCGTGGACATGCTTTCCTTCCTGAAGCGGATTCACCGGCTTCGAGGGCCACTGCACCTTCCGTTGCATTAAACTACCCAGAGAAGCTGATGGTGCAGATGATGAGGCTGCACAGCTTTGTGAAAATGGCTACAACGCTGGCATACACCAGTTTCATAAAAAGGAAGAAGTGGATCTCTGCTAGAAGAAAATACCCTCCAGGACCAAGGTCTGCAGAAAAAGCAAGCCTCGAAGTTTAAGGGGACCAAGATTCAAGAAATTTGTTGAGAGCAGTAGTGCTAGGCCCTGTTACTGTGCTTCAGTTTGTAGTTGGATCATTATTCTTCTTGCTGGTGCTACACTTAACAGTTCCTATATGCTGAGTTCTCTTCACCTAGCCCTACTTATTTTTAGTGTGTGATTTTGCAAAATGAGTTTTTTGTTTTTACTCAAAAAACGCAAACATGACGTTCACAGCAGACATGACTGTAGTAGGACAGGGATCTGTCACTTGCAGATCCCACCCTCCCCCAGGCCAGACTGGGTTCTCAGAGCTTTTGCTCATGTCTAAGTCACTTGGGCAAGTTTACCCAAATGAAGAAAATATCCATGGACACCACCCTGCGAGCCTGATTCAGTAGTTTTGGAGAAAAGCCTAAGAATGAACTCTTCCAAAATGCATCGCAGGTACAGGTGGTCTGGCACTACTTTTCAAAAATATTATCCTGTACTAGATAGGGGGCAGCCCTCTCCATTCATTACACAACACTCACAGAAGCGATGCCCACCCCTTCAAGTCTTTCCAGGAAAGAGGAGGTTTTCTTGAATGTCATAAAATGTACTGTCCCTGGCAAATTAAAGAGAAATAAAAGCTAATTTCCTTTCCCAAGAAATCCAGACTCTTACAGAAACTGACAAATATAAATTATGATTATCATAAGCAGTACTGCAGTTGCTGGCATCTGCATAGTAACCTACAAGGCTCAAACTCTTAATCCCTCATATCCAAAAGTATAGTTATGTAGAAGTCAGTATTGAGTTTAAAACATTCTCTTTTTTTTGCGGGGCAAGCTTTATGGCACATCTGGTTAAACTGCTACTTCAGATGCCCGCATTCCATAAAGGACTGCCTGGATTTGAGTCCCAGCTCCTCTTCTCACTCAGCTTCTTGGTAATGTTCACGTGGGAGCCAGCAGAGGATAGGTTACCAGCTTGGGCCCCTGCCACCCACTTGGGGAGACCCAGACAGAGTTCCTAGCCATTTGGCCTGACCCAGCCCTGGCTCTTGTGGGCAGCTGGGGAGTTTATCAACAGATGAAAGCCTCTCTCTTTCTTTATCCCTTTCTCTGTCACTCTGCTTTTGAAATAAATAATGCAAATGAACTTGAGAATTTTTTTGAGAGAAAATGAGGGGGAAAAAGGATCAAATATTCCAAAAAGTTTCTCCTGCATTGAACCCCTGTATCCATCTCCACATGTTAGGAAAGGTGGACTATTCTCCAGGTAAGAATAAACAACAATTTCATAATATTTATACAGCTGATTTTAAAGCACATGGTATTATTTGAAAACGCTAACAGAGTAGCCTGTAAGTGTTCTTACCTCACACAAAAATGACAAGTATGTGGTAATACGCATGCTAATTAGGGTGACTTAGTTGTTTCACAAAGTATGCCTATTTTAAACCTCATGTCGTACACCATAAATATGCACAATTTTATTTGCTAATAAAAAAATAAATTTTAAAAAAGTATATTATATTAATCAGAAACACAGTAATTTTGAGGGAGTTCATATGAGGTTGCTTAAAAATACTTTTTTCTATTCTTTAAAGTTACATAACAGGAAGAACCAACTACTCTGAATTTGTGCTTTCTATAAGGTTAATACATACTAGTCTTCAGATTTGAACGACAACATCTAAAATATGGTAACTAAAGACCATAAGCAGTGTAACATCTGCCCATCCTCAGATCTAACTTGATTTTCATTAGGACATTCATGTCCCACTTTGGTGTTAATATTCAATCTTCACAAGGAGACTACCTGTAAATCTTCTCACATTATGTTTCCTTCCCAGGTAACCATGAGGACTAACACCCCTGAGGATCCTACCATATCCAGCATAGATCTCCAGTGTGAGATCCAGACCTTCATCCATGCTGCTTACGTCAAAAATGTCACAAGCATCCACTCAGTTAACAAAGCTAAAATATTGCCTTCTCACCTACACATGCCCTTCCTCCAGACTATCACCAAGTTCATCTAGTTTTACTTCCACCTATCCCCTATGTCCATGCTCAACTCTTCCAGGAAGGAAACTTTCATGGTATGAGGCAATAAGCAGAGACAATGAGCTAGTAACCAATCAACCACAGTAGGAAAGAGGAAAAAGAAGTAAGCCAACCACAAAGGCAACTGAACATGGAGTGAGCTAAAACGTGCATCTTGGCAAAGGGGGAAGTAGCCAGAAAAGAGCCACACATCATGAAGGCTGGTGTCCATCAAGATGTCCATGCTGGGGAGGTGTGTCTGACCATCATGGCCACTGAGATGGAGGTCAACTGTGAAACCTGGGGAGGGTTCAGCAGCTGGAGTTGGAAGAACGAGTGTTCTGTGGGAGCAAGGAAGGGGATTTGGAATCCACTGTCCAGTCTGATTCTGTTTGGCAAACAGGCTAGATTTGTATAGAGGTCATTTTGTTTCTGAGCCTTTAAAGTTGGAGCATAATTGGTTCCTTCACAACAACACAGAATTCTGAACAGGACTCAGGGCTCAGTAACTCTGTACAAATGCTGGCACACTTGGAGCACAAACTGTGAAATAAAGATTACACAGTGATCTGATCAGCCACTGAGTGCGGAATTGCTTCTAGATGTTTATTCGGGTAAGTTTATCAAATGTTTAAGTTTAACAGATTTAACAAAGCCAAATTCCTAGTGACAAGACAGAACGGGCCAGAAAATATAACAAACAGCAGGTACAGAAAAACAGAGTAATTACTGCCATAGCAAATGGCAAGGGTATATATTTTATTGCATGATTCCAGGATGATAAGTAAGTGAGCAAAACGGGCCTACACATTAAATCCTGACCATCATCCCTTTTTGTGGATAAAGTTTTATTGGAACACAGTGTCAATCATTTGTTTATATTGCCTATGGCTGCTTTCATACTCCAACTGCAGACCTAGCCCTTTACAGAAACACCTGTAGATTCCAATTATAGGGCACCAACAAATCACTATAGAGCATCTACAGAATTTCCTCCAGCAACCGAAATTGGCTGCTTTCCTAAAGACAGCAGTATGGAAATAATTCATGGGGGATCAACATTTTCAGGTCTAAGAATAAACTGTTTATAGAATATAATACTCATAGTGTTATCTGTTAATGTTAAAGAAATGAGATCTCCATCCACATAAGTACAGAACCATGAGATGCTTAACATGAATGTCAGCCTTACCTGGTTCAGGCAAAAAAAAATCTTGCACGTGGAGGTGGGAGGTACAGTTTAGAAAATGATGGCAGAAAAATCAAGTTCAAAGTCAGAAAACAATAAATTATAAATTTGTGAATTAATATTTTATTTGACATATTTATTGTGCATGATTTTGTTTAATGATGATTTCCTACCTAGAAAAAAAGAGCAGTACTGATTCACCTAAAATCTGGAAGAAACTCCCTGGGTGAGAATAATTATCAGAGAGAGGAAATGAGGCAGTGTAAGAAATACAGAATGCAAAACTGCAGATAGAATCATGGAATATCTCACCCATTTGGAATCTAGACAACTGCATCTATCCAACAGTGGAAAAAGTTTTTGTTACTGAATTAATAATTTATAAACTCTTCTGTCCAAATTTTACAGGTTATTCCCCTCATGGCTCACAATGATTTTCAATTATAGTAAAGAGGGTTGGGACAAGATGTAAATACACATTGGGATAGAACAATGTAGTTAAGCAGGAAATCTGATGGGATTAGAACCTGTAACAATGGATTAGAATTCTAGAAAAAATGAAGCTCTGGCTTAAACAAAATCTGGGACAGGCATCTGGAGCAGCAGTTAAGACTTCGCTTAGGACACTGGCATCCATACAGGAGCAACAGAGTTCAAGTTCTGGCTCTGCTCCTGATTCCAGCTTTCTGCTAATGTGCACTCTGAGGGGCAGAAGGCAATGGCTCAAGTAGATGGGTCCCTGCCACCTACCTGTGAGATCCAGATTGAGTTTCTGGATCCTGGCTTCAGTGGGGCCCAACCCTAGCTGTCAGGAGCATTGGGAGGTAAGTCAGCAGATGAGGGTAAGTTCTTCTCTCTCTCTGTCTCCCTGGATATCAAATAAATTATTAAAACATTTTTAAAAATCAAAATCTAACAGTATCAGAACACTCTTTATATCTTGAAGACTGAATTTGATATCATTTTGTTCCTATGGAAACACTGAAATCATTCACATTGTTTATAAAATCATGCTGAGTTTTTGTGGTGGGGATTAATAGGAAAAATGTAAGTAACTTTAAAATCAGAAATTGAGAAGTTGAGGAAAATAGATTTTAGAGAGAATTGGAGAGTGTGTCACTTATCTTGCAAGTATTTCCAAAATGTGTTACAACCATTACTATGAAAATAATTTTGATAGAAGTGAATAGGGATGAAATACTTGGGGTAGGAAGTTAATGAAAGACATATTTTAAAATGCAAGCAACTAGAGCCGGCGCCGTGGCTCAATAGGCTAATCCTCCACCTTGCGGCGCCGGCACACCGGGTTCTAGTCCCGGTCGGGGCGCCAGATTCTGTCCCGGTTGCCCCTCTTCCAGGCCAGCTCTCTGCTGTGGCCAGGGAGTGCAGTGGAGGATGGCCCAGGTGCTTGGGCCCTGCACCCCATGGGAGACCAGGAAAAGCACTTGGATCCTGGCTCCTGCCATCGGATCAGCGCGGTGCGCCGGCTGCAGCGGCGGCCATTGGAGGGTGAACCAACGGCAAAGGAAGACCTTTCTCTCTCTGTCTCTCTCTCTCACTGTCCACTCTGCCTGTCAAAAATTTAAAAAAAAAAAAATGCAAGCAACTTAAGAATGTAAAAATGATAGAAATATAAAAAGATAGAAAGTAAAAAATGAATACTAAAGAAAAAAAGGACTAGTGACAAACTCCATGGAAAATTACATGAATTTTGGAATCAGTTTAGGGAGCGAATCAGTATCAGACTTTTTATGAGCATGTGTGTATCTATAATTTTAAAATGAACATATATGTAGTTATTGCATGCATATATTCATATGTGATTATTGACTGAACTGTCTTACCAGGGAATTTTCTACCCATTCCTTTCCAGTGGCTCTTAAGACTCTTCTTGTATATTGAATTGAAAGTCATTCATTTCACCTTATTGGTCATAATGAGGAAAAGTTGAAGTCAAAGATTTAAAATAAAAAAGAAATGAAAACAATGGCGAGGAGAATTGAGGTGCATCAGTGAAGCCTTGGGAGAAATATGAGTAAAAAGTCAACCTAAGCCTTAAGAAATGTAGCCTCTGCTGGCTTGTATGAAAGCAAAGAAATTGCAAACCTGAGCAGGTGGGGAGACTGAGGCAGGACCTCAGCAGGAAGAAGACAGAAGTCAAAATCCTGAAGCTAGGGCCTGAAAGTCACACCTCCCCACCCAGACAATAAATCAGGATGGTGCTGACTACAGCGCCAGACATTAGGTGCTGAAAATCTCCTTGTATGCACATTATTTACCCCAGAGCAAAATGAATTTACAAGTTTCCCAAACTGCAAAGGAACTCAGGTACTAAAACATCCCTGGTGAGTAAGGAATGCTAAGTAGAAACTAATAATAGAGCCCAGCATCCATTATTACTAGTTTCAAATGTAGATGTTACTGTTGTATGTTTAATTAGGAGCAATGTCTTTACTGTTTCATTTTATCATCTATAAAAGTATTTATAAAGACTATAAGAAGTTCACTCCTGACTTCAATCCTCTTAACTCACTTTTCCCACGTTGGCTTTTTCAGTAGCTGACTAGTCACAGCCATCGCGTACATCTATGTACACACTGCCCATATATTCACATTTAAATGTGCTCTTCCCACAGATACGATAGGGGATAAGGAAAGCACCTCGTACGGATTTGCTTCAGATGAACTTTCTGAGTATGACGAACTCAGTGCACATTTATGTCATTTACCTACACTTCTGTCCGTTACCAATACCCCATAATCATTATTCATATTAGCCTAATATCCTTACCATTGATTACCTAAAAGATCCACAATCATCAATAATTCAGTTAGGTATGCGATACTTCATCTCACAGAAAGGTTTCTTTCAGAACAAGAGTGGATACCCAGGACTTTCTGACTCACTCTCCAGTGGGAAATTTAATTAGCAATGATGTGACATTGGTAAATATTCTGGCTGAGATGTATTCATCTTCAAAAACTTAATAACAGAGTGGAGCAAAATACTTATTTAGAAATACCATTGAAGACTGAAGTCTTTCCTGATGAACTAAATGCTACTCAAGTTCACAAACAACACACACACAATTAAAGGCAAGGTCTGTTCTTGAAGTTCATATATGAGTTTTATTTCAAAGCACTCGCTGGCATCACTAGACTATGAGCTCCTCATGGGCAAAACACATGTCTGTCCTAGTCACTGTTTTCTTCCAGCATCTTGTACAATGCAGGGAACATACTGTGCACTGAGCAGTCATCTGTAGAATAAATGAATGCACAGGTTTCCTGTAAGACATCAGCAGTTTCTACACAAGCTCGTCTTCCTGATGAATCACCAAAGTCGGGAGAAGATAAACTTGAAGACTCTTTCCGAGCCTCATGGCTCTTGGATATATTATGTGATTATCATCTTTATCTTGTTTTTAATTCCCTGTGCAAACAAGACATGGTCTGCACATGACAATTTGTTCTGACACATTTGCTGCAACTACACAATCACAACAGGTCTCTCTAATTCGCGTGCTCTGTTCAAGGGCTTCTTCACTTACTCACACGTGAGCTTTTATACTGAAGAGGATTCTCCACAGTATGGGACTCAAACTTCAGAGTCACCTGAAGAGTTCTGAAGAAACACATATTGCTGGGCCCCACCCAGGAGCCCCGGTGAGCCAGAACATCTGCACTGCCCACCAGTTTCCAGGTGTTTGATGCTTCCACTCCAGGGACCACATTTGGCAACCACTGAGTTTTATATATCCAGAGAACCAAGGATAACAGACAGCACCCAACTGATGTCAACTTGCAAAACACAACCAATATTAAAAAAATACGTAAGATTACTAACGAGATCATGGCAGCTAATCTTAACTGCATAAAACTACTTAACGGAGGATAACAGACACAAAGGTTATTCCTTTGACTAAAACTTGGACACAAACAGCAAAACCCAAAACCTTCATCAAAACAAATTTCCTCACCGAGTGAATTCATGCATTTTACAGGATGAAAGAGGTTTTTCAGGTGACCTCTATGTAGGTCTGACCTTGAGGAGGTTGGCAGAGTAAGAAAAACAGGTTATATGTGGCAACAGAGTGGACTGCGTGAATGAAAGCATTATCAAGAGTAACTTCTAGGGAAGGGGTTTTAGAATCCACAAAGTTACCATTCCTTAGGTGCTTTCCTGTTTTCAATATTTATGGGAAGCCTCTGCATGCTTGCACTGTGTTAGGATGCTGAAAAAATACCTTTAGAGGAAGGGAGATAGATTTTATTCTTTTCAAAGATTCATTTATTTATTTGACAAGCACATGAGAGAGGTAGACAGAGAGAGAGAGAGAGAGAGAGAGAGAGAGAGAGAGAGAGAGGAAGACACACACACACACACACAGCACTATCTTCCATCTGGTAGTTCACTCCCAAATGACCACAACACCCAGAGCTAGCCCAGGCAAAAGCCAGGAGCTTCATCCAGGTCTCCCACGTGGGTGCAGGGGCAGAGGTGCTCAGGTCATCTGCTGCTTTCACAGGTGCATGAGCAGGGAGCTAGATGAGAAGTGGAGCAGCCAGGACTTTGATATGGAAGTGCTGGTTTAACTTGCTATGCCACAATGCTGGCCACAGATAGTATATTACCAGGTGAATAGAGAAAATGGTACAAAGGAAACAAAGAGGACGACGTAACTAAATTTACAAAAGAATCTAGAAAGGATAATTATAGGAGAAATGTAAGCTGAGTTTTAATATGTAGCAACGTGGGGCCGGCGCCGTGGCTCACTTGATTAATCCTCTGCCTGCAGCACCGGCATCCCATATGGGCGCCGGGTTCTAGTCCCGGTTGCTCCTCTTCCAGTCCAGCTCTCTGCTGTGGCCCAGGAGGGCAGTGGAGGATGGCCCAGGTGCTTGGGCCCCTGCACCCTCATCGGAGACCAGGAAGAAGCACCTGGCTCCTGGCTTCGGATTGGCGTAGCACACTGGCCGTAGCGGCCATTTGGGGAGTGAACCAACGGAAGGAAGACCTTTCTCTCTGTCTCTGTCTCTCACTGTCTGTAACTCTACCTGTCAAATAAAAAACAATTGATAAAATAAAAAAAAAAAAAAGATGTAGCAACTTGATAGATAATGGAAGAGGTTTGACCACAGGATAAAGATCACAGGCACAAGTAGTGAATAAACCCCTTTGCTGTCAAGACACAGTGAGCTCCAAGCAGATGAGGCACCATACTGTGTACTCAGAAAGCAAGTTGGGAAAAGGCCTGAAAATGGCTTTGGACAGGTCAAGCCAAGAGGGGCCTTGCAGTGTTAGTCTAGGTACATGGATTTCAATCCACAGGTAAAGGGAATTAAGGATGCTTTGAAAGTAAAGATCTGCCACCATCTAATTCAAAGCTAGGAAGGCAACCCTCATCAGCCTAGAGAATGTACTACAAGTGGAAATGGAGGCTTAAGGAAATTAGACAAGTCAACCTAGGGCTCAGGCAGAGCAAGTGAGGGCAGGGGCAGAGGTCTTCTGTTAAAGGCATTTCTGAGGGCATTACGGAGATGTCCAAGTCCACAACCAGGTATGGGGAACATGGCAGACAGAAAGGAGGAGCTCAAGCCTTGTAGCTTCCTTCCTCTAGTGTACTCAATGTGAGGATCCATTGTTATGTTAGTCTCCAGAGCTATAATTTATGTGTAAGTTGCAGCTCTACAAAGAGTGGTGTAAGTCACACTCTGTGTCATCAAGGCTCTTACAGTCCAATCTCACTTTAACCTGCAGCCATGCTGTCCCCTTTCTCAGACAAGAATTCTCTAAAAGACTTCAAGCTGCTCTGATATGGCATTCTGCAGACATCTTGACCTGGGGTTTGGAGAGGGTAAGGAGGCACTGGAGGAAAAGAGAAGGATCTAGATGGCATAGTCCTGGAAGACTTGCAGGCCTACCAAAATGCAACAATCACAGGCCAAGGAAAGACAGAACTGGCTCCCAGTAACAAGGTAAAGAATGGTCCTTAAGCATTTAGATTAAGGACAGCTTGCTGGTCTAGTATGTTAGGGCACCCAGGTCCCACAGTGGAGTAGCTGCATTTGATTCCTGGCTGCACTCTTGATTCCAGCCTCCTGCTAATGCGTGCCCTGGGTGGCAGCAGTGATGGCTCAAGTAACTGGGTTCCTGCTCAGCCATGTGAGAGACCTGGATTGCATTCCCAGCTCCCATCTTTGGCCTGGTCCAGCTCTGGCTGTTTGGGGCATTTGGGGTATGAACCCCAGATGGAAGAGCTCTGTTTCTATCCCCCCCGCCTCTTTCTCTACCTCTCTCCTTTCAAATAAACAAAAATGAACAAAGGAGGGGGATGGGGGAGGAAGAGGAAGAGCAAAAGAAAGAGGAGGAGGAGGAGCAGAATTAACTCCAGAAAACTCCACCACACTGGATAAGACAAAAGCAGCTGTAGAGGGAAACCTGTCTCAAACGGCACCGCCGACTGCCCTTCATTCTTTTTTGACTCTGATTTACTAAGTTCCAAACCATCTTTTCAGCCACCAGAGGGATCTCTTATAAAATGTCTCATGACACTCTAACTTCAATCATTTCATAATTGGATTTGGCTTTTTATTTAAAGATTTATTTATTTATTTATTTGAAAGGCAGAGTTAAGAGAGGCCGAGGCACAGAGAGGAGAAAGACAGAAAGAGAGAGATTGAGAGAGAGAGAGAGAGAGAGAGAGAGAGATGTCTTCCACCTGCTGGTTCACTCCCCCAAATGACCATAATGGCCAGAGCTGGGCAGATTCAAAGCCAGGAGCTTCTGGGTCTCCCACACAGTGTAAGGGCCCAAGGATTTGGACCATCTTCTACTGCTTTCCCAGACTATGGCAGAGAACAGGATGGGAAGTGGAGCAGCCAGGACTTGAACTGGCGACCATATGGGATGCTGACCATGTAGGCAGTGGCTTTACCCACTATGCCACAGCACTGGTCCCTGGATTTGTTTTTTAAAGATATCTTTATCTCTTTCAAAGTGAGAGTTACAGAGAGAAAGGGAGATAGAAGGTGAGTGAGTGAAAGAGAGAGTGAGAGAGAGACCTTCCATTCTGCTGGTTCAGTCCCCAGATGACTGCAATGGCCAGACCTGGGCCAGGCAGAAGCCAGAAGCCAAGAGCTTCATCAGGGATTCCCATGTGGGTGGCAGGGGCTCAAACATTTGGGCCATCCTCTGCTGCTTTTCCCAGGCCATTAGCAGTGAGTCGGATGGGAGAGGAGCAGCCAGGACACGAACCAGTGCCCATGTGGGATGCCAGCACTGCAGGCAGTGGCTTAACCCATATGCCAAAACACCAGCCCCATCATACTTGGATATATCCTGAAAGCATATTTTGGCCATTTGGTAATACTTGAGATTTTAAAAATAAGCCAATGATTTAAAATTTCTTCATCTATAATTTAACTTAGGAACTGTGGATACACCGATGTAAAGGCCAAATTGCACAATACAAAGCACCAAAAGCTCAAAAGAGGTTCACTGAGGTAGCATTCTCTTGAAGACAAAAGTGATAACAGCCCACTTGGAGGAAACTGAAACAAGCACTTGGAGATTTAGGGTGGATTTTAAACATGCAAGAGCAATTGTCAAGAGAACAAGCTCTGTTACAAGGAAGCCATTCCCAAGCACTTAGTGACCAATTCCCTCCCATTCAGATCCTAAAACACATCATTTTTTTCCTTTAATAATACTGAGGCATTAAGAATAACGGAAACACCTGGAGTTGATTTTAACACTACTTTGTTAGCCCAGGGTATGGTCCAAATCCCGTCAGGCTAAACCTCACCCCTGACCTGCAAATATGATTACGAGAGTCCAGTACTGCCCTGCCTCCTGCAGCTGCACTCCAACCCCCATTCATAATCAGCATCCACTTCTCTGCCCAGAGCTCTCCCAGCAGCCACAGCACATGTTGCCAACTCAAGTGGAATAACAATTTTTTCAATTGACACTCCAAAGCAGAGACGCCTGTGTTTACCTCTGCTAACTATTAGGCTGCGCAGTACGGACGCCTCAAGAAATTTCAAAGGCACTTTCACCGGTGATGGCCTGCAGCAGGGCCTGCTGGGGTGAAAGAGCAACTTGGGAGAGCTTCCGGAACAGCACACACCTGTTCCTTTTACAAAGAAACAAAGGCGACCCACGGCATTTAAACACAGGCAGGCAGAAGGTGGACCTCCAAGCCCTCCTAGGTAGATCCGTCAAGGGCTACCAGGCTGGAACACTTACTCTGCCTGGCTGGGACCTCAGCCAAGATATTTAACCTTTCACTGTTTTTCTCTTGAAGATTAAGGATTGGACTAGGCCAGAGGTATCTAGTTTTTTGTTTTTTAATCTAATTTCTCACCTATTGGCAAAATCTTGATCCTTCTCTTGTAAATGTGGCAGCAACTACACTAATTATATTCAATGACATTTACATCTTGTCAAATTCTAGCCTGAGCCATGCTTTACCCCTGTTATGTCGTTGAGAGTTTCAGGATTGAGCCCTTGACCTTTGGGTTTACAAAAATCCATCCCTTCCCCCACTGAAGGCACCTTTTAGTTCCTTTCTCAAAATTGACCAGATAGGCCGGCGCCGTGGCTCACCTGGCTAATCCTCCGCCTGCGGCCCGCTGGCACGCTGGGTTCTAGTCCTGGTCTGGGCACCGGATTCTGTCCCGGTTGCTCCTCTTCCAGGCCAGCTCTCTGCTGTGGCCCAGGAAGGCAGTGGAGGATGGCCCAAGTGCTTGGGCCCTGCACCAGCATGGGAGACCAGGAAGACACACCTGGCTCCTGGCTTCGGATCCGCACAGCACTGACCATAGTGGCCATTTAGGGGGTGAACCAATGGAAAAAAGGAAGACCTTTCTCTCTCTAACTCTGCCTGTCAAAAAAAAAAAAAAAATGACCAGATAGATGCTTGCTTAGATCCTAGAGGCCAATTCATCCTCAAATTGCTATCCTCTGGAAAAATCCCAGTTTGAGTACTCTTCAGGTTAACAATGTTTTTTTTTTTACTGAGGCATTACTATCTCTCTAAAGATTTTCACTTTTAATGATAAGTTGACAATAATTGATAATAAAATGGTAACTCTTCCAGCCATGGAGAACAAGTTTTTTTTACAATAACCTTCTTCCTAGATTAATTAAAAATGCTGAATGAATATACAAAACATCATCTTTAAAGGTTTTGACAAAATAGAGAACTCTTAGAAAAAAATCTGACAAAAACCTTGAATCTCAAAGATATTAGCAAAATACTTGGACAATGTAACCACTTTTTCTTTAAAAGTGTTTGCCCACCCAGAGGGAGAAGACAGAATTCAAAGCTCCGGACTTACTTGACAAGGGAATTGTTACAGTAGACCTTGCCATAATTAGCTAACGGGCTCCACCTGTAAAGAACACCCACAGGTGATGCCAGAAGACTAAAGGGACATCGTCTTGAGCCTAACTGAAGCTGGAGGGGAATGCTGAGGCTACAGACAGGTGCTTGCGAGTCCAGGTAAGCAGCTGAGCTATTAGGCCATGGAACCCCAAGCTATGAATTTTAAAGGTCCCAGGTACCCAGCAGTGACAACATAAACCTTGACAGGAATGCACTTGTATCCTCTCACTAAGGAATACCACTGACAGCTTTTTACAGAGCAGTGACTATCACAGAGTCAGAGACAACCAAATACAGAAGGAAACAAGGCATGGATAAGAATCAACACATACTGAAGTCATCACATGCAAATTATGAAATGTTTAGATATACTCTACTAAAAGAAATAAGCAATAAACTTGAAGTTGTATTCAGGGGTCAGGAGAACATAAAATGCAACACAGAGAGGCGAGCCTTTGGTGCAGCAACTGCCACCTGGGATGCCTGACTCCTCTTTCAGGTGCATGAATTCAAGTCCCAGCTCTGCTCCTGGTTCCAGCTTCCTGCTAACGCAAACTCTGGGAGCAGCGGGTGTTGACTTGAGTACTTGGGCCCCTGCCACTCATAGGGGCAATCCAGATGGAGTTTCTGGCTCCTGGCTTCAGACTGGTCCAGCCCCAGCTGTTGCAGGCATTTGAGGAGTGAATCAGAGGATGGGGGATCTCCATGGTCCCTCTGGCTTGCTTGTCTTTCAAACAAACCAAAAGTTAATTAAATGCAATATAGAAGATTTGAAAAGAGACCAGATAAAACTGGTAGGAATGAGGGAAAAAATTAAAATGAAAAAACATCACAGATAGCATCAGGAGGAGACTACACACAGTGAAAGAGATAAGCTGGAAGACACAGCCAAAGAAATACAGCAGCAAGGGTGGGAACTGGGACGCAGTAGGCTAAGCCACAGATTAGGATGCCCATATCTCCTGTCAATGTTTGGGTTCAAGTCCTACTTCCACTTCCAATGCAACATCCTATCCTAATAATGCACACCCTGTGAGGCAGTGGCAACAGCTTACATACTTGGGTTTCTGCCACCTACATGGGAGACGGGGTTGGAGTTCCTGGCTCCTGGCTTCAGCATGGCCAGCCCCAGCTGTTACGGACATTGGCAGAGTGAACCAATGGATAGAAGATCTCTTTCTCTCTCTCCCCTCCCTCTGTTGCTCTGCCTGTCAAAACAAATAAATACACATTTTAAAAGCAGCAGAGTGAGGCAAAGAGATGGAAATTTGGAAGAGTGGTAAAGAGAACTGGTGATGAGAATAAGATCCAACATACTTTTAATCAAAGTTCCAGAAGGGGGGAAGAGAATGGGTTATAGGAAATCTCTGAAGATCTATGGATGAGAATTTTTCAGAATGAAGCAAATTTATGTGTGCAAGAAGCCAAATGATCCTGGGCAGGATAAAGAAAAAGGACGCCACACCTGAATATATCACAGTTAGACCAGGGGGAATGGGAGGGCAAAATCTTTTTAAAAGCACTCAAAGAAAGGCAGATTACCTTCAAAGGACTGGCATGGAGACCGACAGGTAATTCCTCAACAGCTCCCGACCAACTGAGCACACCGATGAGTAGGTGCATTTTGGGTTCAGACCAAACCATATGTTTTATCTAGTGCCATAATTGCATGCTGACTAAGGCCTTTCTGTGAACTCTTTCTCAAAGTAATGGCAATAAAAAGGATGTAAATTTCTGAAAATAATTCCGAAACATTCGGCAGCTTTTAGCTTTATTACCCAATAATGTGGTAAAGCTGCTGTGCTAGAAATAATGGTGTTCAGCTTATAAGTTTTGTCCATGCTAAAATCCTCCCACCAATCAATTAAAACACCTTCTTGGAGCTGAGCCACAGAGAAAGAGAAGAAACAGTGGAATTGACTCTTTCCTGGTAGTAAATGAACCTGGGGTTGTATTCGTAGACTTAAATAGAACTCTAGCCACTGACCAAGTGCCTGATGCTAGCCAACCATGTTTTCTTTTAGGTTAAGTTTTGGAGAGGTTTTTTTCTTTCCATATACTGTTCCTCAGATCTTTGATTTGTACATGATATCCTATCAGGAAATCCTGAATTATGATGGTGATAATGACATACAGCATTTTACAGCCCTATGTGTGGGACTCTGCAATTCTGATGTGAAAAAGGCAATCAAAATGACAATCACAGCTGCTTAATCCACTTCACTTAAAAAGCAGTCTACTGCTTATCTAATAAAATAATCGCTTTATCAAGAGGAGATTGGATACATTTGGGAGTCTTACTAATGGAAAGCTT
Organism: Oryctolagus cuniculus; assembly: GCF_051225735.1. Taxonomy (NCBI): domain Eukaryota; kingdom Metazoa; phylum Chordata; class Mammalia; order Lagomorpha; family Leporidae; genus Oryctolagus; species Oryctolagus cuniculus. The sequence continues at coordinate 84,652,809 of NC_142868.1, read as the reverse complement.
AAGAGGTATCCTTTCAATAAATAGCTTAACGACAATTCAGAGTTACTACAGAGAAAAAATATGGTCTCATAAATCAATTGAGTATTACCATCCTTCTGTTAAGATGATCTGCAGGGTTGAAAAACTACCTTTGAATTTAGTGAAGGAGATAATCTCTGATGGGACAAATAGAGCCCACATCAAAAAAAAAAAAAAATGTAGGGAGTATGCTAAATGGAAACCAAAACTGAATCTGAGAAAAAGAAATGATTTTATTATAACCCTTTTAAAGCAAGTATGTCACACACATACTATTTATACTATTTCTCCTTGAAAAAAGGGATTTTAATATCATATAACACGGGTTTCATGACAAGAATCATGAAATGAGGAAAGAAGGGTAAATTATATAATATTCACATATGAAGTGAGTATGGAAAAATGTTAAAAAATTATTAAATCTAAAAAAACTTTACAAATACATTTTTAAAAGATGAAAAAGCAAATATGTCAATAATATCTCAAGGGCTGATCTAGTCAGCAGTTTCTGACTGCTTCATACACTCTGGTGCTCAGTGGAAGTTAAATCCCTTAACTCTAACTGTACCACATGCTTGTAAGAAATGATCATATTGAGGGTAAGGCGGAAGTCATAATTCATAGCCAATACCCAGCTTCTCTTGAGAATTTCATTAAAAAGATTTCTGTTCCAGCATTTTAAAGTATATTTACTGGGTCTGGCACTGTAGCACCTTGAGTTGCCATATCAGAGTGCCAGCTCCAAGTCCTGGCTACTCCGCTTCCAATCCAGCTCCCTGCTAATGCAATTGGGAAGGCAGTGGAAGATAGCCCAAAGAGTTGGGCTCCTGCCAGCCACACCCACGTGGGAGAGCCAGATGGAGTTCCAGACTCCTAGCTTCAGCCTTGAGCAGCCCTGGCCGTTGCAGCCACTTGGGGACTGAGCCATCGGATGGATGATTTCTCTGTCATTTTGCCTTTCAAACAAATAAAAAATAAACAAATCTTTTAAAATAAATAAATAGTACATATGTATTAACATGTTCTGTATCTTTGCCAAATAATTTACATGCCTAAACAAATCTTTTAGGTGTATGGTAAGATAAATGAACATATTACTGTTTCACCCATCCAAAGTTATTCTTCAGAAGATAAACTGTTTCCTACAGAAAATCCAATTTGTTACTTGCCTAGACCTTATGTGACTTACTATTTTTCAAATACTTTAGGCTTTCTGAAAAGTTATTCACTACTCAAGACTCTGAAAATGTATCAGGAACACACATCATACAAAATTCGAGACCACTGAGAGAATAAAATGCAGACTTTGCATCATAGTGTTCTGCCCAGGTAATGTTTTTATATCACCCAAATCAACAAGGAAATAAAGCTCAGGAATTTTAAGTGACTGCCAAAATCATATAAATGCAGTCCTCTCTCGACTGCCACCCAGAACAGCGCCCTCTGCAGCCAGCACATGGTGTTTTCACCGAGGTTCCTTCCCTCTTCCACCCAAGAGATGACTGTGTTCAGCACACGTGCACACAAACACGCACACAAACATGTACGTACACACACACATGTGCACACATATGTATTGAAGCCGGGTTTTCAGCCTCCAGCCCTCTTAACATTGGCTTGAGAGCCCTTCCTAGGTCTGACCTGGAAAAGCCTTTCCATCCATCACTGGCTGGAAATCAGCAATTTATCCTCCTAGCTCCTTGGATAGGCTTCCAGGGGAAGTCTGTAGCTAGAAGTATTAGTAGTTAGAAGTCCCTTTCTAGCTACTATTTATTTCTCTCATTAATGGGTCCAGTCAAAGATGATTCAGCTACTTCATGAGCTTCACCCACTCTCAAAGCAAATCTCCCTGCTACCACACCTAGACAGTCACTCTTCTATGAAGCAGAGGTTCCCAGTAAACCATAGGAAAACCCCATGCAAGACCCAAAACAAAAACCATAAAATATGGAGTCTTCCATTAATACGCTAGCCAAATCCTGCCAATAAAGGTTTGGACTAAGTAATCACCCCAAACGGGGGAATAACTATCTTTCCTTCCTTCTGTCCTCCTACCTATCCTCCCAAACAAAACTCTAAATCAATCAATTGATCACTCAATAAAAATCAATCTCCTAATGCAAATTGAACCACCACCCTGGAAATCTAATAATGGACTAGGAGGCCTTTGACCTCTGGGTCCCTGGGTCAGAGATAATTTGAGTTGTTAGTGATAAGATGTCACTGTATTCAGCAACTGGTCTGTGGCTCACAGATGCAGGCGGAGCCAACAACTTGGTGTCTCAGGGCAGCTGCCACAGCATGAGCGTGCTCAGGACTCCTTCTTTCAGGCACACCATTTCTACAAAGAGTATCCAGGGAGCCCACAAAGACCTTTTAGGGTCTCTTGTATTAAAGGTTGGTGCTAACAAAGTTTCAGATAGCTGAGACAGCTCATGCCTACCTACACTACACAGGAATTCATTCACACACACACACACACATATACACACACGTACACACGAGCTGTTACCTTCCTTTTCCATGAGAATTTGACCTTACTGGTCATCTTGTTAGTCAAAATACATTGAACCTACTCCATTATAAGACACTCTACAAGAACAAAAAGATACAGAGGTTTGGCTGATTCAAGTTTCCTACAACCCTCAAAATAATCAAAATTCTATTAATGATATACTCTGGCTGCTCTTTGAAGACCCAGAAATACATCCCTCTTATGTGGAATAATAACACCACTCAGAGCACTGGAAAAGTGCATCTGGGTTCAGAGGGTACCAGTCTTAGATCTGAAAGTGCAGCAGCATCATAATTAAAATCTCAGCCTTGAAATCTGAACTCCTGGGTTCTGGTACTAGGACTTTCACTTTGGAGTCTACTGTTTTCCTCATCTGAACATTTGTGATTTGAGCCGATGACCTTGAAGATAACCTTTTATGATTTTTCTCAGGACTAATGTGATCATGCTTAAGATTTTCCTTTTGGGGCTGGTGTTGTGGCACAGCAGGTAAAACCACTACCTGCAAAGCTAGCATCCCATAAGGTGCCAATTCGAATCCCAGCTGCTCCACTTCCAATCGAGCTCCCTGCTAGTGTGCCTGGAAAAGCAGTAGAAGATGGCCCAAGTGCTTGGGCCCCTGCACCCGTGTGAGAGGCCGGCCGGGAAGAAGCTCCTGTCTCCTGGCTTCGGATCAGCTGAACTCTGGCCATTGAGGCCATTTGGGGAGTGAGTCAGCAAATGGAAGACCTCTCTGTCTCTCCCTCTCTCTCTCTCTCTCTCTCTCTCTCTCTGTCTCTCTCAGTTACTCTGCTTTTCAAATAAATAAAATAAATCTTTTTTAAAAAAAAATTTCCTTTGCAGGCAGCGCTAAAACTCTTCAAGATTACTTTCACTACTCAACAGGAAGAGTTGTTACTTATTTATATAATAAACTCTTAACTTAGCAAACATTATGTGCAGTCAATGATCATAGTAATTGATGACTATTAACTTATTAAACTCCATCAGCTTAATTAATTTCTTAACTGCTTCCATGTACTGAAGTGAAAATGGAACAAAGACTTCCAGGGTTAGCAAGTGCTATGGATCAAGCAAACTTCTAATTCCAGTTCAAGAGTCTGAATAATGAAGCATTGATTAATATTTATTAAGAACTCTAAAATAAACTGCACAAATTTAAACCACAAACAATGAATATTCAATTTAGGGACAAATCCATGCATCATTGGTACTGGAGATTTACACCCACGATTCCTTAGCAATAAAAGTAACAAAACTAAACTGCCACTTGCAAACTACAACTCATTCTTTTAGCCAAATTAGCAAGTTTCTCATTTATTCACTCACTGAATAAACTCTTTTTAAAAACTTTTAAATTTATTTTCATTTTATTTGAAAAGCAGAGACACAGAGAGATCTTCTACCTGCTCGTTCGCTATTCAAATACTTGAAACAGCTAGGCTGGGCCAGGCTGGAGCCATGAACCTGGTACTCCATCTGGGTCTTCACACAGATAGCAGAGGCCCAAGCAAGTGGGCCATCACCTACTGCCTCCCAAGGTGTACATTAGCAGAAAACTGCACAGGAAGTGGAGTAGCCAGGACTTAAATCAGACATGACAGTACGGTTTGCAGGCATTCCACTGGTGTCTCAACTGCAAAGATAAACGCCTGCCCTGTTAGAACTTTTTAAAACTAACTATACCCATAAAAAAAGCATATATCGAGGCAATGGGCAGATTTATCCTTAGACCCTGGGGCGTGTATATCTCCCATGCCTCATTTCCTAGAGTGACCAGAAACACAAAGACTTCTTCCATGAAGCCATCAGTCATGACTTACAGAAGAAGCGTTCAGGTACAAATGTACTATGCCACATGACAATTCTAAAGATGTCCATTATTTGTTTAATTTGTCAGGGAGTATTCAACAAAGAACTTCTGTATTCACAATCAAAAACTGAATTCTTACTAGGTTTATGTAGAAAATTTAGAAACAAATTTCATTTTGAATTGCTATTTCTAATATCGCCAAAATACAATGAATATTCCACAGAGTTATTCCTCTCTGTGAGTGAGTGTGACACTGATAAGACAATCTGAGGGTGAATAAATGGTTTTCTCGATACAGCTGTAACTTATCTGTCTTCAGAGCAAACAGCCTTATCCAGGAGCCGAGGCATTCAGCTGTCAATGAGCTTCCTAGACACAAATCCCAAATGGGAATCTGTGTCAAGGTCATCAGTAACTTCACAAAATCACACATTTAAAGTGACAAAAAGGGCATGTAGGTTTTCTACAGCCATCTCTCTCATAAAATCTGAGGATGTCAGAGGCATGGGCACCCTGAACTGTTCCCCAGTAGGCATGTTCCTGTAGGATCGCTGCCACGACCTTTCTAGCTGCTCTCATGTACGCTCAGAGAAAAGCAGCGAGATGCCTGGGTCTTGCCTACTCATCACCACTTCAAGAAGTAGAGTGGAGTCAGCCTACCTTAGGGGGCAGGTGGAGGCAGGCACTGAAACCAGTCTGTACCTTTCAGAGTGTGACTGTATTCACCAGAAGCAGATGTAGACCTTTCCCTGAGTGGTTGTAAGTGCTATGAAAATCTTTACATAATACCTATTCTATAATCAGCAGCATTTTGTAAATGGTCACATTTTCTCCCAAGGGAAGTCCTGTGGTGTGGATTCAATCTGAGAGGACAATGAATCTGCAGAGATCTCAGGGCTATACTCTCTCTACTCTTCCTTAGCTTCTGTTAATTCCTGGAGAAAGAGAATAGTCCATGTGTTTCCTTCCTTCCTGAAGTCCCTTTTGGTGGAGCATAAATATGTACACAACATTTAAAGCTCTACTATTACTTTCCAAATACCAAAAGAAACATTAAGTAACTATGCCTGTTGACATTTCTTCTACTTGTCAAGTTCAGGGCAACTGAGAACACACAACATAACCACTACGTTAAAAAGAAAAGGCCCCAAATCCTCAAGACCTAAGTCTCCCATTTCTGTTCAATTTAATATTTGGAAAATCATGCATTCCATTTTCCATTCAGCTCAGTATTCAAATAATTGGTTTTTCTCTTGACAAACCTACAAGCTCATTTCCATAATTCCTGTAAGTCTAAATCTTTCCCAAAATGGATAATGCATGAACAGTCCCCCAGGGAGGACTCCAAGTATACAACAAGGTGACCTTACTAAAACAAATTAGATTCACAATCTACTTTCTGTATTTGATCGAATCCTTCTGGGGAGAATACACTAGCCTTCAATATTTTTCCCAGAAATAGATGACACTAATTTTCACTATTACTGCTATTATAACTGTTTATAGAAATTTACTATCATATGGGCAATCCTCTCTTTCATATTGATTTGAAAACAATTTAAAAGAGAGGCTGTGGAGGGAATACTGTAATGTTAAACAACGACATGCTGTGTTTAATACCAATGCTGTATTTCTAATTCACTCTGTTGGAAAAAAAATACCAAAAGAATACAAAAACAGGGCTGACACATAGACACATAAACAATATCTACTTTCTATACAAATGAAGAATTGTTTCAATTAAGTTTCTATACCTAATAATGCCCCAAATTACAATTATCAATGTTTGTGGCTAATGAAATAGATTAATCAATAGATATGCACATATAGAAAAATAATTCTCACTTATTGGTTCTACAAATACCTATATACAAACATACTACTAGACACCATACAAAGTTACCCAATAAGGGATCCTTGATCTCAAAACATTGGCAATAAGGGAACTAATGGGCATATAATTTAAAAGATTAAGGATGTGTGGATGTGTGTTATTTAAATACAAGTACAGACAATATATTACTGTACCAATCAGTTAAAATAGCATCCACCACTACTGTTCCGCCATTCTCTAAAAATGAGTTCACTTATATGCCAAGGCTGAAGCTAAATCTCAGGTGAAGAATGTGATACATATTATGTGAATGTGGTATTTGGTACCTGTCTCACCAATGTTTCAAAGCTACTGAACTGATGTCACATATTTTATGTATACAACTATTATCAACTTGACAATTACCTACAAAGAACATCTGTGTATAAGACCCCATGAAAAGATGGACAATATTTACAAAGTTATCTTCTGAGGGCCCTAAGTACAGATTACAGTAATATCACCATAAGGGATAGAAACACACCATTAGCTGGACACCAAAAAAATGCTTAAATTATACTTATAAAACTGGCATTTTAAAGAAAATTGGAATTTTAGTCACGACTCTATACCAGGTGGAATACTAAACAGCAACTTTCAGTACCACCACAAGGATCACATAATAGCATTGTCCACAGTGCAGAGGGGCGCTTCAAAACAGTCGTGGAAAATGAAGTTAAAAAATCTTGAAACCCATGCATGGCCATGAGCTTTTTGAAGAACCCACCTACGCATGGATTTCAAAATATTTTTGAAGCAAATTAAACTTATCCTTTCATTCCATTTTCCACAGATTGAGTGACTCTTATAAATATGGGAACTTAGGCCTAAGGGTTTTGGTCACTGACAACTACTGGCATGAGACAGGTGCATCCAGGGCTCACAACCCCCGCAGTCAGAAGACACAGCCAGAGCCTTGTCTCTTGAGAGTCATTCCTGGAGACAGGACTAAAACCGACACTTCCTTTGTTGGAAAATGAGGCAGGCATCACCAAGCCCAGCCACCATTCAAGTGTCACAGAAGCTTCTACCTATGCTGCTCACATTTCCATAATGATATTTTCTGGAATGCATTATTTTATTTTATTTATTTATTTATTTTTGACAGGCAGAGTGGACAGTGAGAGAGAGAGACAGAGAGAAAGGTCTTTCTTTGCCATTGGTTCACCCTCCAATGGCTGATGCGCTGCAGCCGCCGCACCGCGCTGATCCGAAGGTAAGAGCCAGGTTCTTCTCCTGGTCTCCCATGGGGTGCAGAGCCCAGGCACTTGGGCCATCCTCCACTGCACTCCTGGGCCATAGCAGAGAGCTGGCCTGGAAGGGGGGCAACTGGGACAGAATCCGGCGCCCTGACCGGGACTAGAACCCTGGTGTGCCGGCGCCACTAGGTGGAGGATTAGCCTATTGAGCCGCAGCGCCGGCCTTGGAATGCATTATTTTTGATACAAGAACTCTCATATGGACAGAAGCAAGTCGACTTTTCCTTTCCCTTCCTACTTAAGTGGCCACATTTAGACAAGGGATTTTATCTTTAAGGTGGAAAGGCCAGGGAATGTTGGGAGAAGGCCAAGAGCTGTTCAGAGCTGGGGGACTGCCACAGTCAGGATCCTGCTGGTGTGGGGAAGGTTGCATCAGCGGTGTTGGGAGGGAGTCGCTCCTTGGGGGTTTGAGCTCCGGACTTCCTCATTACAGGGATTTGGTTGCATTGCATCCTCAGAGGAACACGTAAATGCAAACCGAAAATGCAGCCTATGCCTGCTACTTCCTTCATTCCCGCGGGTTAGTGAAAAATAAAAACACACTAGCATAAATACCACTCAGGTTTATAACAGAATCATCAAAATGATAATTAAAAATGAACTGCTGACTACATAGTCGTGTACTTTAGCCTAAAATCAACCATAATTGAGGTTACAAATGGATATGGCATTGGCCTCCATCCAAAAAGGATTTTATATTATATCCTCAAATGTCACATGTTATATAGAAAATAACACAAAACAAACCTTTCATTTATACATAATCACATTAAACACAGTATAAGCATCTACATGCAGGAACCAAACTATAGAGCTCTGGATCTAAAAGATTTCCCTTAATTCTGCAGCCTACACCACATCAAATACTCTTCGAGCAAGTTATCCATCCTCTTCTGCTTCCTTAATTATCCTCCAATGTTACAGAAAGTCCAAAGAATAGGATGAGGAGTGGGAGAACATACACATTCAGTCACAACCAGAAACGTTCCTGGGCCCTGCCTGATAAACTTAAGAACAGAAATACTTAATCTGCAAAGTACATATTTTTAAACATTGGTTAGCAATGTACTTGCCTGTATTCAAGAAAGGTCTCTTGTCATATTTCTAAATATTTGTTGACTATCTCCTTCAGTTATTTTTTTTGATTGTTGGATGCATTTCTTATCAGTTTACATGTTAAGTGTGATTTCCTAATATATACAAGTGAAAATTTCTAAATAAATGACTTACTAAACAACTAAGAAAACAGAAAAACTTCTTTCATAAAGAGTTCAAACTCTACTTTTAAGCTTTATAAAACTTTAAAAGCTCTTTTTTTAGCCATAAAATTTTGTGACATTAATACAGAAATTTTTCTAAGCATAGCCCATATTCAAACTTTACCTTATAAACTCGAAATAAATATTTTTAAAACTATTATATGATGTTTGGGAATTGAAACTGTGAATTTTTAATTCATTAAATATGATATACTTGGTATTCAAAGCATTTCACTGTGCTTATAATATAGACTTTTTCTTGGAAAAAAAAATCCTAATCAGATTCTACATATATACCTGTAAAGACTGGTATTAGATTTTTCTGTGGTATAACTAAAGAAACCTTTTGTTAAAAAAAATTTATTTTTATTTACTTGACAGGCAGAGATATAAAGAGAGGGAGAGAAACAGAGACAGAGGTCATTCATCCAACAGTTCACTCCCCAGGTGGCCACAACAGCCAGGGCTGGGCCAGGCCGGAGCCAGGAGTCAGACGCCAGGAGCCAGGAACTTCATCCAGATCTCCCACGTTGGTGCAGAGGCCCAACCACTTGGGCCATATTCCCCTTGCCTTCCCAGGCTCAACAGCAAGGAGCTCAATTGGAAATGGAGCAGCTAAGACTTGAACTGGTGCCTATATGGGATGCTGGCATCCTAGGCAGAGGCTTAACCTGCTACGCTACAATGCCAGCCCTGATATAAATCCTTTAAAAATGCAATTTAAGTTTGTAAAATTGTGAGAGTAGATGAGGAATCTTCAAAAAGTTCACAGAAAATTCATATTATGAAAAAATTATGTATGAATTCCAAGTATTTTTTGCACTAAAACAAACATCTTTTAATTCCATTTTCTATGAGCTTTTTGAACTTTCCTATGTAACAATGAGATGAATTACAACATAAATATACACAAATGTATCTTTGTCCAAAACATAGCTTTATTTATAAATACAGCCATCTAATAAGGAGATACATTTTCAACTGACAATAAAATTCACATATTGAAACTACTAGAACAATTGAGCTGATGTAGTACTGGGAAGGTAAGTAAAGGTGTTTTTGTTTTTCATATTACTCCATAAAATAAAGCCAGTATATTCACCATTCATCAATATATCCAACTCACAGCTCTGTAATTTCTCTGCAAAAACATGGTGGCTAAGATAAACCATGATTATAGTTTACTAATAGGCTAAATAAAAATAAAAGCAGACCGGCGCCGTGGCTCACTAGGCTAATCCTCCGCCTGCGGCGCCAGCACACCGGGTTCTAGTCCCGGTCGGGGCGCCGGATTCTGTCCCGGTTGCCCCTCTTCCAGGCCAGCTCTCTGCTGTGGCCCGGGAGTGCAGTGGAGGATGGCCCAAATGCTTGGGCCCTGCACCCCATGGGAGACCAGGATAAGTACCTGGCTCCTGCCATCGGATCAGCACAGTGCGCCGGCCGCAGTGTTCTGTCCGCGGCGGCCATTGGAGGGTGAACCAACAGCAAAGGAAGACCTTTCTCTCTCTCTCTCTCACTGTCCACTCTGCCTGTAAAAAAAATAAAATAAAATAAAAGCAATCTTTTGCAGGAGAAATTTATGACATTTTGCTCCCAGAGAAGAAGTTAATTTCCTTGGCACTCCAACTTGCACTGAATTCATTTGATATGGATATCACATTCGCTGATCTACGGGGTGGACTTCAATTACTTCCTAGCCTAGATTTCTTTTATATATCACTATAACTCTACTTAGTTACCAAAACTTAATTTTTTTGCAAAGTTCCCATTACTATCTTATATTGAACAATATTAAAAGCAAACTATTCAAGGAAGTCCAAATATTAGATTTAACTCTATGACATTGACAATATTCAGCCATGTATGACCTACACAACTGACAGCTTTGTATGGTTAAACTTAATAAGACATTCCATGACTCTCACACCCCTGAAAATAAAACCCAACAGCTGCCCAGAGGAGGCAGCTGCCTGACCACTGAAGCTGTCAGATGAAAGGTTTGGGACATCGAGGACATTGTGGCAGAGCAAAAGCAATTCCCATCAATAATACCTTTCTTGGAGCAAGAAACATTGTTACCAGGATCACACTTCAAAAAGGAAGTGATATAATGGGAAGTGATACAATGGGAATAAGTCATGTGGAAGATGTCAAGGGCAGGGTGAAATAAATCATGAGCAGGTAACCACCAAGTAGGGGTTATTTCACAGTGTTACAATATTAGCCTATGATCCCAAGAATAGGTCTTGCCAAACTTTGTCAAAATGTGTAACTCAATCAAAGTGGGGCTCTTACATAATGGAGCCGGGGTGAAGAAAATACAGCAACATGGAGAACTGAAAGAAAATCTATTGGTAAAGAACCTTTGTTAGATTTTGGTGCTTTCATGTATGATTTTCCAATGCAAAAGTGAAACTTCTAAATATGACTTAAATGTCTTGGGGGTCACTCTTGCACATACTGGAAGCTATCATGGGGGTGCGTGGAAGATCCTTACAGATGCTAGGTTCTCTGGTGGAAAGATACTCATGAAAATATGACAGCTGTATTGCACCCTCAGAATGATGCTGCAGAATGCAGATTCAGAACTCATAACTAAGGCCGGCGCCGTGGCTCACTAGGCTAATCCTCCACCTTGCGGCGCCGGCACACCGGGTTCTAGTCCCGGTTGGGGCGCCGGATTCTGTCCCGGTTGCCCCTCTTCCAGGCCAGCTCTCTGCTGTGGCCCGGGAGTGCAGTGGAGGATGGCCCAAGTGCTTGGGCCCTGCACCCCATGGGAGACCAGGAGAAGCACCTGGCTCCTGCCTTCGGATCAGCGCGGGCCATTGGAGGGTGAACCAACGGCTTAGGAAGACCTTTCTCTCTGTCTCTCTCTCTCACTGTCCACTCTGCCTGTCAAAAAATAAAAAAAAAATAAAAAAAAAAAAGAACTCATAACTAACCGGAGTTATCAGGCCTAGCTGGAAGACAAACTGCAACCCAGGCAGCTAACTTTGATGTAACTAGGACCCTGTCCTTCTCCGTCGATTGCTCAGAATGTGGCAGTAACTGAAACACGGAAAGTCAACCTTTGGGGGATAGCAGTGTGACGCTCTTGGAGCACCCTCTGGAGGCTGGAGAAAGGTGACACTGGTAAGAGGAAGCATGAGGAGAATTCTGAGCATCCCTGACCTGCAAGAGGCGGACTGCGCAGGTCTCACTCAAGATGCACAAGCCTGATCAAGGGGACAGAAGAAAGCTGCGTGACTAACTTATACTTGAAATATGCAAAATAAATGCAATGTGTAACAACATTCTCAAACAACTTTGTGACCTGATTTTTGTTTTAGAAGCACCGACTAGGGGAAGGCGTTTGGTTTGGAAGTTATGATGCTGGTTAAGACACCTACATTCCATATCAGAGTGCCTGGGTTCCATTCCTGACTCCAGCTTCCTGCCAATGGCAGACTCTGGGAGCCAGTGGCAATGGCTCAAACAGCTGGGCCCCTGCCACCTGCGTGGGAAATGTGGATTGAGTTCCCCATGCCTGGCTTCAGCCCCAGTGGTTTAGGGTATTTGAGAAGTGAACCACAGAATGGCCACTCAGTCTCTTTCTTCTCTTTCTGCAAGTCTCTCAGTCTCCCAAATAAATGAATTTTTAAAGATTTTTTTTTCAAAAAAGAACACTGATTAGCATATTTTCTGCCTATATTTTGAGAATTTATTGTTGAGGCTTTTTTTAACATTTAGAAGAGGGATGTGAACAAGTGATTTTTTCCATTAACAAAATGTTCTTTAACTAAACAAGACTATACAGGGTATTATTAATTATCAAAAATTTAAAGTAGCCCATTTTATGCTTATTAAAACTGAGAATAAATTAAGCTGTCTGTTGGGGCTGGCACTGTGGTGTAGTGAGCTGAGCCTCCACCTGTGGCACTGGCATCCCATATGGTCACTGGTTCGAGTCCATGCTGCTCCTCTTCCCATCCAGCTCTCTGCTGTGGCCTGGGAAAGCAGTGGAAGATGGCCCAAGTACTTGGGCCCCTGCACTCACTTGAGACCCAGAAGAAGCTCCTGCTTCCTGGCTTCGGATTTGCTCAGCTCCGGCCCTTGCAGCCATCTGGGTAGTTAATCAGCGGATGGAAAATCTTTCTATCTCTCACTCTCTCTGCCTGTAACTCTCTCAAATAAATAAATAAAATCTTTAAAATTAAGTTGTCTGTTTCTTTGTTTTTTTTCTAACACCTCACTTTTTCTAAAGCAATGAACACTGACATCTATTGGTATTTTGGTAGCTTGCCTTTTTTTTTAATATTTGAAATTCATGCAAGGACACTCACCTAGCAATGCACAGAATTAAGACGAATCCCAAATGGCACTTGTTCCTTTGGGGGAATTTCATTTTATGTAATTTAAGAACAAATTTAATAGATATATTTTTTCCTATGGTTAAAACACATCCCTTTTAAAGCTAATACTACCTGATTTAATCTTATGTTTGTCTCTAGTTGTCAAGGGGAGAGTTCCAAGGTTAACTAAACTATTCGAAGTTTATCTATTCACTCCTCTGAACAAATAAAATGACTCACCCAAAACACTGACAGTTGGTTTTTCTTCTCCCGTAAGAGAACACAATAAACTATCAGTATTGTTAAAATCAAATTTAGCTTACTCTGAGGATGCTAACAGATCACTGATGTGGTAAGAATTTATCACATTCCTAGAACTTTAAGCACTACCTACAGCCTGTCTGTTAGCTGAGGGAGGAAAGGAAATAGTGAGAAACAGTGGATTTATTATCTTCATTATTTTGTGTACACTGTGTTTAGAAACACCTGCATTCAATACTTTGAATCACTGGTAATACACTGTTGCACTTGATAAAAAGACAAGAAAGGCGTGTTGAAGTACACTTTACCTTCCAATTGCTGCAATTATACTAGTCCCAAAAGAGAAGACTTCGCTTTCCATACAATAGAGTTAAGGTTTAAGCATCAACTCTTAAGCACTGTCAGAAAAGGAGTCATGTTTCAAAATCTTCTCATACCTTGAAACCTCGGCATTTTTCTGCCAGAGATAAAATTATGCTGCACCTCACTCTACTTTCAATATTTAGATTTAACTCAGCACTGTTTTCATAATACATATATGCAGTTACGGAATTTGACATACAAACCCACTTTTCTCTATCTTTACAGGTAGTACATATTAATATTTATACTAGCTCAAAACTTAGGTCAGTGTTGGATTTTTTTTACCATAAAAGGTAAATTTTTCAAAATTACACCAAATATACTTGGACACAGGCAGTTCATTTCCTAAGTAATTGCATAAAGAGAACTTATATTAATTGGGTACTTATTATACACTGAGCAATGTGCAGAGTGCTTTCTACGAGTTATCTTTCTTTTTACCTTCAAAAAAACTTCGTGGCCGTGACAGTATTATTATTATCATCTTCATTTTACAGAAAAGGAAACTGAGGCATAGAAAGCTCAGGTGACTTTCCCATTACTATACAGTGAAGGAGCATTCAACCCAGAGCTGAAACCCAGGCAATCAGGCTAGAGATCTAAGTATGCCATCTGTGTATTGCTGCCTCTAACGGACAAGTGACAGAATATACAACATATCCATCAGACTGCCTGGAACCCAGTGAGAATCCAACAGGTAGCAGCTCCCTTAGGAATGGATATAAACAAGTCTAGCAATAGTGCCTGGCAGGTAGCAGGGTGTTTTCTGTCTGCATTTTGATCCGCTAGTTTCTGATTTTAGCATTTTCCTCCCCATTCTTGTTACGCTGTAGGTATGAAAGTAGTATCCAAGTTTCTCCCACTCTTTGTGCTATTTTAATCCTGCATAAGTTCGATTTCATTGAGTTAATAATCTCAAATGCTGCGGACAATTACCCAAAGCGCGTGGTTCTAAGTAAGCAAGATAAAACAGATCACTGGACATTCCTCCCTTTCTGCAAACACACGCTGCCCAGTGCGTGACAGGACACTCTACATCCCACAATGTTTACAAGCCGGCAGCCTGTGGAGCCACTTAGTTAACAGGTGGCTGATGTCATTCAGGGGGCACCCAGGCCACTTCTACCCATTTGGAACATTCAGTCTCTCATTTTTTCCACCACCTGAACTCACAAATACGCCTTCTGCCAGGAGTGACAGAAGACACAATAGTTTCAGAACTTGGCTAGGCGAGATACTGAGTTTTTTCCAGGTCATTTAAGAGGGGCGGCGGAAAAAGCATCCTTTGCAGAATTAAGGAAAACATAACAGCAAACAGCGTCATAAAAATGCTTAACCTCAAATATCAATTGGCAAAAAAAAAATAAAAATAAAAAAGTTCTGATTTTGTAATTTGGGCTTCAAAAGAAAAAGTTTCTGGTAAGCTGAATCAACACAGACGAGGCTGGGTCTGGAAGGGCCAGTATCTAGGAGGCCCAAGGTGTTCCAGGGCCCTGGGTACAGGAATCTGTGGTACATATCCCACAATTATGCTGGGGCTGCTTTTCTCTGAGCAGAGAACGGGAATCAGTGACCCTCAGGGCTTGAGACCCTTTAGAGCTGTTATTATGGCTTAGATAATTCTGTTGAACATCTGCAGCCGCAACAGTATGCGATTCAATATTCAGCTAATTGTATAAAAATGCAGATGCTATGAAACACAGCCATGCATGTATCACATATCAGTCACACATGTCACATGAAAGTTCAAGAAGCCTTTTTCCCCAGAATAATTTCCCTCCAGCAGATGTGTTTATGCCTCCATGTGTAATACAGCACACCTCGGGGCTGACGGCTAAGCTCCCTTGGCGTGACGTCTCCTCTGATCACCGTGAAGCAATGTTACTACACGCAAAGATCCCTGGCTATTGCATTTCAGATCATCAAGGACACGCAGGTTCAGTGGCTGACAGAGGATGGAAGAGCGTGAATATGGGAGCAATTCCAGAGATGGTTGTCCTCCTAAGCCTTAATGGGGGTTGGCATGGCAAGTGTGAATGCTGTTACGATGGTATCTGGAGGTCATTACGTTCAGCATGCCTGAAAACCTAAACAGTGGAACAAAGGCCAACTAGGAGGGGATTTCTCCCACAACCGTTATGGCTATCAGTTATTTCTTCTCGTAAGAAGGGGGGGGGCATCACTGTAGCGTAGCAGGTAAAGCAGCCATCTGCAGTGCCGGCATCCCATATGGGGGCCGGTTTGAGTCCCGACTGCTCCACTTCCAATCCAGCTCTCTGCTATGGCCTGGGAAAGTAGTAGGGGATGGCCCAAGTCCTTGGGCCCCTGCACCCACATGAGAGACCTGGAAGAAGCTCCTGGCTCCTGGCTTCAGATCAACACAGCTCTGGCTATTGTGGCCATCTGGGGAGTAAACCAGCAGATGGAAAACCTCTCTCCTCTCTCTGCCTCTGCCTCTCTGTAACTGCCTTTCAAATAAAAGAAATCAATCTTAAAAATAAAAAATAAAAAAAGGAAAAGGACACTGGAACTTACTATTATAAGGAAAATGATGAGGAAGCAAACTCTCATTCCAAAGCTGTACTACTAAATAAAACATGTTTCTGTGCTCATGTAAAGCTGGCTCAAGTGGGCCATTCTTTTTTAATTGAAGGAATGAGTATTCTTCTGTAGCTGAACATGCACAAGGTGCCCTGGAGAAGGTGCAAAGTCCCTCCTCAAAAAAGACTGGAAAAAAAAAAAAAACAGACAAATACTGGGACTTCAAACAGTTCATGGAAAAGGCATATTAGGATACCGGTCATATGCCTGGGGGCTCTGCCTTTATGACTTCAGCAATAAGTGCTCAACATCCACAAGGCTGTATAGTTCATCCTTGCATTCATATCTTGCAGATTCATGGGTCCTCATCGTCATGCACCAAAACAAACTTACCTTTTAATTTCATTTCTCATGAACTTTTGGATGTACCCTCGTATACTAAAACTAACTGAGGGCCATGTTGGTCCCAGCCTTTCCAGAAAGCTGGCTGAGTAAGTGTTACCTAGAGAACCAGAGCCATGTGACCAGAACGTGGCATGATAGCCACCAAGGATGCTCTGGAAGTCCGTGTCAAGAGAGAATCTTCCGGCTCCCTAGAGCTCCATATCTGCTGGCCACCGGGTGGCCTGCTCGCTCACAAGGCCCATCTGAAGTGCTGCAGTGTCATGAGTGAGCTGCTATGGACCCCTGACAAAAGGCCCCATCGCAGACCACTGTCCACAGAGACCACAGAAACTTCTGAAGGCCACAGACAGACAGACGGGGGAGCAGCACCGGGCCCCAAGTTTGGCTCAGGTCTTAGATCTCTTTTTCTTTTACCTTGATGACTTCAAATAGGCCAGGAGAGAAAGCACCGAGCCAGTTACCAATCCAGTTCCCCATTTCATACCTTGTTGATACATAAAATGCTATACTTCATCTCCAAAGCAAGGAAAATGTCCATACACTCTCACGAGGGCTAATGAACAGTCATTAAGGTGAATCTGATCAGCAGTATCTCACTCTAGAAGCATGCGCGGGAATGGTCAGCGGTAAACAATCACTCTCTGTTCGATTGCTGTTTTGCTCAAGGCCCTGTTTGAGTTCTGTGCCAACAGCCCAGGTTCTGAAATGCTATCAGTGATACCAATAAGAGGCCTAAGGAAATCTGGTTGGTTTTCTTCCTGCAAGGAACAGACAAAAATGTGTCTGCTTATCTTCATGGAGCACAAGCATTACCTAGAGCTACTGAATTAATTCTTCAGAGGTGCTTTGGAAAACCTATGTGGAGGGTGTGCTGGAAGTGACTTAAAAAGCTGCCGGAACAGGGAGAAAAGCCTTCCACATTCTCTGCCTTTACCTGGGCTTCTCCTGCACTCAGTGGCTCATGAATCAGCAAGCACGTGGGATGTGTCCCCTGCCCAGGACCTTTCTCAGGGCTATCCTGATGAGCAACGCACGAGTCGTTTCTAGAAAGCCGCGACTGCCAGCCTTTTCATGCTACCTATCAGTAACCGCGTTCAAAAATTCAGATTAAATTTTGGCCACACGTAACAAGGAGGTCGGGAAAAACAGAAATGGCAAGTCAAAAGTTCGGAGAACTTTTGCGGAGCAGACCTGGTTCCTGGCACCGGGCTACCTTTTTATCTGCTTCGCTGCCCTTTAGGAATCCCCATGCGGACTCCGAGTTTCCGTATCTCATGCCCAAATCAGAGAGCACGGACGCACGCAGCGCGACACGGCACCGCGTCGGTCCCCTGCTGCCGAAGTGGCCGGCGCTCGACCGCGCAGGCCACCCTGTCGCCACCGCCCCCTGGGTGGCTACCAGGCACGCTCCGGGGAGACCCGGCTCGCGCTCCCGGCGGCGGCCCGTTCCCGCTTTCCTCGCTAGAGGGCAGACGGGGCCCGCGCAAAGCCCTTCGCGCCCGGGCACGCGCGCACCGAGCCTCGGCCCCCGGCTTTCCGAGTCCCGCTCCCCGGCTGGGCTCAAGCCGCTGAGGCTCGGATGAAGACGGTGCCAGCGAACGCTGCGCGCCCCGGGGGCCAGGGAAGGTGCGGGCCAAGACGGCCGCCTCTCCACCCGGCGCGCAGGGCGTCGGCGCCCAGGTGAGGGGCGGCCCCACGGAGGGGAAGCGCCGCCCGACTCGGCGGACGCACGGGAGCTGAGCCAGGCGCCGAGAGCGCAGGGCGCTGCCGAGGAGGTGGAGGATCGCGGGGCCCGGGCCGCGCCGCGCCGCGCCGCGCACGCACTCACCTGGGCTCGGGCCGCCGTCGGCGGGCGCGGGCTTCTTGCCAGAGCCTCGGTCCTTTTTCTTGCCTTTCCCCTTGCCTCTGCCTTCTTTGCGCTCGGACATCTCGCCAGAGAAGTGAGCGCTCTGCGCGGATGGCTCCGGGGCGAAGGCGATGCGCGACAAGTTTGGTCCCGGGGCTTGGGAAAAAAGTTTGTCCCTCGAGGGGCAGAGCGTCTCCTGTCGCCCGCGGACGCGGCGTGCGGTCCCGGCCACCTGGGGCCGGCGATCGCTCCGTCGGGCGTTCGCCCTCGCGCTCTCGGGGCTGCTCCGGTCTCTCAGGGACGTCGTGGGTCCCCGCTGCGCCGGGTCCCGCCGCTGTCGGCTCCCTGTCGTGGCCTCTGCCCGGCGCCCTCGCAGCCCCAAGGAGGGAGAAGGCGTTCACCGTCCCGCCAGTGCTCGCATCTCCCGGGCCGTCGCCTTGCGCCGCGCCGCGCCGCTCCTGCCCCTCAGCGCGAGCCCGGAGTTCCGACAAGTTTTGGGGAACTCCTCGCCGGCTCTTTTTCAATTGCCCCACAGCCACCCACCTCCCGCAGGTTGGAGGCTGGCGCCTCCTTCTCACCCTCCCCCTAGCCTCGCCCCCTCCCTCTTCCCCACCACACCCCCACCCCGAGGCGCGGACACGCCACCGGGAGGAGCCTGGCCTCGGCGCTCCCGGGCGCAGCCCCTTTTCCTGCGCGAGCCGAGCCGGGCCGGGCGGGGGGCGGCGGCGGCGGCTGCCGGGAGCCCCCGACAGGGGTCGCTGGAAGCTGCGCGAAGACGCCGCGGCGGCCGCAGGCGGCGAGCGAACCGAGAGGCTGGGAGGAAGGGACCCGCGGCTGTCGCTCTCCTCAGCCGGGCAGCGCCTGACAGGGCTGCTCGGCTGCCTTTAGTGCGGAGAAAGACGCTGGCGGGAAAGTTCGCGGCCCTGACTGACACCTGCTACCCCCCCACCCCACCCCCAGTTCCGGCTCTGGAACCCCCTGAATGTTGGAGAGCAGAGCGAAGGGTTCGTTCCTTAAAGCGCTCTGGCACGGAGGGTGGGGGAAGCGAGTTTAGGGTGAGACAGCTCTGGGCACACAGGAAGGGCTCATTGACCCCTGAAGGTGAGCAGATTGCGCTGTCGCTGTAGGTCCCGCTCCCCAAGGGCGCGCGTGTGCCGCCTGCGTGCGCTTCCTAACGCGCCTGTCAGAATTGCCATCTCCAGCTTTCGCTGCAAAAGAACCTGGCCCCGTCCCCGGGGGTGTCCTGGACTCTCTTACAGCGACTTGCTTTCGGAGGCACCGGGAAAACGCAGCTCGAAGCACACGGCCAGCAGTCCCTGTGGCCGCGGCCGCCCCGTGCTGCCGAGCCGGGAGGAGGTAGGGAGAGGCCGAGCGAGGACAGCGGGGCAGACCCCGTCGGTTCTTCCGCGCCGGCTGCGAGAGCGTTCAAACTTGCCTCGGGACTGCGTGCGTGTGAAACGTACTCCCTCCTTGTCCTCCCTCTGGTGGAGAACTGTGGAGCGCAGTGCCATCAAGAAGGCACCGGCACCGGTGCTGCGTAGGGCAGCAGGCGCGGGCCACAGCGCTCTGCACCACGGACCCATCCAGCATGGCCTCCGTGCACAGGAAAGTGCCCTCTGGTAGCCACCCCGCAGCCGTGGCTAACGTAGCCCGCGCCGGCGGCGTTGTGTTCTGGGCTGTGGCTAGGCAGTGGTGAGTATGAACCATCCATACCCGTACCCCACGACTGCACTTTCAAAATGACCTGCATCTGATTTGCCATGCTCTGGCGTTGATGCTGACTGAAGCACTCCCTGCATACAGGCTTCGCAGGGTACTTTCTGGCTGTCACAGTTTAAATAGAAGTTGAGATCTGGGCTATCTCGCCTTGCTAGGTAGGTGGCAAAAACTTTCCTTTTTAAAACTATCCTGAAACAATTTTATTCCAGTTGAATTTGCATTGTAAGAAGACACAAACTCTGTTGCATATGTTTGATTATTCAAAGACATCTTAGCAGTGGTGCCATCGTTAACTTATTTTTTTTTTACAAGTTCTGTGCCTAAATGTCTAATGGGAGCCTTCCAACAAACACCAAATATAAATTTTCCTGGGCCACAAAAAGCAGCAGACCCAGAGATAAGATTATGCACTATAATACTCTGCCCGGCTGGAGTCTGAAGCTGGTTGAAATGTCTGTGTTTTCCCAGGAGTGGCCGCTGCCCAGCAAGCAGGAAACAGCAAAATCAGAGGAGTCCTTTCAAAAAGGGTCCTTTATCTCAAACATGTGAGAGCGTGTCAGGGCTTAGCCTACACTAGCCATATGCCATCAAACATGCCGTTATTTTAGAATGGAAGGACTTAAATTTTATTTTGGAAATTTTTAAACAATTTCAGATCTTCCCAAATATAAATTAGGAAGTCAGTAGTAAAACCAAGCCTATGGAAGAAATACTGAAATCCAGTCACTGTTTGAGATCTAGATGCTTTACTTGGCAAAACAGCTTATTCATTAATTCATAGCAACTTTTTGATGAGGGGAATGAAAAAGCCTACATTTTTGTGTTAATTTTCCATGTGAATGAACCTATAGAGGATGTTGACAATCTTCCAAAACTAAGCACAAACGACTACAGAAAAGGTTACTGATATTACAGTGCCTTTAAAATAAAACATGGCAGCGAGAGTCCTACAGAAATTTTCAGCCTGGGGAATGAAGGTGAAGGGAGGATTATAAATGCATATGCAGTAACTGTTTCTCTTTGGTTGGCTGTGATGGAGAAAAAGTAAAAATTACAGTGATAAAGGTTGAAGGAACTTTCAAGAAAGATGATGAAGTGGCAGGTGAGTGACAAGGCTGCCTCCTTTGGGGTCCAGATGCTGCACCATATTTTAGTTGTCAATTGCAGCTGAATTGTCAGGCAATTAATGACAAAATCCCAAATTTTTTTTCTACTAATACATTGTTTAAGTATCCTCATGTTATTTAATGTTGATTTTTCAGGTTTTTTATATTATTTATGAATATCTAAAAGATTGGCCAAATAAAAGTACATTTCTTTGATAGCTGAAACATTTATGAGATGTATCAACAGTTTGGCATTGTTCTTAAATTATTCATCTCTGTGGTCAGGAAGTGACAAATTTTTTTAGCATTTAAAAACAAACAAAAAAATCAAAAAACAAAACAAAAAACCTTGGAACTGACCATAACAAGGGACAGAGAAAGGAGCAAGAACATTTTTTACCTTCTTAAAACCCAAAATATGACCCTCAGTTGTATCATTTAGAAATGATGACATACATTCATGATTTAATTTTATTAACTTGTGTATTGTTCAGCTCTTAGAGCAAGTATCATACAGAGTATATAAGCTCTTAGGTAGCATATGTCAACCTGTCAACATATGTCAACTTTGAAAAAAGAGTGGAGATTTATAAATAAGCACCCTGAGAAATAAACAAAGGCAAAATTAGATCTTATATTAAATGACAGCTTAAAAGAAGCAGAGTCATGTGCCATTACGGTTTTCTTTGGTTGGGCTTAACTTTTAGCAGCACTCTTAGAATCTACAAAGCTGGCTGAATATACCCTTTCTCAGTAATTCCCTCTTGGGAATTACTCCAAGGGAATTTAAAAAAAAAAAAGGTAAAGATTAAATGAAAGAAGACTGACATGTTTTTATATTTTTGCAAAAATATTGTACATGCTGATAGTAATATTATACATTTAATTCAGAATTCTGTGTTTTTTTTTTAAAACTAGGTAACATAAGATATAATTTAAACAAAGATTACCTCTTAGAAATTTTTGCAACAAACTTGACATTAATGAAGATGCATGAATGCAAAGAAAATCTCACTCACCAGAGTCCACTCCAGAACAACCACTAAATATATATGATTCATTCACACTAAATGAACTAAATGCTAGACAGGAGAGAAACTGAACTAAAAGACTACCCTTGTTCTCATGAAGCTAAAATATTGTGAGAAAGGCAGAAAGACTAATTATTATAGTACAATATGAAAAGGTAAATTTGTCTTGAGCCTGAAGCTCATAAAATTGGAGGTGGGTTTGGAGGAGTAATCTTTGTAAAGGAAAAGAATACAAAATTAAAAATACAAATCTAGGCCCAAGAACACTGAAGGGGCCTTGGAAGGGGAGAGGCCTTGAAACTTCACTCGCTTGATGACAAGTCTGGCTCTAGTGATTCCAAGAATGTTCCACCATCTGCACCATACTTATATTCATGGCTCACCACAATTACATACTGTCTTAGTGGACAAGACTGTCACATATGATCACTACAAACAGGAGACATTAACAAGTAATCAAAAGGAATGTACACAAAACTGATGACATAGGTAAGGACTATCCTATGAGGGAAGAAAGGGAGATGAAAGGAGGCTTAATAATTCACAGATGAGCAAGTGTCCTGTATATTTAATAAGACCCCTAGAATCAACATGCAAGTGAGCTCGACAAAGCGCTCTGACTAGCAAGATACATACCCTCAGGAAACGAAAAATGGTGTTGTCTATAACATTTGACAAATATTTAATGGAATAACTAATTAATCATAGCCTGTTACGGAGAGGTTTTTTGTTGTTGTTGTTTTGTTTTTTGTTTTGTTTTGTTTGTTTGTTTTTGACAGGCAGAGTGGACAGTGAGAGAGAGAGACAGAGAGAAAGGTCTTCCTTTTTTCCGTTGGTTCACCCCTCCATGGCCTCTGTGACCGGCTCACCATGCTGATCTGAAGCCAGGAGCTAGGTGCTTCTCCTGGTCTCCCATGTGGGTGCAGGGCCCAAGCACTTGGGCCATCTTCCGCTGTACTCCCAGGCCACAGCAGAGAGCTGGACTGGAAGAGGAGCAACTGGGACAGAATCAGGCACCCTGACCGGGACTAGAACCCAGGGTGCCGGCGTCGAAGGCGGAGGATTAGCCTAGTGAGCCGTGGCGCTGGCCCACGAAGAGAGTTTTATAACAAAATAGTAAGTTTAGAAATTGAGGAAACATGCTAAAAAGGTAATGCTCAAACATTAAAATGAAATCTGCTTTGCTTTTTTTCTTCATGTGTGAATTTTTTAAATATTTGTTTATTTTGGGGCCGGTGCTGTGGCATCAGCATCCTATATGGGCACCAATTCTAGTCCCAGCTACTCTTCTTCCCATTCAGCTCTCTGCTGTGGCCTGGGAAAGCAGTGGAAGATGGCCCAAGTCCTTGGGTCCCTGCGCCCACATGGGAAGACCCAGAGGACACTCCTGGCTCCTGGCGTCCGATCAGGGCAGCTAGGATTGTTGTTTGGGGAGTGAACCAGCAGATAAAGGAAGACCTTTCCCTCTGCCTCTCCATCTCTCTGTAACTCTACCTCTCAAAAATAAATAATAATAAAAAAATCTTTTAATACAGATTTATTTATTTTATTTGAAAGGCACAGTGAGAAAGAGAGAGAGAGAGACAGGGAGAGAGATCTTCCATCTGCTGCTTTACTGCCCAAATGCCAGCAACAGCCCAGGTTAGACCAGGTTCCAGCCAGGAGTCAGGAACTCCATCCAGGTTTCCCACTTGGGTGGCAGAAAACCAAGCATCTGGGTCATCATCAACTGCTACATTAGCAGGAAGCTGGATCAGAAGTGCTGAGTAACCACGACACAAACCAGACACTCCCATTTGGGATCCAGGCATCTTAACCCACTGTGCCACAGGAGACTCCCTGCACATGTGAATTTCAAAAATCCCAGCACACCATTGATTTACATTGTTAGTATTTATCATTATTGCTGGTGATATGCTTATACTCTAATCATTGATACTATGAATTAAAACCCCATAATACAGGGGTAGGTGTTAAGCTAGCAGTTAAAGCACCTGTATCTTATGTAAGAAAGAGTACTTGGGATTGAGTCCTGACTCAACATTTTGATTGCAGCTTCTTCTTAATGCACACCCTGACAAACAACGGCGATGGCTCAAATAATGAGGTCCCTGCCACTCATTTGGGAGACCTGAACTGAGTTTCCAGCACCTTGCTTCAGCCTGGCCCAGTCCTGGACACTGAAGGCATTTAGGGATTGAACCAGCTCTATTTGTCTCTGTCTCTTTGCCTCTCCTTTAAAAAAATGCATAATGCAGATGAATCCTCATACCTCATTTCTTTTTTGGACATTATTTGATAAATCAGGTCAATATATTTTGTAATAAGGTGGATATACAAGACTTACTAGTTTTTGAAAACACTTTTGTTTCTTTTAAAAACACTGTCCCACCCTACTTTTCAGTTACTCTTTCTGACCTGCGCACTAATTATTTATCTTTCTCCTTCTCAATCCCCTTGCAACATACCTGTACTTCAGATGTGAAAGCCATGCAAATATCTCAAGTTTTTTTTACACATTTACCATATAAAATATGGACATGCACACTGGGTACATTTGTGTGTGTATATATACATACATGGGATATAGTAACTGTTTCTTATTCCCTATTGAAAATGAAAACCACTATCTATATTTGAATATGAGCCAGTGGAAGGGAGAACCTGTGTATTCTGAATCCTACTTTTCTCATATTTCTATACATTTGAATTCCTAGAACCACACTGTTTACCTGGCAAGCATGAAATACTTTTGCATTGGACAAGTTTAAATAAAATACAATGAACATAAAAAGCCTAGTTCTGATATCACTATTTTCTATCAGTCTCTTAATTATCTGTGCAGACAATCATTTTGACATCTTTTCTGCAGCCAACCCATGCCCAAGTTCTGTCATTTTGATGTCAGTTTCCTTTTGTTCCTCTTCACTAAGTACACCAAATCCAAGACTTCCTCCTTTCATTGCTTTGACCTTAGTGAACTTTCCACCTGGACTGTCCCTTCCTCTGATTATTTTGCCACATAGAGTGGTCAAAGGAGTCATTTTGAAAGGCACACGTAACGCATTCACTCTCTGCTTCCCCGAACAGTGCGCTGGAAGAGCAAGGCTGTGCCTGAAGTCAGCCTGGGTGACTGCACCGCACTAGGCCGCCTACCTAAAAGCCTGCCCTTCGTTCCAGCTTCCCTGCCTCTGTGCTTGCTGCCGCCTCGGCCTGTTCGTGCAGCCACCACACTCTAATTCCACTTACCATTCAGGCTCCAGCTGAATTTCAATTGCTTGGAAAAGCTTTTCATTGCCTTTGAAAACTGTTTCAGTCCATCCTGTTTTAATCTCCCTTTAAACATCTCTCCCAGTTTGTAATTATGTAATTATTTTGTGATTTTTTTTTACAACAATCTCTTCCCATTGGGGATTAATCTCTTTGATGGCAAAGACTATTTCATGTTCTGTCTTAGATGGCCGGCATTATATCTGTCTCATCATAGGTCATACATTTTGTTAATAAGCGAATAAATGAAGATAAATAGAATTACTTTCACATGTGTATAAGACTATACATATATCGAGGTGTGTGTTGATGTTCATTAGGTTGAATGTTTAAATGGTAATGCCGATTATGATACTAGATATGATGCTTTGGGGTAACTTCTGTTAACACAAGCTCTTTCAGGAACAAATACATAAATTAAAAGATATGGACTGGTCAGTATAATCTCTTAGTACTTTCTCTGGGAGATAAGGTGATAACTTTTGTGAAATGGTAAAATACCAGGAAAGACGACTACAGTTTTTCCTCTAAATCATCTCTGCAAGTTTCACCTGCAGATTGCTCTTATTGGTTTCATTTTCTCCCATGGAGTCTTGGGACATGTCAGAAAGGCCCACAAAATACATGGATTTTAGCGAGGAAATGGTGACAAATGATAATAAATGAAAATCTGTAAACACAGCATTACTAATCCCTTCTTACTCTGGGGATAGTAGAAGGTTATCCTCCCCTTCAGATTAGTTTCACTCCCAAGACTGGTGATAAGTCCCTACATTGTCAATTCATCAAGTTGTACCCAGTAACCACCTTAGAACTATCTTTGAGTTTAGATTTAATTTCTCTAATATTTTGCTCTCTTCTCATCATCCATATTTATCCAGCAAATGCAAAGGGATTTCTCCATACATACTTGGGGATCAGATTCTGTATACATTAATTACGCAACCAAGAGAGAGATTGGGTGCTATGATAGCTTTCAAGAGTAAACTCACAAAATCCTCTCCAAGGTTAACATCTTCTTTCCTTTCAAAGGACATTCTCTTCACAACTGTGCAAAGATTCATCTCATTAAATTTATAATGATGTTAAAATATAAATTGAACGTCTTGAGTGATGAATTAGTCCTTCAAATATTTGAACAGGGAGAGTAATTTAACAGATCAACTCTTTTTTTTTCTTCTGTATATTCTATAAGAGACACCTGGTGGAGAGCACTTCCAAACCAGATTATAGCATATAGGAAATTACTTCATAATGTTGTCATGATATTGGAGCTGTATGGAATGAAACACTGACCCACGATGCTCTGTACCGGGCCCAGGCATGTAATAATACTACAGTTATGCCAGTTCCTTCCTTCCCATATAATTTCTTCTAACTTTTTTACTAAATCTTTATGAAAACGCCCTTCGTCCACCATTGATTTCAGTGCCTCCTCATGTGAGAACACAGTACTTCGTGTATCTGACTTGACTAGGGATCTTTAGTCTCAAGCTGAGAGCCAAGAGTGAAGTTCTCAGTGGAATGCTGCAGTCCCTCCACCCCTGGATCCAGGCCTAGAACACAAGTGGGTTTACAATAAACTAACTTTCAACAAATTGCGTGTGAAGGAATTTCTATGTATGTTTGTGTTAAAAATCTATGTGTCTTTCAGTTCTTATTCATGTGGGGAAAGAATTTCCCAAGTATTAACAACTCAAGAAGGCAAGTTATCTCTTAAAGATTATTTAGAAGAATAATTAGCTAACTTGATAGAAAGCAAACAATGTCCAAAATATAACTGGTGACCAATTATGCAGAAGATTGCATTCTTATAGAAAATGTTCTCTTTTCTGCTTGATCATAAAGACTGGGCTTGTTCCAGCTCTTTCCCATAGGTGCAAGATGGAAACCACTTAATTCAAATGGTGCAGGGAGCTCTGGCCTTGCCAAGGATTTTACCCAGCAAGTAGGATTCTCTGGGGCCCAGAGAAGTTCTGGGAGTGGTCCTGGGACTTGGCATTTGATGAAATGTTTAAGAATATGTTCACATTAGCATTTGTGAGTGATTTTTCTTTGGTCTTGGCATGTACTGAAGGCTTGGGTTCATACAAAACAGTTATGTCCAGGCACAAAAAAAGTCTACCCATCTAGGTGTCTCCTTCCTGTCTTTCAGACTGACCTGTTTTTGTACGTGGGAGGAGAAAGTCACTTTTGCCTAGGTGTCTTCTCTTGCTTTGGGATTCTTATGACCTTCTTTTCTGTTGTTGTTTCCAAAAGATAATATGATGGAATAAAATGGAAATCATTTTTTATTTTCATGATAATAAACATATTCCCTGAGAGCCAGAGTGTGTTGGGATTTCCATCAGTGTGTGTCCATTATGGGAACTAAAGCCGTCTCAGAAGTACAATGTAAAGAGCTTAAGTTAATATGCATTTTCTCAACTAATTTGTTCTTTAAAATTTTCATTTTTTCCCATTAGCTAAGAAGCATTCATTAAAGTATTACCAATTCTTTGTGTCCTTGTCATGCTTCTGTAATCGGCCCCCCCAATACCTCATGTTCTGTTTCCCCAAGAATCCATTTTCTCCATAAACATTTTCTGTCCCCATTATAACATGAAATCATAACAAAACACGTTCTATTGACCTTTCCTCTCCTTTCACTACCAAACCCTCTCAAATCCTTTTGCATTGATCAGCTCAAGGAACCCACCTACTCCTTCAACTCACCACCAGTCTCATGGAACCACTCAGAGTTCACCCTGGCCTTCCTAACTGTCACATAAAGAGTTCTGTTGTCAGTCTTCATCATGCCCAGAAGACACTGAAACATGATCATCTTCAAATCTATTCCTGAGACTTCCAGTAGTATCTTAGTGATAGAACTTTCTTTTTCCTAAATCTGCTTTTTTGTCATATTTGCCTCTTACATGCTGGCCCATAGCCCAATATTTAAAACAATTTTCTTCATTACTATATGATAATCCCATAAAAATGCCATTCTCTGCCACTACCTCAAATGCTGAGCATTCACAAATGTATATCTCAGTTCTGTTTTTTCCCTGAACTCCAAGCTTCTACTTCCCACTACCTCAAACTAATCATGTTCAAATAATGAGTCTTTCCCCCACCAAAAGCCAGACATAGCTCAAGACCAGAAACCATTTTTCTCCTTACTTCTTCTGTTCCTCCCCAGATCCAGCCACTTGGTGCCACCAAGTCCAGTCCATCCAGCTCAGAAGCCATTTGTATTGTTACCTCCTATCTCCTTCGCTTCTCTCTCTGAGTCTTCCTTGTCGTTCTTTGACTGGATTTCCCAAGAGGTCCTTCTACAGCTGCAATTGTGTTCTCACATCCAGCCATTCTCCCTCCTGCTACCAGAGTCAATCTTCCAAAATACAGTTATTATCTTGTCATTCCTTAACATAACATTTTGTATTGGATTCCTGTTGCCATAACATTGAAACTTCTCTTTAGAAAGCAGCCAGGTCCTTCCCAGCCTCACTGCTGCATATTTAGCATTTTCTCCTGTGCATTTGAGGGTGCTCTGGCCATACTGGATGATACATATCCTCTCATTGCTATAACTTTAATTCTGTTTTTTCTCTTAGCTAGAATTTCCTTTCACCATTCTGCCTGGTAGACTTCTACTCTTACTTCTTGATCAATCCCAAATTCACCTCTTCTATTTTTTTCAGTGACACTACCTATAAAAATTGACTGTGTGTTTCCCTTCTATGAATCTTCAGTTTAACATCTACATTATTACAGTGATTTGTTGTCCAGGCTGCCTCCTTGCTATACAGTAATGATGCCTCAGAAACCATCTCTCTAGCTCCTTAAATTATACACTCAACATTTTATACACACATACACATGTGTGTGTGTGTATATATATATATATGGATAGTCTATAAATTGTGTAAACAATGTACATTTAATTCAACTTCAGAGTAATTGGGCAGCACTTAAAGGATTTGAAATCTTTCCAAACTTTTTATCTCAAACAACTTCCACAAAATAACAACAATTTTTCCAAGCTCTGCAACTGTATTAGCTATATATTAAATTGATTTTTTAACCAAAAGTTGCCATTCACAGGGTTCTAGAAAAAGGATAGCTAATTTCTATCACTAACTTTTCATATACTTAAATCTATGTTAGCCTCTTACCTATTCTCTGCCTTATTTCCTCATGTTAAAAAATACTGTTTGTTAATAATAATGATATTAACATCTGGTATTCAGGAAACATCATAATCATAAAGTTCAGCTAATCCCTTATTTGTAAATTCCTCTATAAATAAAATTAAATTTATTATATATGGTGTTGATCTTAAAAATATTATTATGGAAGGGAGAATTAAAAGAGTTCCTTCATATAGTTGAATTATATTTTATTTGGGTTTTTAAAGATTATTTCTTTTAAAGAGTGACACAGAGAGAGGAGAGACAGAGGCAGGCAGAGAGACAGAGCATTTTCCATCTTCTGGTTCACTCTCACAATGGTTGCAGTGGCTGGAACAGGTTGAAGCCAGGAGCCTGAAGCTCTATCCAGTTCTCCCATACAGGTGACAGGGATCCAAGAACTTGGGGCATCATCTACCACTTTCCCAGGCACATTAGCAGGAAGCCAATGAAAAATTGAGTAGCTGGAACTCAGACTGGCACTCCAATAAGGGATGACAGCATTGCAAGGGGATAGCTTAACCCACTACACCAGAATTCAAGCCCTGAAATGTATTTTGAAAATTTACTTATGAGAAGCAGAGGGACAGAGACATGGTTCATTCACTTTCCAAATACCCACTAGTGGTGGGGCTGGGCCAAGCCAAAGCTGAGAGTATAAACAAAAACTAGTACTTGAATGAGCGGAATAGTTTACCCTCCTTATCCTAAGATTCCAGATTTGGTTGGTTGATTTCAACCAAACACAGATAGAAACCATCCAAAAAATGTGCCTGTACTGAATGGATACAGTCCTTTTTCTTGTCATAATTCCCTAAACAATACAGGATAACAACTATTTACAGATATCTACATCATAGTAAATATTATAAAATAGGAAATGTAGGGATGAGTTAAAATATACCTGGGGTATAGGGGCACAGGCACTTGATGCAACAGTTGACATTGCTTGAAATGCTTGTATCCCATATCAAAGTGCCTCTATTCAAGTCCCAGCTCCGCTGGTGATCCAACTTCCTGGTACTAGGAGTCAGGTGATAGCTTAAGTAGTTGTGTCCCTGCTACGTACATGAGAGATCTGGATTGAGTTCCTAGCTCCTGGCTTTGATCTGGTTCTGTCCAGGGTTTTTTGAGCATTTGGGGAGTGAACCAGCAAATAAAAGATACACCTCTCTTTGCCTTTCAGATAAAATAAACAAATTAATTAAAATAAATTTGAGCATACAAACACATACACGTATGTAGAAAATATGCACAAATTATGTACTAATACTACAGCATTTTATGTTAAGAAACTTGGGCATCCTCAGATTTTGGTATTCCCAGGAGTCCTGGAATCAATCCCACATGGATACTGAGGAATGACCACATTATCGATTTGGCAAACAGAATTCTAAGGTGACTCAGAAGATTCCTGTTTTCAGATATACACACTCTGTTCAATTCTCTCCTGTTGAGCATAGATAAAGATTGTGAATAGAAGGGATACCAGTCCTATGATTAGGCTACTAATCAGTTAACTTTGAGCTGATCAAGAGGGACATTACCTTGGGTAGATCTGCCTATTCAGGTAAGTCCATAAACAGGAGGATAGGACTTTGCTGGAGAGAGAGAGATCCTCCCTCTGGCTTTGGACAAGAAGCTGCCAGGGAGTAGAAGAGCCACATGCCTGCAATCTGAGAGCAGCCTCTTGGTGCTTAGCCTACCCCTGCCAACAGCCAGGAAAAAAAGAAAAGAAAAGAAAAGAAAAAAGAAAAGAAAAGAAAAGAAAAGAAAAGAAAAGAAAAGAAAAGAAAAGAAAAGAAAAGAAAAGAAAAGAAAAGAAAAGAAAAGAAAAGAAAAAAGAAAAGAGACAAGACGAGACGAGGCGAGACCAGACCAGACCAGACCAGACCAGACCAGACCAGCGGCCTCTATCTCACAACTACAAAGAAATGAGTTCTAACAACAGCCTGAATGTCTTGAAAGAGGATCCTGAGCTCCAGATTAGAAAATAATCCAGTCAACACCTTAATTTAGCCTCGTGAGACCCTAAACGCAGTACCCAGCTGTGCTGTACCAATAAATATGTGTTGTTTCCAGACACCAAGATTGGACTGTATTGGGCTGCAATAGTAAGTTCATGCAGTTATAAAAATGCCTCAGACAACCAAGCTGTTGAGAGGGGAAATGGCAAATAGGAAGAAATTCTGGAATCTGGGGCAACTTCTCTACTCTGCCAACTACCAGCTCTTCTTAGGTCCCCAGTCATGAGTTTTCCTGGCCTTTACCTTCCCCATCTGCAATGGGAGAGGTTACCTCCCAAGGTACATTCCAGACCCTAACACTGTATTTTACATGCTCAGGTTATAAAAGTCTTCTTTTTCAATAGAATCAACCAAGGCACATGGGGAAGCAATTTGGAAAATTTCACAGATAGCACGAAGTCCAACCCCAGCTCCTCTACTAATAGGCTGTCCTGTCTCCAACCATTTCTCTGCCAGACTGGCAGACACCAAATGGACTCCAAGGAAGTTTATGAGTCTTGTCCACAGGTCCAAGGAGGACCTGAAGAGTTGTGACTTTGTTCTATTTTTGGAGGGTTAGGGTTTGTTTTTATTTCTCATAGGGATATTTTGGGCATTTGTTTTCTGCCAAAATTATCAGTAAGATAAAGCACCTGTCATGCAGACGAATGCTATACAAACTTCAATGTACATTCATGGTGGACATAAAGAGCTTCTCTGTAAATAATAACTCCAACATACATCACAGCCTAAGGATTCTCTGGGGAAATGTGTACAAGTTCCTGAGGACAGTCCATGGTCCTGAAGCAGTGATATTTTTGGCATGGAAAGGAGATGTGTTTAACTGTGCTGGTTTTACTCTAGAATCTGTACAAATAACCCAAACAGAAACTTCTCAGGAGACAGAAAGGCAGAGTAAAATGTGTCAAGTCCACAAAATCAGCTGGAATTAAATTCTAGCTATGCAGTTTAGAAAAATATTCCTCTCAAGATTTACTGTGTTACTCTGAGCAGGTGAATTTATCTCCTTTTTCTGACTTCATTAAAACATAAAACATTTCCCTAAAGACATTTTGGCTTAAATGTGGTTTTCAATGAAACTGTGATGTATATTAAATATTTCCAAGAAACCAAAGTAATTCAAAATGTGCAAACCCTCAAACTCAGAATGCTAAAAAATACAGCATATTTTAAGTCAGCGCACAGGTGCTATATGGACAAAGTTAAATGATAATAAAGAATATAGTGAGCCTGATTTTGATAAACTGAGCCCCAATTCTGAAGGAATGTTGTAACTGAGATTCCAACTATCCAGACTGGTCTGTAGGTTGATTAAATTGTCTATGGGCAGGGCCATTGATCATCAGTAAAAGTCATCAATGAACTATCTCCAAGTGTCTGAACATCACCAGTCTATGATGATGAAACTACAACTTAGTAGACATATCTGACTTCAATCAGACTTACCATGTTTTGAAAATACTTGTGAACCAAGGTGAAATTATTGCAAAACTAATAAAATTTACACTTCAGAGCCCCACATTTTCAAGAGTTCCATCCAACTCCTGGAACTAATTTTGCATTAGTGATTTTCTACTTTTCTAAAGAGGGCCTCTCAAATTCATTCTCGTTGGAAAGAGTCTATAAACATAGTTGGAGGAATATAAAATGCAGAGAAGTTTACCAGTTAGGATTTGCTGTGTTGATATTTGACTAAATAGCTCTTGTTTTTGTTTTCACTTTGTAAGGCATGGTTTTTGCACGACATACCCTGAATGATTTGGATTGCCCTCTCTTTTCCTCACCATCAGGCTTTGTGTACATGGGTTGGTAAACCATCTCTGAGTTTCTGGGGAAGGGGCACTTAAGTATGCCTGGGACACATAATGTCTCCCTTCTGGGGTCAAGGATGGGATGTCTGCTTTTCCACTGAAACTGCAACAGAAACTATCAAAATTACAGTTCTATTTCCATACATTTCTTATAAAAATGGTTCAGAGTACTTAAATAATTAATATATATTTTACTATTGCTCTTTGACCTAATCTTTCTAATTATCCTTACACTGCAAATTCTAAAAAAATAAAGACTATACCTAATTATATTGCCCATATGGTCCCCATCAAAGCACTATATGAATTATTGATAACCAATACATATTAATTTATACATAAACATGTAAGAAATTCTTTGAGGGCAGATTGTATGTTGTTGCAATTTTTATATCTTTCATGGTACTGAACACAGTACTCTTCTGTGGCAGATATGCTGAAATATTTGGTGGATAATGAATACATCTATTTTCTTTTAAAATTAAGAATGTTCAATTTTTATATATCCTGATAGCTTTCACTTTATAATTCTAAATGTATTTTAAGACAATTATTTTTAAAAATGATTTATTTTCTTATTTTATTTACCTGAAAGGCGAAGTGATGGAGGGGGTTAGGGAAAGAGAGCTCTCCCATCTGCTGGTTCACTCCCCAAATAACAGCCAGGGCTGGGACAGGCTGAAGACAGCAGTCAGAAACTCCATCAGGTCTCCCAGGGTTGAAAGGGACCCGGGTACTTGAGCTATCACCTGTCACCTCCAAGGTTTGCATTAGTAGGGAGCTGGAATCTGGGAAGGGACCAGAACTCAAACTGAGACACTGCAATATGGATTTTGGTTGTCTGAGCCACTATACCAAATGCTCACCCAAAGACAACTGATTTTTTAAATAGAATTAAGTAAAGAATTTTAATGGCAATAAAATAATATTAATATGAAAAAGAATACCTCATCTTCTGCCTGATCCTAAAACTGTCTGTTCTATGATTATTTCAAAGGAGAAAATAACACTTGGTTGAGTTAAATATTCAAATGAAGTTCAATAAATTCAATTAATCTAGTCAAAACACTTAGTTAAGCATCATCCCCTGCTTTTCCAAGGCCATTAGCAGGGAGTTAATGCAGACTTAGCCTAAAAATACAATTTAAAGATCTTCTATAGCAATAGAACTAATGCAACATCGGACTTAAATTTCTAGTTTCATGTCCTGATAATAGGATGTTTTCAGACAGAGGAGTTTGCAATCACATTTTTAAGGTTATCTCTGAACAGCAGTAATGCTTTTTGATTTTTTTGTTGGTAGTGACGTCTTAGGAAATTGTGTATTTCTCCCATTGCTTGTATATATGCA
Organism: Oryctolagus cuniculus; assembly: GCF_051225735.1. Lineage (NCBI taxonomy): Eukaryota > Metazoa > Chordata > Mammalia > Lagomorpha > Leporidae > Oryctolagus > Oryctolagus cuniculus. Next base: position 84,617,838 of record NC_142868.1, on the reverse strand, counting down.
TTTATATGAGCACAATAAAACATTCATTACTAATAAATATCATGGACCTAAATTATGAAAGATCAAGAAAAACCACTTAATGTGGAAATTGAAACATTATTTTTTGACTTTCTAGCTTTTAGAGAAACCTCAGTCACATCAACATGTAGTGAACTAAGGCAGAGGTAATAACTACAAAATGCCAACACATCCAAATTAAAATGGAAAAAGGAAATTAGTAATTTACAGGAATATTTTCTCTACACTATGAAAATTATCTGCAAATTTTGCATCTTAGGAAAATTAAACAAATTTATGCATAAATCATTTATTTATTCAGGCATTTAAAATTTAAAGTTTTAGCATAATTATGAATAAATCATATCTAGTCATGAAATTAAATTTTTATTGGGAGGTTTTCCACATACAAGCCTTTAAAACAACTCTCCACAAAAATCTCTATTAATACATGATCACCCGAGCTTCCTGTGAGCTACAGAAAATGAGTACTCTCTAAAGAAACAACTTGACTGAAAAAAACTTGTAATGAAAATAGCATTATCTATGGTGTCAAATATAATTTAGAAAATCATATACCTTAAACAAAACAAATGTTTCTGTAAGAGAAATTCTAATACCATCTGAGCAGATTAACAAACACAGCTGTTTTTATCTTAGTTAGAAAAACATTGTCCAAGTTGGTTTAATTGCATTTCAAGTGAAAACACATTTTTGTTCTCATTAAATGTCATTTTAATTTCTGCTAGGAAGTCGTAGGCACTTTGAAATAACAATACCTTCACTGCAAAGACATTTCAAAACACTTGGAGTGCACATTACTTTAATCAGGCAGATAGTAAAGTCTTGGGAAATTTTCTGATTTATAAGAAAAAGGGATATAAGCCAAGTTAGTTTGTGGATAAAATTTGAAGAGCCATTGATGATCTTTACTTTGGTAAACCCAAGCTCTGATTAGAAAACAATCCTAGTGAATATCACTGTTTGACAATGTGGGTAAGTTACTGTAGACAGTTAACTCAGGGCTCTGCTGGCCTTGTGTGTATGTGATCACTGCAAAAGAAAATGTTTATTACTCACTGTGTTGATAGATTATTGACAGGCAAACCACATGTTGTGGAACCCCCGGGGGAACACTAGGGTTGATAACTGTGGTGCAGGTATAATTACTAATAGCACCTGTGTTCACTCTCAAATGTGCATGTACTGATCCACATGTGACAGCTATTGTAGGTATATTTTTGTCTGGCAAGTTTTCTTTCACTTTTTGCTTTTGGCTATCACTTTTTTGGCATTGACTTGTATCTGAGGCAGTGTGCTAAGTATTTCATATATCCACATGTCATTTAACCTGCCCAAGAATCCCATGAGGTAGAGATATTATTTTGCACTTCAACATTTTATAGATGCATAAACTGAAGTTGAGAATTTCAAAATTCTATACTTTAGAAAGTTACATAAGATTATACAACACCCTAAGTAATACTAAAAATACCATTCCATCGTTTCAAAGGTTTTTAGGCATTTCAGCACACAGTATCATTTTACACTACCACAATAACACTTGAAAATGGATTTTTCATTCAACCTGCATAGCTTCTCTTTGTCAGAGTCTTTTATTACTTTTCTGAAAATTTTTGACAGAGAAATGTTAAGAAACTTTGCTTTTTTTGACCGTATTATCAGAGTAATCTTTCCTCTAAAAGTAATGACTACTTAATTACTTTTTAGGAAAATCAAGTAGAACGAACCATAAAAATGTCCAGAAAACAGCAGTGTTTTAGAAAGACATTGAGTGACTGGAGTTTTATTTCCCTTAATTGGGAAAATGCAGCATTTCAGTAGATTACAGGGTCTTCTCAATTTCCTTCATTCTCTCCCTTTTCCTAGATTGCTTTCCCAAGAGTTTTCACTAGAACTGCATGATCAATATTTTCCTACTGTTTTTTTGTTTGTTTGTTTCCACCAAATCACAGGCAAAAATCTCCCAAACACAACTTTTAAGTTCCTCCTTGTTATGAACAGATAGTTAGCCCTTGGAATATGAGAATAATTGCTATGATAAAATGCCTAACTTTCACTAGAACCACTTTATACCAAGTAATTTGTGCAGATCTGGTTACCAGTGAATTTTACCTGTGGAACAGGGATAAGACTGAAGGAAGGAGGGAAGGGAAATGTAGGTCAGTCCTAACTGAGAGATGGGGAGGACATAAATCAAACTCCATGATTACGGAAGTCAGTTTCACTCTGGAAATTAAATGTCTTAATTTATTACTAAAAATAGTGCATGGAAATAAATGTCTAGGCTATTTTATAAAGCTGTAGTGGTTACACTTCGGCCTCATCACTCAGTGGAGTGGAGGAGTTTACCTCCCATGCTTTAATTCACGCTGTAAATTGAAGTCAAGATTGGAGCAGCCACACCATTCCCTGTAATAAAGATTTCAGGGAAAATTTTTCCAGGGAGCAGTTACATGGTGATTTAAAGCCATGATATATTGCTTTCAGTAGGGCCTGCTTGTGTGGATTCTACATGAGAAGAACCAAGCCCCTTTGGGTTATATATGCCCAGACAGCTTCCAGCTCCTTGGTTGCCTACTGTAAGGGACAGAGGGGTTGAGAAAGAATAATAATAATGTAATAATAAATCTAAATGATAACCTATGAGTAGGGTTATTATCACCATTTCAGGCTTTTAAAAAATCAACTTTTTGGGTGAGTGTTGTCACACAGCAGGTAAGTCACTGCTTAGGATGCCTGTACCGCATACCAGAGAATGGAGTCCCTGCTACTTGATGCTTCCAATCCAGCTCCCTGTTGAAGCACCTGGGAGGCAGCAGAAGCTGTCCCAAGTACTTGGACTCCTACCATTTCTGTGGGAGACTGGGATAGAATTCTGGGCTCCTGGGTTTGACCTGGTCTAGCTCCAGCTGCTCAGACCCCTTGGGGAGTGAACCAGCAGATGGAAGATCCCTCTCTGTGTTTCTCCTTCTCTCCCTGTCACTCTGCCTTTCAATAAAATACAATAACTCTTTAAAAAGATCAACTTCTGTTTTATATATGTGGGTGTATACACATATTGTTGTACAATACAACAAACTGGATTTGTGCCTCTAAGGTAGGTCATCTGAGAATGTTGATTTCACAAGATCAATTATATCTAGCAATTTGTTCACACAGTCAACATCCACTGCATGCCTGTGACCATGCACTGGGCTTTGCACAGGCTGACAGGGACACAGAGTTAAGTGCAAGAAAGTGTTCCTCTCAGACAGTCTGAAATCAGCCGTAAACAAGCACAGATGACCCAGTCCCCAACTGACAATGGTGTGACTGAGGCTATTTTGATTTCAAGATGATGTGAAGGCAATATGCATTCCATAGAAACCATAATTTTGAATTTGCAACGTGCAGTACCATACTCTATTGCAGTGCTGAGCACCAGCAGTGAGCACAACTCCCAGTCACCTCCCCACCCCATCGCAAGGAGAAACGACCAATGCTCTACAGTGTCCAGTGTTGCCAATGTGGTTTTGGTAATATATTTTATGTTTCTGATCACCATCATGACTAAAAACCACCCATCTGCACATGCACATGAAATATTGAGCACATTATTATAAAATAGACTTTATGTTAGGTGTTTTTGCCCAGCAGTAGGCTGATTAGATGTACGTTATCGAAAAACATTTCAGATAGGCTAGGCTAAGCTATGATATATGGTAGGGCAGTTATATTAAATGATAGTGTTGGTGTATAAATGTATTTTCAGGAGCACTTAGCCCAGAAGCTAAGACATCTGCATCCCCCATCAAAGCCCCTAGTTTTAATTCTAGGCTTCAGTTCTTGACTCTGTTTCCCACCAATGTAGACTCCAAGAGGCGGCGGTGATGGCTTAAGTGAACCACTCACATGGGATACATGAATTGAGTTCCCAGCTCTTGGCTCCAGCCCCAAGTATTTACTCTCACAAGTAAATATTTTTTAAAAATTTAAAGCATTTTGACTTACAATATTTTCAACCTACAGTGGGTTTATTGTGACATAAGCTCATCATAAATATATCAATATATAATGACAGAGAATATTTTTCAATTTCATATATGAAAAATAAAACAGTGAATAAAGATGGCTAACAAATAATGGAAGGGGGAGGCTTGTCTATTTAACATAAAGTAGTCAGAGAAGGCTTCTGTGAAGAGGTGATATTTAATGGTAGACTTCATTGATGTAAAGGAGTGGGTCATGTTAAATCAGAAGGAAGAGAATCCTGGGTAGCAAGAACTGCATATATAAAGGTATTGAGGCAGGAATGAACATGATGCAATAGAGGAACAGCAAATTTGCCAGTCAATGGCAGACAAGAGACAGAGTGACTGAGACTTACTGATGGCAGCAGTACTGGGGAGAGTGGTTGGATTGTGGGCACAGTTTGAGGGTGGAGTTAACAGATGTGCTGAGTGAGAATTGTATGTGGGTATGGAGATTAAGAAGAGGAACAAACAAATGAGAAGAGGTGGAGAGAGATGAAGACATCAAGAATTCTATACGGGGCTGATGTTGCATAATGGGTAAAGCCTCCACCTGCAACACCTGTATCCCACATAGGTGCTGGTTCGAGACCTGGCTGCTCTACTTCTGAACCAACTCCCTGCTAATGCACCTGGGAAAGCAGCAGAAAATGGTTCAAATGCTTGGGCGCTGCACCCACATGGGAAACCCAGATGAAACTCCTGGCTCTTGGCTTCAGCCTGTCCCAGCCCTGGCTGTTGTGGCTATCTGGGGAGTAAATCAGCAGATTGAAGATTTCTCTCTCTGACTCTGCCTCTCCCTCTCTGTAATTCTGCCTTTCAAATAAATAAATATCTTTTAAAAATTCTATATTAAGTTATGAAATCTGAGATATCCTGGCATGCAAATGGCAATGCCAATTGATCAGTATGTGGAGCTCAGGGAACAGGAACTAAGAGAGAAAGCAGGGTCATTGGGAAGGCTGGGCAGAAATCAGAGAGGTTTATTCTCACAGAAGGAAAGAATGTAAAGAAGAAAAGGGAAGTAAGCACTGTTTAAAACTGCTGAGGAACCAGGGAGGATAAAAGGGGGAATTCTTTCATGAAGTGGCAACTTTGAGAAATCTGATGTCAGACACTAATGGAGATGCTTCCGTCAAAGTTAAAACAATGAGAGCCATGAGGGAAAGCGGCTATGAACACAGACCTACTCTTTTTAAGTCTGTCCATTTTCAAACAGCTTCTCCCTCTTCAAATTACTGAGGATCCCAAGGAGACTTTTAACCTTGGGGATAGTATCTGCCAGTATTTAACATACTAACTAAAAGCAAGTAATTGGGTTTTAAATGTTATTTTATTAGCTATTTAAGTATACTAACTCTATTATAAATATAATACATATATATGGTTGTTTTAATGAAAAATAACTATTTTCCCAAGCAACAAATGAGGTTAGCAAGAAAAGAAGAATGATTAACACATTTGCAAATCTCTTTCATGTCTGTCTTAATAGATGGCAGCAGGATTCTCAGATCTGCTTCTGTCTTCAATCTGTTGCAATCTGTAGTTTTGGTTGAAGTACACGTAGAAAATCTGGCATCAAACAGATGGGTAGTTGGAAAAGGAATTTCCTGGAGAGTGTCAGGAGGCTGGGAGATGCTCGAGCCAGGCATTGACAATTCTGGTGTAGTATTCTTCTGTAAGAAACTTAACAATAGAAATAGAGAAATTGAGTGGCAACTCCAGGGAGGATTGGATTTGAGGGAAGTACAAGGAACACTTAAAGATGCTCCTAAATCCAACAGAAGGAAATAAGAAAGGGGGGTGGGGCTGAAGATACCGGAGAGAGGTAATTGTTGAATCAAGTTCCCAAGGGAGGAAAGAAGTGTGGAGTTGGATCACAGCAGGGGAAGTTTGGCTTCTAAAAAGGGAATGCTAACTTTTCCTAAGGACACAGAAGCATAAGCAAGGATAAGTGGTTACACAGAGAAAACCCAAGGCAGTGAGAACGTGGGGATAGCCTAAGATGGGGGAAGGGAAGACATCTTCAGTCTTTTCCGTGAAGAATGATACACATCATTTCTTGAAAGTGAGCAACGAAGGTGCAATATTGGAGACAAGGAAAGACAGCTGTGAGGGAGCTAAGGTGAGAACAACTAAAATAATGATTAAATGAGCAATATATGTACAGACACACTGCACAGTGCTTAGCTCACACTCAGCGTCTATGACACATTCTGTTTAAATGAATGGAAGGGCAGCAGGAAGGGGCTCTTATTGGAGGATACCAGGCAAGTGGTTCTTATTGGCTGTCTGGGAAATCCATGTCAGTGGCTGGGGCTGGACACACTTCTACTCCTTTGGGGTGGCCTTACAAACTCCCAGAGGACTGATTCTCTCTCTGAAATGGAACCAGCCCAATCCACATGAGGAAATCTTCACACTGGAGATGGATTTAGGATTTGTCACTGAAAAGCGAATCTTGTGGAATAGTATTATCCTTCTTTTCTGCACATAATTCAAGTAAGCAGTACACCCATCTGGTATTTATTTCAGTAAATCTCTTTCCAACTTTCTGTCACATATTTATTAGGAGCACTCATATTTACTAAACTAAAAGAAAGAAAGAGGTGAACTCAAGGAGTTTTTCTTATGGGATTTTTAGTTAGGCACATCCGTTATCACTTTTAATTGAGAAGGTAAAAGAAATGATTTCATTCTACATCTTTAGAAAGCTGTACTTGAATCTACCTTGCCCCCCTTTTCCTTTAAGAATAGCCAAAATTCTCTTCTTAAAATGTTTTCACTCAATTTCAATTTTTGAAGCTGTCAACTTCAATACCCAACTGTGCTTGAGGTCATGAATTCATAATTTGAAACAATTTTAACTTTATCTCTGATTATTCCTCATGAAAATGGATATTAATTCACTTTCTCTGACTTTATAATTTTTGTTTTCCCAATTTACTCTGCCAAGTAAACTCTCTAAACTATCTTTTGTATCAACTGCTTTCCATGGGAACAATGAAAGAACATTCAACTAGGTTTGGACTAGGGTTCTATTGCTCCAAGAGCTTGTTCCATGATCTTGAATAAGCATTTCCAATTTTGATGGCTAACCTCTGTACAAATGAAATATCCAGAAATGAAGTGCTAAAGGCTAGAATATAATCAGTCTATCTGATGACAAAATCAATCATTTATGTCTCCCAATTTTTTTTAAGTTTAGGATTATTCTCATATAAGGCAAAAAAAAAAAAAAACCACAAAAGTATATTCTATATCCATTTCCTTTCATTGCCATATAGGCATAGCCTATACTAAAACTTTCACTATAAGGGTTGGGGCTGTGACTCCAGCATCCCAGATAGGATCACTGGTTTGAGTCCCAAACCATATGCTTCACTTCTGATCCAGCTCCCTGCTAATGCACCTATTAATGTTAACACTGCTCGTGTGGGAGACCTGGACAGAGTTCCAGGCTCCAGGCTTTAGCCAGGCCCAACTCTGGTTGTTGTGGTTATTTGGGGAATGAACCATCAGATGAGAGTTCTCTCTCTCTCTCTCTCTCTCTCTCTCTCTCTCTCTGTCACTCTGCCTTTCAAATAAATAAATCTTTAAAAAATAAAGTTTCATCATATATCCATATCACTTATTACTACATAAAAAGAGTAAAAAGAATAAATACCATCTTTTCTTGTTTCTTACCTTATTTCTGGTAGTATAGTAAGAGCTTCACACATACACTGTCACATTTTCACTTCACAACCCCAAGTTCTCTTTTGTCTATTGTACAGATGAGGAACCTGAGCTAAGTCACATTGCCAAGTTCAGCTCCAGAGCTCCAGTCCCCTCTATTACACTTGGGGACAGAGTTCTGAATGTAAGATGACCACCGAAGAGGGAAGGTGCGGTGTTAACAGCTGGAAGTCAGAAAGCCCACACCAAAGCTGAACCTGGAGGAGGTGGAATGAAAGATTGTGCGAGGTTGTGATCACCGTGGAACTTCTTCCTCTACATGGCCCTGTGGGGAGTCACTCTTTTCAACCTAAAGAAACTAGACTGCATATGGAATTGGGCATTGGGTGTGAATGTGTGAGAGGAAGAGCCAGGTTACAGTTTCTACTCCTTTCTATAAATGAAAAGACCCAGAGAGGTATATGAGACTCTTCGGGCATAAAAATTCTACTTGTTAAGGACAGGTTTGCCTCTTGGACCCACCTGACCTTCATAGTTAAATTAAAAAACTATTTTGGAATGATGGAGAGCTTGCGGTCAGAGTGTGTCCCGATGCCAGTGATACTCAGCTTCCATGAATGCTGCTCTTAAGTGTGAATCACATTCAAAATCCATTTCCCAGCAAGTATTAATTATAAAAGAAAAATGTCTGAAATGGTCCTACCTTGTCCATCATTTCTGTTTGCCATATTACTTCTTTCCGGTTAGGATGTATTTGTGAAGAACACCTTTTAATTAGTTAACATTTTATGGAAATCAGCACACAGTCTCAGTGACATTTAAGCACAGAGCCATTAATCTATATTTTTAGTAAATGTACCAATTAAGAAAAAAAAAAAGGGCTCATGGAAATTAAAAGATAAGTTTGTTTAGATGCTAACATTTTGCAAGCATATTTTTCATAATACACATGCTTTATGAACTTTTAGAGAACTCCTTGTATACTCTATTACATCACTTATGTTTTTATTAGGATATTACTATGAAGATTGAAGGGTTGTGTGTGTGTATACAAGTCTATACACATGCACTGCAAACCCTGAACAAGATGAGCAGAACCTGTGAGAAATTTAGAAAAATCTACCTATTTGCATTTTGCTTTCACACCTACAACACACAAGAAAGCCTGGTAGCACAAAGAAGGAAATAAAGATTGAGAGGAATTTCAGACAAAGTTACTTTGATCCAATAGGGTCACACACTAAAAAACCATCTCTCTCACAGATTTCAGCTCTCTTTGAGTGAAAATAATCTAATTGGCTGTATATTGACCCCATCTTTGTAGTCTCCTTATCTGAAAGAGTGCTTTAGGCAACATTTTCATCACCAGAGTAGAAATTTAACTTAGAATTCAGTGAATAAAATGATACAGTTTGTGCATGATGTTACTGTCATGAGGATCCTCCAGGGGAATCCAATTTATGTAGGTTTCTGTCCAGGCCTATGAATGTTTTGAACCCTACACTAAATTGTATTGTTGTGATTATTTTCACAAATATTATCCTCTGAAATCATTTGCTTCTACAAGGTAAAATGTCTCCTCCAAAAAAATCATTTACAAATGAAACATTTAGCTTAATGGAATAAAGGCCTTTAATTTGTGATAACAACCATCCATCAAATATAAGAGTTTTAATAATTAAGGTCAAAGTGTCCATTGAGCAAATTAGTTCTCTTTCCAAAGCTATGCCAAATATTTTATTTTTTAAAAAAGTTGTCCTGTTTTCCTCTATAAGATTTTGGTGCATTCCAGTTTTCTCAAGGAGCTTAGTAATGCTTAAAATTTAATTAACTTTAATTAGCTCTAAAATGATAACCATAACATATGGCAACTTTCAAGGGTATATAAATATAGGTCTAACTTATATCTGGAAATATTTTCAAAGTTAAAAAAAATCTCACCAACAGAAAAAATAGTATATTGTTATTACAACAATTTTATGATACCATTTCTTATATTGCCACATATTAGCTCGTGTGAGAAAATTATTTATGATTTACTTTAAAAAATCCATTGTGTTCAGTAGTCTACTAGTTCATACCCCTGAAAATAAAAATTCCTCAGTGATGTCAGGCAGATATGAAATTCTGAACAAAATCAATATGGCCACTTAGTTCTATTCATATCTTGATAGTCAACTTGCATTCCTCTTTTTTTCCCCCTTATTTCCTTACCCTGCCATGATGCAAATCAGATGTTATTATTTTAACAAATATAGGGAGTTGGGCATTTGTGTGCAGTGGTTAAGATGGCACTAGGGATGGCTCTACCCCATATCACAGTGCCTGAATTTGAATCCTAGCTCTACTTTTGATTCCAGCTTCCTGCTGGAAGGTGCCTGGTAGGCTGATTATGGTCCAAGTGGCTGGGTTCCTGCTACCTATGCAGGAGACCCAGCCTAGTCCAACTCCTGCTGTTGTAGGCATTTGGGGAGCAAACCAGTACACGGAAGACCTCTCTCTGTGTCTCTGTCCCTCTGCCTTGCAAACAAATAAATAAACATCTTTCTTTATTAAAAATGAAACAAATACAGGGAATTTTTTTTCTAACCTTCACATGAAACCAGTGTTTGTGTGTCTTTTTCTCCCTGCACCTTAATGGTAATGAGCCCTGGGAAGCTTGGGTCTTTGGCAGAGTCAGGTGGCCATGAAATGCATTCTTCCTTGTGTAACTCAGGAGAACTTCTCCAGTCCCCTCCCTCACATCATCACGAGTCACTGACTTTGTACCAGTGACATTCCAGTGGGAGTTAAAGCAGTGAGAACGGGGAATTCCGAGTCTCATTGCTATGCGCACTCCCAATTCTGCCATAGGTCAGTTTGTCACCCACACAACTGGAATTAGATATTGCAAAGAATTGTGAGATTGCTGATTTCAAATGGAATTTTCTCCTCTATCTGATCTGGGCACTGGGCTTTCAGAAACCTCTGCTTTGTCTCGGAGGCTCCCAGAAGCCTCCCTGGCAGGGTCTGCAGCTGGGGGTCTCAAGCAATTGAGCAATAGGTGACAATATGCTAACTTCATGCTAATTTCAGGATGTAACCTCTAACTTCAAAGAACCTCTATATGCTCTTTGAATAGCAAGGATGGTCAGGATCAAAATAATGAACATAGACAGGATGAGAAGGAAAAGCCCCCAAAAGAGTCTGAATATTTTATTTTATTTTTTTGACAGGCAGAGTGGACAGTGAGAGAGAGAGACAGAGAGAAAGGTCTTCCTTTGCTGTTGGTTCACCCTCCGATGACCGCCATGGCCAGCGCGCTGCAGCCGGCGCACCGCACTGATCCGAAGCCAGGAGCCAGGTGCTTCTCCTGGTCTCCCATGGGGTGCAGGGCCCAAGCACTTGGGCCATCCTCCACTGTACTCCCTGGCCACAGCAGAGAGCTGGTCTGGAAGAGGGGCAACTGGGACAGAATCCGGCGCCCCGACTGGGACTAGAACCCGGTGTGCTGGCGCCGCAAGGCGGAGGATTAGCCTAGGGAGCCGCGGCACCGGCCAAGAGTCTGAATATTTGTCACCAGCAATAGCCCAGAACAAAATTGTGAAATATAAAAATGTGTATTTATACCCATTGCTGGTAGCTTCCTTTATTATTATTATTATTATTAAGATTTACTTACTTGACAAGCAGTGACAGGGAGCAAGAGAGAGACAGGGAGCTCTGACATCCACTGGTTCACTTCACAAATGGCTGCAAGGGCCAGGGCTGGGCCAGGCCAAAGTCAGAAGCCAGGAGCCTCTCCCAGCTCTCCCACCGGGGTACAGGGGCCCAAGCACTTGGGCCATCCTCTGCTGCTTTCCCAGGCACATTAACTGGGAGCTGGATCAGAAGTGGAGCAAAGTGGACTTGAGTTGGTTCCATATGGGAAATAAGCACTGTATGCCACAACACTGGCTCCAGCTTCCTTCTTTAAAAAAATATTTATTTTTATTTATTTATTTGAAAGGTATAGAGTTGGGAGAGACAGAGAGAGAGAGAGAGGGAGTCTTCCACCTGTTGATTCATTCACCAAATGGCTGCAACAGCCATGGCTAAGCCAGGTTGCAGTTAGGAGTCAGGAATCCATTTGGGTCTCCCATGTGAGTAGCAACAATCCAAGTACTTGGGCTATCATCTGCACAGGTGCATTAGCAGGAAGCTGGATTGGAAGCAGAGTAGGCAGAATTCCAACAGGCATAGTGATATGGGATTCTGGTGCTGAAGGTGGCAGCTTAGACCATTGCACCAAGAGATGGGTCCCAAAGAGAGTAACCTCCTTCTATTTTCATCTTCTCCTTGTATCTTGGCATCTAATTTTCCTCTGGGGTTTGATCTTTAGTATATATTAATAATATTAATATTATTTTTAATTGAGCTATATTCTAGACAATTTAATAAGTATAATGTATTTTTTAGATTTATTTATTTATTTGAAAGGCAGAGTTACAAAGAGGTGAGGCAGAAAGAGAAAGTCTTCCATTCGCTGGTTCACTCTTTAAATGGCAACAATGGCTGGAGCTGCGCCAATCCAAAGCCAGGATCCAGGAGCTTCCTCCAGGTCTCCCATGTGTGTTTAGGGGCCCAAGGACTTGAGCCATCTTCCATTGCTTTCCCAGGCCATAGCAAAGAGCTGGATCGGAAGTGGAGCAGCTGGGAACCGGCGCCCACATGGGATGCTGGCACTGCCTACAGCAGTTTTACCCAGTATGCCACAGCACCAACCCCAGTATAATGTATTAACCAACATGAATACTGTGGAAAATGCAAGTTAAAGAAATCTTGGCTTGGCTCTCCAATGACCCCATATAAGCTATGCCTATATATGTTAGATGATAAAGCATGTCATGATGTTATGTCCCATATGAATCTAGATGGGACTTCTCTTTGTAGTTACTTCTCCAAATATGTCTAAAGTTTTAAAAGTAGAGGCTATGTCCTTAACATTGCTGTATGTTTCTCAGAGCTAGACATGAGCACACACATTAGGAATGTAACACTTATCAATACAATTTTCACCAACAAATAAACACACACATACATGCCTTTGAGAAACATATGCAAATACAAACACACCCTTTGATTTCTTTTGATGAAGCTTTTTCCACTGAGTCTCCTTCCTCACAAATGTGACCCCAATACAAAGTCTTTCCCTTCCAGCCTTTCATGTGTGCATGGCTCACAAGTTATATCCTGGATGCTATCGGGGTGTTTCACAGGACAAATACATTTTCTCTTTCTCACAAAAGGAGAATTCTTCAAAGATGTGAACTTTTTTTTTTTGACAGGCAGAGTTAGACAGTGAGAGAAAGAGAGACAGAGAGAAAGGTCTTCCTTCCGTTGGTTCACCCCGCAAATGGCCGCTATGGCCGGCGCACTGCAGCAGGCGCACTGTACCAATCCGAAGCCAGGAGCCAGGTGCTTCCTCCTGGTCTCCCATGCGGGTGCAGGGCCCAAGCACTTGGATTAGCCAAGTGAGCTGTGGCGCCGGCCCAAAGTACAGCATTTGAATTATAGTGGCTCTTCCCCCTATAACCTCCCACCTGCAACCATCCCATCTCCTACTCCCTGTCCTATCCCATTCTTCATCAAGATTCATTTTCAATTATCTTTATATACAGAAGATCAACTTAGTATATACTAAGTAAAGATTTCAACAGTTTGCACCCACACAGAAACACCAAGTATAAAGTACTGTTTGAGTACTAGTTATAGCATTAATTCACATAGTACAACATATTAAGGACAGAGATCCTACAAGGGGAGTAAGTGCACAGTGGCTCCTGTTGTTGATATAACAATTGACACTCTTATTTATGACTTCAGTAATCACCCGAGGCAAAGATGTGAACTTAAAGGAAGACCTAAAAGATAAGAGGTATTTACGAAGAAGAATGTGGGGGAAAAGACTCAAGACAGAGAAAGTAGCAAGGAGTATGGTGCATCGAAGGAAAGGAACAGAGGCAATGTGGCCAGAGAACACAAAACTCACTTTGGGCTTGGGCCTTGCAGTGCCGCTCCGGGGAACAATGCTGGCTGGACAAGTCCTAAGTAGGTGGGAAGCATGCAGGAGGGGAACAGTGTTTTAGTCCAATTTTATTGCCCTCTTTTAGCCTAAAACTATCCATTTTATCTTACAGAACCACTCAACTGTGTTTCTATTGCCACAGATCTGCAGTATGCTCTTCTTCCCACCCCCATGTCCCTGGTATTTTCTGAATCCTCTGGGATGCATCACCTCATCACTGGGATGCTGTAGTTGCTGACCAAACAAAACCATGAGTTGCCGTTGCTATTCTTGATCATTCTTCACTCTCATGAATGCTAATTGAAAACTCTCGCTTTCTTATATACTACAAATTCTGTAAGCAAAGAGGCATCACTTGGAGCCAACAGAGTATGTTTTATGACTTATATAAAACAATAAAATCAGAACAATCAAAATACAGTCTTATTTGAAGCCATGGGTTTATTATTAGTAAGCTGTATGTTAACAATTAACTTTCCAGTGTATCAAATTTTTAAAATTTTATTTGTTTTTGGAAGGCAGAGCCAGAGAGCCAGAGAGAGAGGGAGAGAGAGAGAGAGCAAGAGAGAGGATTTTATTTGTAGATTCATGCCCCCACTGGCTGCAACAGCCAGATCTGGACAGGGCAAAGCCAGGAGCCAGAAACTCTATCTAGGTCTCCCACAAGGGCAAAAGTGTCCCAAGTACTTGGGTCATCATCTGCTGCCTTCCCAGGTGCGTTAGCAGGAAGCTGGATTGGAAGCAGAGTAGCCCAGACTGACCAGGACTCAGATATGTGATGCTGGTGTCACAGGCAGCGACTTAACAGTTTATCAAATTTTTAAGCCCAGTGGAAGCTTTAGTAGTAATCCACTTGATACAAAGTACCTGGTTATTTTCTGCAAACTGGCATTAGTAGCCATCCATTAAGTAACTTTTACATTAAAGGAAAAAACCCAGATGCATTCAGTAGTCTTTGAAAGTCCAGTTCATGTGGCTACAAAAGGAGACAATGGCTTACTTTGCCAAAAGTGTGTAGCCTACATTTTGAGATAATAGAAAAATTTTCCATGCAACAATAATCAAAACATTTATTGTATGTTTTATGCACTATATAAATTTAAGTATCAAAGTTTTCAAACATGAAGTATATTGAAAACATTGGATCTCAGAAAAGATCAAGTGATATCACACATATGCAAGAGCTTTGAAAATGGTAAAGCACTATAAAATATATTAAGTAAGGCATGAAAATAATATATACATGCAATAGCAGAAACCAAATGGAACTGCATTCTGCAAATGATGTAATGATTCTTGTTTGTCTAATTTGCATTTTCGGAAAAGACTGCTCATAAGTTACAACAGCAGCTAAGTTTACAACAATTTTTCTTTGTTCTTGGCAAACAAAAAAAGGTTAAGAATTTGCAGACAAGTCTTGGCAAAGAGGTATTATGATTCAGCTTTGCCAATCCCCGAGAACTCCAGCATACAGCTGGAAAAAGTTCGTAGGTTATGAACTTGTTAGAAAAACTTTCAATTAGTGTAGTTATTCAGTACAATCAAGTCATGATTGGACCCTGAGAACTAACACACTTCTAGACCATTTCACATACCAGTTGGCTCTTCTCACTCCCATTTAGATGGGCTCTTTTTCCATGCAAAAACATCACTGGTGTTGAAAAGGTAAATAGCATAACCAATACTTTCCTACTTCACATAAATATATCATTTGTCCTGTTAAAGATCAACTGGACTATTTCCTATATCACAAGTTTTCTCATCCAGACTTTAACTGATCTAAATGAAAATACTGATTGGTATTTTACCCTAAATGTATACAAACTTTTTTGTATATCCAATGGTACTTCAGATTGATTTGCATATATATAGATCAGATCTAGACTTCACAATGTGATAGAGCTGGAGGGGAGTTTGCAGATCAGGCAATTGATTCCACTGGCCCATTCTTCTCGTTCTTCTCACTTGTCAGGTAAAGACTGAGTCCCTGGGAGGCATTTCTATAATATCTATGTTTCCACAAATCAACTGCTATTGGAGAAATGATGGCCACATTTTTTTTTTGAAGACATCAATGTTGCAAGAATTCTCTCTACTTTCCCTTTTTGTTGCTTGCTCAAACAGGATCCGTTTCTTCTTTTTCAGCCTGCCTCACAGCCCCAAATTCTTTTGCCCCTTATATGGAAGATATCACTTGCTTAAACATGTTCAGAAGCACAGAGAAAAAGGAATCACCAAAAAGTTTTATATATATTTATATAAGTGTGTGTATCTATATATTTAAATATACACAAATATATTCTACATGTGTATATATATATAAGTATATATGTATACATATATATATACACATATTCACATATTCAGCTTCAGCAAATGAACCAACACAAAGACTTGTCTAAAAAAAACCTCTGTATTATATATAACAGTTGACCATGACCTGACATTATCTTAATCTCATTCAAAAGTCCTTATGCATAATCTCTGTCTTTATAGAAACATTCCAGTTTTATGGTTCTACTTTTTCACATCGATCTGTCTTCATTTGGATTTTCTTAAAATTAAAACATAAACAAAAAATCTAGACTGGTATGAGATCCACTATATGTGAAATAGATACTTAGCTGCTATTTTTTTTTAAAGAATGGCATTATTTTTCCATTTAGTTTTTGTAGTTTTTGATTTATAAATAAATGCATTTATAAATATATGCATGCTCATTATAAGCAAATTCAAATAACACCAGACTCCATAAAGTGAAAAATGGAATTTTCCCTTTAAATATCTGTCAAAATTTTCTTCCAGAAACATCAGGTTTAAGCTTATAAGCGCTGAAATCTACTCATCTGGCTTCTGGCTACCATACTTCCCAGCTGCATGGTCCTGAACAAGTTACCTGGCTTTTTATTTTTTTAAGATTTATTTTATTTACTTGAAAGGCAGAGTTAGAGAGAGAAAGAGAGAGAGAGAGAGAGAGAGAGAGAGAGAGGCAGGCAGAGGGAGAAAGATCTTGCATTCGCTGGTTTACTCTCCAAACCACCATGGCCAGGGCTGGGCCAGGCCAAAGTCAGGAGCCAGGGACTTCTGGGTCTCATACATGGGTGGCAGGGGCTCAAGAACTTGGGTCATCCTCCGCTGCTTTTTCAGGCACATTAGTAGGGAGTTGGCTCAGAAGTGGAGTAGCTGAGACTCCAACCAGTGCCCATATGGAACACCGGCATTGCAGGCGCAGCTTTTGCCCACTATGCCTCAATACCAACCCCAATCCAGATTTTCTGTGCTTCATTCACACCATTAATAAAAGGCATATTATAATAATAAATAAATAACAATAAATAAATAAAAATAATAAAATTATAATTAATAAATAATAAAAGGCTGTTAGCATATATGTTTATTATGCATGTAGAAGAATATCTAGCATATAATAGGTGCTCGATAAATCATAGCTAAATTATGTTAGCGGGGCTGGCACTGTGGAGTAGCAGGTAAAGCCGCCACCTGCAGTGCCGGCATCCCATGTGGGCGCAGGTCTGTTTTCTGGCTGCTCCACTTCCAATCCAGCTCTCTGCTATGGACTGGGAAGGCAGTAGAAGATGGCCCAAGACTTTGGGCCCCTGCACCCACATGGGAGACCCAGAGGAACCTCCTGACTCCTGGCGTCGGATAGGTGCATCTCCAGCTGTTCTGGCCAACTGGGGAGTGAACCAGTGGATGGAGGAACATCTCTCTCTCTCTGCCCTCTGTAACTATGACTTTCAAGTAAAATAAATAAATCTTTAAAAAAAATTAGCATAATTAAATGTTAGCCATTGTTATAATTATTTTAAAATGCAAACAAAAGTGTAAGCAATAATACAAAGTGATAAAAATAACATCAACTGAAGAAAAATGTGAACCTAAAGCTGTAATATCAATTTGTATTTTATCATTCTATTATGCCAATATCAAATTTAGTTTAATAAGTCATTATTAGTGTTGCCAACTGGCTATGATATAAAATCTATATCAAAACCTTCTGAAAGGTATAACATTTGAATTCAAATTATTTTTATTCTACATATATATTGGCTGGATATGATGTATGTATTAGCATCTAAACAAAAATAGCTCTCCACTGAAATTCCAAATCTTCCATAAATTTCTCTCCTCTCTACCCTTCCCTCATAATACACTACCCTCTCTCTCAACTTTTTCTGCTCAATCCTAGATTTTGAGAAAGGTCAACTCAAGTCAATGCATCCTGCTGGCATGGTATGACCACAGCTCACATTGCAGCCTCCTACCTGGCATGGGTTGGACAAGGCCAACACAATGTCCAGTACAGCACCCAAGCTTCTCCAAGTTCACCCATGGTCCTGGTTCTGTCCATTTAATCCAGCTTCCCAGGAACCACAGCATGGCAGCATCCTGGGACTGTACTCTCTACATTGACATTCACAGCTGCAAGCTGCTGTCCTGAGGGCTACTTATCTACTTCTCATCTGCTCCGAGGTTTCCTATGAAACACATGTTTGCCTTTCCATATTTTTAAAATATTCATTTATTATTTACTTTATTTGAAAGGTAGTGAGACAGACAGAAACCTCCCATCCACTGCTTCATTCCTGAAATGTTGCAACCACTGGAGCTGGGCTAGACTGCAGCCAGGATCCAGGAGCTCAATCCAGGTCTCCCACACAGGTAGAAGGGTCACAAATATCCGAACCATCACGTGCTGCCTCCCAGGGTGCACGGTAGCAGGAGTCTGGAACTGAGACCAGAGCTGAGATTTGAGATTTGAACAAAGCACTCCAATATGAGATGCATGTGTCCCAAGCTGTATCTTAACTGCTACACCAAACGCTTACCCCACATAGCATATTTAATGTTAGTAGAAAGCCATTGCAACTCAGTTGGCAAACTCTAGTTGGTACACACTGCAAACATGTTTAAAGCCAGCTCATCTAAGAAGTTTAAAATAATCTGTTGCTGCTTTCACTTTCAGGATAAAACACCTGTGCATATTCAGAGCTATGCTTAAGCGTGAAGCTGATCAGAGTATCTGTGATGATCTGACAAAACAAGGAGAAAGAGTACAATGCTTTCATGAGAACAAAGAAGGAGCGGGCTTCCTGTGAGGTCCCAGGATTATAAGCAGCTCTGATGCACTTACAATACCTTCATCCGTGAAGAGAAACACGAATGATGAGGCTGGATCATATAAGTTTGTTTCCTGATGTATTTGTTGATAACCATCGGTCGCATGTTTTGCTTAATTGTATGGATATATGTGTCTGGTTGCCATCCTGTCTAGTCTAACAGGTAAAAATCTCAGTCCCTATTCAACAAGCCATACCCTCATTTGTTTTAGGTGGTTTCAAACCTGCAACATGAGACTAGTGAGAAAATTAGCATGAGCTCTTTTTTAGGACCCTCTCCCCAAGGATCTTTTTCCAAGGTATGGGTGGATGGGACCAGAAGAAGGGCTGACAAGAACCAAGCTGGCCCTTGGTCCTGGCTTCCTTGTCCTCCTGATTCCTGAGTAGAGGCCTGGTGCCAGCCTGCACGGCCCTTAGAGTGAGGTGACCCCTGAGTCCTTTGTTGTCAACTGTTTCTTCTCTGGGATCATTCTTCCTGCATTCATCTCTCCCCAGATACCTTCATCCACCATCTCTCCTGCTGAGGAACACGCAAGAACAAAGGTTGGTTTCTCTTTATTAGGGTTCTACAAACTCTGGGTGTCTTGCTGTCTCCTTAGCAACATTACCCTAGGAATTAAGATGTTTTCTCACTTTCTCTTTAAGGATTTATAAGCATTTCTCTTTCTCACCTTTTTTCTCTATAACTTTATTTTTTTCTTTGTTTCCTTCTCTTTTGCTCTTTGTTTAAAAAAAAGTTTAATTATTTCTGTCTACTGGAAAGGCACAGCGACAGATATAGAGAGAGGAAGAGACAGACAGAACCTCCATCTCCTGGCTCACTCCTGAACGCCCACAACAGCCAGGGCAAGGCCAGGCTAAAGCCAGGGGCAGGAGCTCCGTCTGAGTCTTCCACATGGTTGGCAGGGGTCGAAGTACCTGAGACATCATCCACTGCCACCCAAGAGAATTAGCAGGAAGGTGGAGTGGAAGTGAGAGGTGCTGGGACTCCAGTGAGTGCTCTGATAGAGGATGTGGGCATCCCAGGTGCACCCACTGCTGCACCACAACCAGCGAGGACTTTGTAAACAGAGACAAATGAACAAGAAGGAGGAAAGCAGAGTGGTTCAAGGCAGGTGTACGAATGAATGCCTTTGTAGGACCCTCAGACTCAGCTCCAAAATGAAATTCACAACTCACTCTCCTCAGTGAAACTCTGCTCCGCTGTCTTTTCTCTGGATGAATCTAAACACAGAATCACCAGGCAGCCAACCCACTGAGCAAGACATGTTGTGTCACTTTGAACTCTCTTGGCTCTCTTGTTCTCTTTTATACCCCTCAAACACCAGATCCTCTTCAACCTAATTTGGTGATGGCATCCAGAGTCTTCCCTTTCCAGCCTTAATGCAGGCTCCAAGCAGCCCTGCTTTCAAAGTCTTAAGTATTTCTTTAGATGAATAATATAAACAATTCAAATGATATATAAGTATAAAAATGCACAGTCTAGGACTCCCAATAATTCCACGTACAGAATGAAAACTGCTATCATTTTGCTGTATATATTTCCTTACTTAAATAGCCAAATAGAAAATTTTATTTTTGTTTTGCAACCTAAAAAAATCTTTTTATTATGTACATGTTTCCATGACAGAACGTTTATTACTACAATGAAGAGTATTAACTTGTTTATCTATATCCTAGTCTAATCTACCTTTTACATATGGACATATAGATTGCTCCTGCACTGAACATTCTAGACATGTATCTTTGTACCTTTGGGCAAATATTTCCAAAGGATTGATAAATACAACCAAAGTATTTGCCAAAATAGCATACATTTCCATGATTGCAACATAATCCGAGTTATATTTTTGCCAAAAAATTAACCCTCATATTGCTTTACCTTCAATCAAGTGATTGAAGTGATTTATCTTCAGTCAAGTGCGTGTTTCATTTTTTTCTGCTTTGATATTCTTTTTCCCACCAGGTTTAGAACTTGCCATGGGCCGGCGCTGCGGCTCAATAGGCTAATCCTTCACCTAGCGGCGCCGGCACACCCGGTTCTAGTCCTGATTGGGGCGCCGGATTCTGTCCCAGTTGCCCCCCTTCCAGGCCAGCTCTCTGCTATGGCCCGGGAGAGCAGTGGAGGATGGCCCAAGTACTTGGGCCTGCACCCCATGGGAGACCAGGATAAGTACCTGGCTCCTGCCATCAGATCAGCGCGGTGCGCCGGCCGCGGCGACCATTGGAGAGTGAACCAACGGTAAAGGAAGACCTTTCTCTCTGTCTCTCTCTCTCACTGTCCACTCTGCCTGTAAAAAAAAAAAAAAAAAAGAAAGAAAGAAAGAATTTGCCATGAACATATTTTCTCTCTCTCTCCCTCCAAAGGGTAAGAATTTGAGTGTAAAAATGGTACCATTTTCACCTTTAAGGTTTCTTTTGTTGTTGTTGTCGGTTTCAAAGAGTTCTTGGAACAAAGCAGATGTTCAGTATACTGCTAAAGAAATGAATGGCTAAATGAGTTGGAAGATAATCAAAGAACAGATAGAATGGCATAGGAAATTGTACATCCTTTAAAAACTGCTTTAAAGATTGGCCAGCCTAATTTCTTTTGGTCCTGCCATTGACTCTTTTCCCTACCTACTATCTCAAAAGTATGGTCTACATCTGAAAGTGTGCCTCAGTTTCTCTAAGTGTTCTTGGTTTGGTATCCACAAGGAAGTAATGAACCAGAGGAACCACATTCATCTGCATACAAAAAGAGAAACTGACCCACTGGAACCGTGGTATGTTACTAAAAAGGAGTCATGTCCACCCAAAATATGCCACATTCACAGAAGAATTATTTTGAACTGAAGGCCACTGAGAATCAAAAAGACACAGGAAGAGTTCTCAGGCCTCCCAGTATGTGCTTGAAAGGAGGGGATGCATTTCCCTCTGAGGGCAGTGGCCTCTTCTCCACTCTCCTATGGAAAGTAAAGCAAGTTTTACCATCAAACATGGGAGAGTCAACACGGAGATGTATTTGCATGAACAGATCTTACTAAATAGCCCTCACTCCATATCTTTCTAGTTGCTTTTCTACAGTGTATCATCCTTTGAAGCCCAAATCCTCATTCCTTCATTAAAAAGTGGATCTAGCCCTCTCTCCCAACTCTTTGAGTTTTTCACTTCTGTGGATTCTCATGTTCATGTAGAGGGACAAAATGTCACTCCTCTTCTTGTTCATTTACCTCTCATAATTCTAATTCTCAGCCCTGCAGGGACAAAACCTCAGGGTAAAGGAAACATCTTTGCAACCAGGCTGGGATAGGCTAGGGCCCCCCCACCCCCAACCCAAGGCTTGCTCTGAAGGCTGTAGCTGAAATCTCAGGACCTCTGCCAGAGCCAGCAAAGGTAGAATTCTACCGAGTCAGCCCCTCCAATTTCTGTACAGAATCTGGTCGAGTGTGGGCAGTGAGACTTTCCCTTGTCTTTTCCTTTCCAAATTTAAATTAGCAGGCGAAATTATTTGTGGGAACTAGTTCTTTAGGTGTAGTGTTTTTGGCTGGAGTACTTGCTGTTATTAATCATTCTCCTCTTGGAGATATCCATTGTTTTCCTTTTGTCTATATCCTGGGGTAGAGTATACACCTATGTCTGTTGTTGGAGCTAGCCGCAAAGATGGTGAGTTTAAGGTTCTCACCAGACTGGCATCACTTTAGACAAACACTGCTGTGGGTCACTGTGATGGTTAATTTTGCATCAACCTGACTGGATCAAGGAATACTTAGACCTGGAAAAGTGATTTTTGGGTGTGTCTGTCTGTAAGGGTGTTTCCAGAGAAGGTTAGCCTGTGAGTCAGAGTGGACCAGGTGGGAAGACCTGTCCTCAGTGTGGGCAGGTGCATCCACTAGGTAGGAGCCTGGAGACAATAAACACAGAATGTGAATTGGTCCCCCTTTCTCCAAAGGACGTGCTAGTCTCCTATTTGGACTTTAGACTCCAGGACTTAACCTAGTAGCTCTCTCCATGGACTCTCAAGACTTCAGCCTAGAATCCATAGTTACATCACCAACATTCCTGGTTCTGAAGCCTTTGTGATATGTGACAGCCAGGGACGCTTGAGGCCTCAGGAAAGTTCTCAGCTTCCACAAGAGATAGAAATCAGTCTCCAGCCAGCAACGTGAAAGCAAGAGAGTTTTAAGAGAGCAGCAAAGAGCAGGCCACTCCACAGACAGTGCAGCACCATGTATGGTTACGGTTCTATGTTCCTGGGTGCTGGGAAATGTATGTTGATATCTGGGCAGATTATTCATTTTATTTCTGGGAAATGGGTGGCAACTTCCAGGAATCAGGTATCTACCTTTTTTTCTCTCCTTATACGGGCGTGTCCATAGGTTGTCAGACATTTGTAAACTGTCAGCTATGAGTAACAGTGATTTTACAATGCTAATGTATTATAATGAGGGTATAATGAGGCTGGAAGTTAGGGAGCAGTTAATCTGGATGCCATGTTGGATCCAATGGGTTTGAACCAATTCCTTTGCTCAAGTCTTTCTTTTTCAGTCTACCTCCTGGTGGGTGGAGCTGAGGTTTACTGTATATTATCTCTTTGGAATTGGACTGAAGCACACTAACTGCAATCTCTCGTTGCATAGCCCATTCCCTAAAAGTCCCCTGTCATCCATCTCTCTGTCTCTCATTGGTTCCGTCTTTGTAGTGGAATCTGGCTCTTACCGTGACCAATACAGATCAAACAAAAGCCCAGGTGATGCTCTCCCTCTCCTTCCTGTCCTGAGAGCGTGGCTCAGATCCTTGGACAACATTCTCTCTCAGTTTTTTTTTTTTTTTTTTTTTCCAGCTTGGGGGCATAGGTAGTTGGGTTGAACCTCGAGGTGGCTGGCTGTCAAGCTAGGAACTTCAGACAAGCACAAGCAAAACCTTCCATCTGACCATGCCAAGCAATCCAGGGAATTTATCTAAATAAAAGTCTCAGTCCATTAGGGTCCTTGTAGTCTTTTTCCTCACTGCTTAGTTTTTAGTTTGATAAATTCCCATCTCAGTAGTCCCGGCCCAGTACCACAGATCAGCAAGGCTGTGGTTGAAGGTGTTTCAATCTTACTGCCTGTGACAACGAGGGTTTTTGCCTTCTTACTCTTTAGCTATCTTTGGGAATGACCTTGGATCATGGGGACCAAATGATCTGCATCCTCTTTGAGATCATCTCTTGTATCCATGGTTAAACCATTAAAAGGCTTACTCATTCTGAATCTCATTTTGGTACAAGTATGCATCCAGAGATAAAATATCATCAATGGCCTAATGATGGATCCTTAGATCTGGAAAAGTTTTATGTTTAAAAAGTTGAGAGAGCTCTCACCCTAAATAATTGCCTAGTTGGTATGAATGGAAGGATCAAGTTGAAAGAAGGGGGGGGGGGGGGTAAAGCATATGAATGATTAGCTTGAAAGATTTCCTCAATAAAACAAAAGGGGAAAATTCAGATTTAGAACAAAAATTAAAACACACATATCATAAATCATTCCCTTCCTCCTCCACTGTTAAAATGCCTACTTGAAAGACCTCAATGCTGGCAGGAGAATTTACTGTCAAGGAGAGGGGTGGGGCAAAAAACCCTAGTAATGGGCAAATATGCCCCTAAACCCCCTCAGAGTAGTCCCTCAGAGCGACTACTTGTAAGTTTACATCGTCTATCTTCCCTCCAGAATAAATCTTCTACCACCCAGAACTGTCTTCCACAGGTCCTGGGTAGAAACATCCTAGAAAATATCTTTGGCTCCAAGCTCAAAAAGCACCCTGCTTTAATTCCTCTGTTGATGAAAACAACAGCCTAGGACTAAAGCCATGGCCTCAATATGATTTTATGACCAGAAGGAAAAAAATAGCCCTAGAAGTCTCCACCACAAATATTGGTTAAAAAGCTTCCAACCTCATATTGTGTAGGTAACCTTGACTTGTTTTATCTGCCAGATGCATAATTCAGACTCTTTTATAAACAGACAAAAATGAGAACCAGCTCATAGAAATGAGCAAGTTTCGTGTTTCTGTATTTCTAGCAGACTTGTGACTAAAATCTGAAAATAAGGGTCATTAAATGTTTATTGTGTCAGGGTTGGCACTGTGGTGCAGTGGGTTAAGCCTTGGCCTGAAGCGCCGGCATCCCAAAGGGGCGCCTGTTCTAATCCCAGCTGCTCCTCTCCCCAATCCAGCTCTCTGCTATGGCCTGGGAAAGCAGTGGAAGATGGCCCAAGGGCTTGGGCCTCAGAACCCACATAGAAGACCTGGAAGAAGCTCCTGGCTCCTGACTTCTGATCCGCTCAGCTCTAGCCGTTGTAACCATCTGGGGAGTGAATCAACGGATGGAAGACCTCTCTCTCTCTGTCTCTACCTCTCTCTGTAATTCGGTCTTTCAAGTAAATAAAATAATAAAAGAAAGTACCAGCTTATGGATAGCACTGATTTCTTTAAAAAAATGTTTATTGTGTCTATCTGTGTATGTGTGTGCATGTATGTGTTTATATTATACATATGTGGTATTTTCATATCTCCAAATGGTATTACCAAATTACCAAATGGAGTCATATCCTAAATTGGCTTAGGAAAAAACTCATTTATAAGCATTTCTAAAACCTTCAGAAAAAAGGAAGTAATCCAAATCTCTTTGAGGTTTATATGATATAAGGTAATTTTTGATAAATAAAACTAGTTTGATCTTACCATTTTAACAAACAAATATGTCCTCAGAGTTGTCAACATTAAATATAATACATTTTATTCTACTTGGGTTTACTAGTCAAGCTAATATTACAGCTACTATTGTTTAATAAAATTAAAAAACAGATTTAATTTTAATCAAATTGGGCCATAATTCTGACAAACTTGATTTCAACAATAATTGTGTTGTATAGTATGATGACTTAAAAATAGTTTTCAAAATCTTTTTGGTAACTTGAAATGTTAAAGATATACTAAGTTAGGTAAAATAGATAATCATTGAATATCTAGATCATTCTCAAATAAGATAAACATACTGAAACATTAATTACTTAAGCATAAATCTGTCTACTATTGGCCTCTTTGTTTTAGAATTCTTATTTGAGAGGCAGAAAAAGAGAGAGACAAACAAGGAAAGAGAGAAAGAGAGAGAAAAGGAGACATCAACTGATTCACTCCCAGAAGGCTGCAATGGCTGGGGTTGGTGCTAGACAGAAGCCAGTAGGTTGGAATGCAATCCAGGTCTCCCACAAGGTGGCAGGAACCCAATTACCTGAGCCATTAGTACTGTGTCCCATTATCTCCATTAGCAGAAAGCTAGATTCAGGGGGCTGACATTGTAGCACAGTAGGGTAAGCTTCCACCTGTGGCTTAACCATCCCATATTGGCACCTATTTGAGACCCGGCTGCTCCACTTCTGATCCAGCTCCCTGCTAATGGCCTGGGAAAGTGATGGAAGATGGCCCAAGTGCTTGGGCCCCCTACAATGCATGTGGGAGACCCAGAATGAAGCTCCTGGCTCTGAATTGGCCCAGCTCTGGTCATTGTGGCCATTTGGGGAGTGAACCAGCAGATGAAAGACCTCTGTCTCTACCTCTCTCCGGATGTAATTCTGCCTCTCAAATAAATAAATAAATCTTAAAAAAGAAGAAGGAGGAAGAGGAGAAGTAAGCAAGCAAACTAGAGTCAGGAGCCAGAGCTGGGCATCAAACCCAGGTACTCTAATATGGGAGGCAGACATCTTAACCTTTAGGCTAAACACTCACTCCCTACTCTTGGTTTCTTAATTTTACAGACTATAGATATTTGGATCTGTTAGTAAACATTTTCTTTTACCACACTGAAAGATTGTACCATTAGGAAACCCCTGCTTCTAGAAATTATGAAATGATATATTCAGAAATTTGCTGACCTAGTGCAGAACATTAGTGTATGAACTGACAGTTTATAATTGCCTACTTCCTCATTTTCACTGGAAATTAAATCTACTAAGAGTGAAGAAATGTAGTAAATGTACATAAATGGAGTATGAAGAACGAGTGAAGAAAAAAATACTGTGTATTCAAAGTATATGAAGAAAATGATATGTGACCTTGCGTTAACAGAAAGTTAAAAGAGGTATGTGATAAAAAAGAAAAGAGAGAGGTGGAAAAAGTATTTTTTTAATTGAGGGAGGGAGGGAAAGATAGAAAGAGAGCAAGAGACTCTTCCATCTGTTAGTTCACTCTCCAAATGCCCATGTCAGCCAGGGTTGGAGCTAGGACCCAGAGGCTGGGAACTAAATTCAGGTCTTTCAGGTGGATGGTAGGAACCCAATTACTTGAGCCATCACTGCTTTTTCACAGGGTCTGCACTGGCAAGAAGCTTGAGTCAGGAGCTGCAGTCAGGAATCTAACCCAGGCACTCAGATGTGGGACATGGGTATCCTAACACTAGGCTAACACCTACTCCTAAGAGAAGCAATCTTGACTTGTGTGGTGAAGCTGCCAAGATGGAATGGATTTATCTATAATGCTTTTAAAACGTGACCCCAAGAGTGTACTGATGCAAAACTAAAGTTAAAATGATAAGGTTTTCTTGGAATTTTGGCCTTTTCTTAATTAGATTATGAAACATTTTCTTTACCTCTTGAGGAATAAACTAGAAGCAGAGTCTGCATTCTTTATGTTGTCTTCATTATGTCTTTGATTATATAAGAAAACCAAATATTCTCATTATTGAAATAATTAAAACTTTGTATAATCATATTATCTCCTAAGTTTATCTTAATTTTTATTATCACTTTGCTTAAATAGATAACTGTGATGGCTCATTATTTCATTGTGAACTGTGATCCTATTTGATTAAGTCTTCAAATTTTTTTGACATTTTGACAACTCTCAATAAAAACTCAAAAATCTTCTTGCCACTGACTCAGAGTTCCAAGAAGGGCCCCTGGAAAATCACAAAGGATTTCTTTCACTTGGTAAGATGTTAAACTATTATTTAATTTGCTAAATTGCATGGGAAGCAATGTCAAACCAGAAGCGATGCTTACCTGTTCCTAGGATACAATTGGATAAAATGTTTCAGAAATTACTTAAAGTTTCTAGAAATTTATCAGTATTGTTTTGTCAAAGGTAAACCCTGGTATAATCCTATTATGATGGCCATAATTCCAGTTATTATCTTAAAATGTTGTATGTCACAGAAGCAACAAACTTCCCTTGTCAATTGCATTATAATGAACTCTCATCATTTCTTTAGTGATGGCCACTTAAAGTCTCTTGTTGTTCAGAGTCATTGTTTGATGCTGATGCTTTTCTGAAAGCTCTTGCAATCAGCTACAGGCCAAAGTGCTTCATCTTCAACAAAAGATTGTCTTACAGACTCCCAGAAGAAGGAAAAACACAAAACAAAACAAAAAAGGATGGGACTCTGGAGTCCAGGTTTCTGATTGCTTAATTAACTTTAAGATTAGACCACTGGGCTGAGTACAGATTTCCAGTACTAAAGGAGAAGCCAATGGATTTATAAATTCATTAACCCAAGATCAAGTAGAATAAGAATTAATTAATTGGACTAAATAAACACAAAAAAATAGTTATAACTTTAAGTCTTTTTGATTGTAATCTTGCTAGTTGTTTAATGTTCTCTTAAGCTTTCTGGAATTCTCACCAATTTAATAGATCATACCTTTGAAAAAAATGAAATGAAATATATATATCTTTTTTTCCAACCTGATCGCTTCAAAATTAGAAAACTGCTAGTAAGTACTTTATTTTTTTGGAAAGATAGTTATTTATGTAAGTTCAGTAAGAATTTGTTCTTCTTATAAAAAGACACAATTGTTAATTTTGATTTTATTACCAAGCCTTTAACTGGAATGTCTTATTTGAGAATGCTGTGTATATAATCAAATATGACCAAGGGTTTTAAGTAGCTAAGCCTGAGTTTATAGAGCTGATACTTACAATGTCCTCTTGGACAAATCAGCCTGGCATCTATTTTATAGGATTCCCAGCCTTACAGGTGAGGGAGGTCACTTTTAAAGGTTTATTTACATATTTTAAAGAGTTAAAGAGAGAGATACAGAGAGGGAGAGACAAAGAGAGAGGTCTTCTATCTGCTGGTTCACTCCCCAGATGGCCACGATGACTGTGGCTGGGTCAGGCCAAAGCCAGGAGCTAGAGATTTCTTGCAGGTCTCCCATGTGGGTGCAGGGGCCCAAGCACTTGGGCTGTCCTCTGCTGTTTTCTCCGGCACATTAACTGGGAGCTGGATTGGAAGTAGAGCAGCTGGGCCCCATATGGGATGCTGGCGTTACAGGCGGCAGCTTAACCTGCTACTCTATAACACCAGCCACAGGTCACTTTTAGGAATGCGCAGGAAACAGGATATTTGGGGATCCTTCAAAAGAGGGAATCCAGTCAAATCCATAATATTGTAAAGTCTGATGGCATGTTCTTGGTTTAGTTTCCTACTATCAAGAGTTTTTTTGTTTTTGTTTTTGTTTTTTTTTTTTCCACAAGCTTTTGTTGGGATTCTGCTCCCGCGAGAGGTTCCCCAGTCCCAACAGAGCGGGTGCCAGGGAAGTCGTGCGTCAGAACCTGGGAGGGCTCCTTTTATAGATACAGGGCGTGGAGGTTAAAGATTGAGGCAGGTCTGATCCTCATTGGTTGACCTTTAGGTACCCACAGGGACCTTGACAAGGACTTTTCTTGCCCGGAAGTACAGGTAGGGACTCTCCATTCCCGGAAGTATAGGCCTTCCCTCCTTGCAGATCCCAAAGCTACCATCCTGACCTTTTGATGACAGGAAAGGGGGTGACGATGAGTCTCTCTGGCTACTTCCTGCTGACTAGGGACGTCGTCTACAGGGGCCCGCTGTGGGTATCTTGGGGCTCCACAGGGACAGGCATGTGTAGATGGAGAAGCATCTGGTTGACAGCCTGGTTGCTGAAGGCCTAGTTTCATTCCATTATCACCTGCTGTAAACACTTAAACAGACACTGTAGTATACAAGTCAGGCTGAGAATAGCCACCAATGATCCTAAGAGTGGCATTAACCAGGTAATGAAAGGATTTCATAGAGGAGAGGAGATGAGGGGGGTCTCTGGACCCTTGGGAGGATTGTTTGATGGATGTGGTTTAAATCTGATCCTAGCCAAGACCGGAAGAAAGGCCACTCAACTTTTGCAGGCAGAGGGGTTTGTCTGTAGAGAAATTCTGAATAATCATAAAAATTAAGTGGAGGAGAGGACCATCAATACACACAGGTTGGGAGTAGAGTCATTGATGTTAGAGTAGAGGCTATGATTACAATGAAATGAGGCCCAAGTGGGCTAGACAGGGTCTAGAACAAAGGACAGAGTCATTATTAGAGGACCCAAGGAAGGTGCTGTCTAAGCCACGACTAAGTTCTCTGATTGAGAGGCAAATAGAACCTGACAGAAGGGGCTTGATAATAATCGGGTGGGCTTTAGGCCTTGTAAGTTAAGAGGCCCAGACCCATCTCTTCACATAGGGTACATCCTAAGGGAGGTGTGAACCTCCTTGGGGAAGGCACCCTGTTGACTTCCATTACCTACCTGGCCTGGGAGGAGAGCTGGCCAGGTAAAGGCAGGTGGCATCTCTAACAGGAAATTTACAGCTCTGCCTGTAATGTTACTGACCCTACTTGGCAGTCCTCTCAGCTGCAGTGGTCACTTTGGAAGCTGGGCTGAGTGAAGGGCTTTTCAGCTTAGAGCCAGTAAGATCTGTGGCTCTGACCTGAAGTCCTTCGACTCCAGGGCAGGTCCATTTCCAGTGACCCAGCTCTTGGCTGGCAGAGCTGCCAGGGCTCTTCATAAACTGACTTCTGCTGAAGCCCAGGCTTACCACATTGTAAGCCACTGCAGTGGACTGGCCCGTTGGGTCTCTCAAGAGGTTTTTAAAAGTCTACTGTGGGGGCTGGTGCTGTGGCTTAGCTGGTAAAGCCACCACCTGCAGTGCTGGCATCCTATATGGGTGCTGGTTCGAGTCCTGGCTGCTCCATTTTCAATCCAGCTTTCTGTTATGGCCTGGGAAAGCAGTAGAAGATGGCCAAGTCCTTGGACCCCTGCACCTGTGTGGAAGACCTGGAGGAAGCTCCAAGCTCCTGGTTTTCGAATGGCACAACTCTAGCCACTGCAGCCATGTGGGAAGTGAACCAGTGGATGGAAGACCTCTCTCTCTCTCTCTCTCTCCCCCTTCCACCCTCGCTCCCTCCCTCCACCTCTGCCTCTGATTCTCTGTAACTCTGCCTTTCTTTTTTTTTTTTTTTTTTTTTTTATTTATTTTTTTTTTTTGACAGGCAGAGTGGACAGTGAGAGAGAGAGAGGCAGAGAGAAAGGTCTTCCTTTGCCGTTGGTTCACCCTCCAATGGCCGCCGCGGCCGGCGCGCTGCGGCCGGCGCACCACGCTGATCCGATGGCAGGAGCCAGGAGCCAGGTGCTTTTCCTGGTCTCCCATGGGGTGCAGGGCCCAAGCACCTGGGCCATCCTCCACTGCACTCCCTGGCCACAGCAGAGGGCTGGCCTGGAAGAGGGGCAACTGGGACAGAATCCGGCGCCCCGACCGGGACTAGAACCCGGTGTGCCGGCGCCGCTAGGCGGAGGATTAGCCTAGTGAGCCGCGGCGCCGGCCTTGCCTTTCTAATAAATAAATTTAAAAAAATCTTTAAAAAAGTTTACTGTGATATTTCTTATTAAAAGTCACAAAGGGGAAACTTAAAAGGCCTGTGTGATAAATTACTATTCCTGTTGCACTTACGTAAATAATCAGGCCAAGTTTAATGATACTAGACTCAGCTTGCAAACAAAAATAGTCATACTTTGATTATCTTTGATGAAAATAGACATGATTGTAGAGAGGAATTTTGTTTCAGTAGAGAACTATAACCCTTACTTTGAGAATTCACTGTCATTGAACTATGTTCACTCCTTTATAAACTGAATCCTGCCATCTGGTAATTAATGCTTCCAATTCTCTGCCACCTTCAAGATTTGGCATCACCAAGAACTAAAATTTCTCTTTTGTGAAGTTCTGAAAGCTGGACAACAACATATTACAAATTCAAAGGATTTGGGGGTTCACCAAGATATTTCCTTCAAACTCCAAAAAACATCCTCGAAGTGTCCTTAAGCCACCATCTGAAGACATGTCGAGCTCAGTGTTTAGAGATCCAATTGACTGACTGTCCTCTGGACTCACAAAATGGATTTATAGACTGCTCCAAAAATTAACCTTTATTTTTTTGTTTGTTTCCATAGAAGCACCCCTCATTAAGCACCTGACTGCTCACATCACATAAAGCCCAACTTTCAGAGCCCATTCACTTCTACCTGCACCCTGCCTCCCACAACAAGACACAACTGGACTTTCCCATTCTCAGTATTGGGAGGCTCATCCAGTGGGATGGGTGGAAATGTTCTTATTTATATATTATCATTCTGATCTATATCCTGCTTCCCCTTTATAGATCTCTTACCTCTCAGAAATGAACCCGAATCTTTTCTCTGCAGCCACCAACTTGGGATTGAATTTGGACAGTTTCAAATGGTTTGAAATGAAGGGGAGAAGTGAATATACCACTTCTAAACCAGTAGGCCATCTTGAAATACAGATTATTTTGAGTGGAAGGCAACTGAGAATCAACAGGTAGAAGAGTTCTCTGTCCCCCCACCTCACCTCTATGTGTCTGAAAGCAGGGCATAAGTTTCTCATAGGAAACTATCGAAGGTAGTGAGTCAACGCCAAGATGAGTTTGCATAAGCAGATCTTACTAAATTAACAGCCCTTACTCTCTACTAAACTCCACATATTTTCTAGTAACTTATTTACAATTCATCGTCTTTTGAAGCTAAAACCTGGTTCCTTGTTTAGAAGGGTTAATAAGCCACCAAGTGTGCTTCTTTTGAGTTTCAGTTTTCTGTAAACTTTGGTGAACATAAATATTAACAAAAATTGAATGCTTCTTCTCTTAGAAATCTTTGTTATTCTGATTCACAGGCTGTCCGTTACTGAACCTAAGAGGAAGAGGAAAAGTTTCTCCACCCAGTGTCTTTGCACAATCCTCTGGTAATATATACTAATAGTGTTCCTGTGTTCATTCTCTGGACAACTGCCAGTATAATGTGAACCAAAATAAGATCCACTGTTGGTACTGGAAATTGACTGGACTTTAAATTTCATAACCTCAGAGAGAACCTCAGACAGAAAGTGACAATTTATAAACTAAGGAGTTATGATTATGCTGAATTTACTTTATCATTTTAAGTGTTATTTTAGAGATGTAGACATTTCTGTTGAATTCCACAAAAGACTCAATTTTAACTAATTTCAACCCAATTAGAAGAAATAAAAATCCTAAGTATATGGGTATCTTGAGATGAAAACATTTGAATTGAGTCCAGTGCTGTGGTTTAGCAGGTTAAGCTGCTGCCTGCGACTCTAGCACCCCTTGTGGGTGCCTGTTCAGTCCCATCCTTGCTGCTCCACTCCAGATGCTGCCTCCTGTTAACAGCCTGGAAAAAAAGTAGCAGAGAATAGCTGACATGCTTGGGCCCCTGCACCCACATGGGAGACCTGGAAGAAGCTCCTGGCTCCTGCATTCAGCCACAGCTGTTGTGGCCATTTGGGGAATGAACCAGCAGATGGATATCCTCTGTATATCTATCCACCCGCACCCCTCTTTCTGTAACTCTGCCTTTCAAATAAATAAAATAAATCTTTAGAAAAATTTGAGTCAGAAGACATGAATTCTAACCTTAGTTCTGAGTCATATTAACTGTGTGGTTCTGGGAAACTTACTAAAAGTCTCTATTTACGTCCTTATGTTTGTAAAAAGAGAGAAAAGAATTTGTATCAGAGAGCAGGCATTTGCTCTAGTGGTTAAGACACCAGTTAGGACACCCACATCCCCTAGAGTGCTCCAGTTCCATACCCATTTCCAGCTCCTTATTTTAGCTTCTTGCTTAAGCAAAGCCTGGGAGGCATCACTGAAATCGGGTTGAGTTCCTGCCAAGCATAAGGGAGACCTGGATTGAATTCCAGGGTGCTGTCTTTGGCCTGGTCCAGCCCTGGCCATTGAGGGCATTTGGGGAGTGAACCCTCAAATAGGTGGTCTCTCTCTCTCTCTTTGTCTCTCTGCCTCTTAAAAAATTAATAAAGAGTCTGTATCTGTTTTTCCTATGTTACAGAATTACAGTAAGGATCAAGTGAAAGATATGCATGTATCATCTTGCACTAGTTAATGATAGTGACACATTCTGAGAAACATGTTGGGTGATTTCATTGTTGTGCAAATATCATAGCATGTGCTTACACAAATCTAGATAATATAGGTCAATCAGTCAACATGGCAATGCTGATGCAATGAGACACTGTTAACCAAAGACGGATGAAGCTGCTGCTAGAGTAACAGGGCAGAGTGTTTTACACTATACATAGTACACATATAAGTATACATATAGTAAACCAGTAGCGGTCATTTATTATCAAGTATTATGTACTACACACAATTCTATGTATTGTACTTTTATGGAACTGGAAGAAAAATAGGATTGTTTCTACCAGCATTACCAAAAATGAATGAGTAACATATTGCAGTACCCTGTTAGGGCAGCTATGGGGTCACAAGGTGATAGAATTTTTCAGCTGTATTATAATCTTATGGGGCCACCACTATATACATTGTCTGTCATTGACTGGGACATCGTTATGAAGTGAGTGATCATATGACTCACTCATCAAGTACTAAATAGAATATAGGTTTTTTTTTTTTTTGACAGGCAGAGTGGACAGTGAGAGAGACATAGAGAATATAGTTTTTAATACATAGAGAAAAGAGAGATCTGTTGATTCTTTCTCATGCTTATTAAATTTAATGTAGGAATAATAACAATGAAGCAAGTGGGTCCTGTTCTACATAATCAGACAAAAAATGACTGAGAACTCATATGAGAGACAATGCCTACATGAGCCCATGTACCTTGGTTAACCCGCTCCCCCCTCTACTCCCTGCCCTGCCCCGCACACCTATCCTTTCCAATTTAAGATGAAAAGTCTCTGAGCATTTTCTTTTCTTTTCTTTCTTTTTTTTTTTTTTTTTTTTTTTGGACAGGCAGAGTGGACAGTGAGAGAGAGAGACAGAGAAAGGTCTTCCTTTGCCGTTGCTTCACCCTCCAATGGCCGCCGCGGCCGGTGCGCTGCGGCCTGCGCACCGCGCTGATCCGAAGGCAAGAGCCAGGTGCTTCTCTTGGTCTCCCACGGGGTGCAGGGCCCAAGCACTTGGGCCATCCTCCACTGCACACCCGGGCCATAGCTGAGAGTTGGCCTGGAAGAGGGGCAACCGGGACAGAATCCGGCGCCCCGACCGGGACTAGAACCCGGTGTGCCGGCACCGCAAGGCAGAGGATTAGCCTAGTGAGCTGCGGCACTGGCTCTCTGAGCATTTTCTAAAATGTTCAGGGGCTTTCTAGAGTGGGCCTGTCAGATGAAAGTCAGCCCAGGTTAATAAACAAACAAAAAAAGAACAAAAACAAACAAACAAAAAAATTATTTTCTAACATCCAGTACTCATTAACTAGTATTTAGGGGAAGAGGTAAAGCAATAGAAAACTGCTGAGAAAGTTGACACTGGGTCTGGGTATTTTTGCTAAAATCTTCAGGGCTTTTGTCAACAAAGTAAACAACTTCAGTTGAGAATTTAATTCCCCTATTACCTAGCACTGCTTGTCCAGTTTAATATATATCTTTATAAAGTTCCTGGAGGGATCTTTTTAAGTTTTTATAAAAGATTGCATTTAGCCAGACCCCCCACAGAGTGGTGATTCTGTTCAGAAATATCTGGCCTGATGCAGTTCACCAAGGTCTTATTTGACAAGTCACAGAAGGTATCTGAAATCAAGACAGACAGCCCTGGGAGGGTCCATTGTCCCTGTGCTGGTATGAAAAGTCAGAGCCCTTGACCGCACTCAGCGGCAATGATCAGTATTACACCGCTGCTTCACTGAAGCCAAGACCCAGTGGGAAACAAATCAGGACCACAGAAGAAAGGGAGGAATTTCGAATTTTTTTTTCTGTACTGTTTTTCGTGGTATACTTTGTCTATGTTTACAACTGCTAAAGAATACTTAGCATGGCTGAAAGTCATTCCCTGCATGGAAATGATATATAAGACCCCAAATTACATACTTTGTAATACATATTGTATTCAAAGTTTGGGAAACAGGGGACTACATACTTTAGTATTTTTTTTACTTTTTTATAATTTACTATTAAGAACACTGAGGCACAAAGAACAAACCAGTTTTTCAGTAATTGCCTAGGGTAAAAATTCAGTCTGAATAAACTTGAGTACTAGTTTTTCCAAACTCCTATTTTTATTAAAAGTTGTGTTTTTCAATTTTCAGTTTTATTTTGTTTTTTTTTTTTGTTGTCTCCAAATGTTGACTTAGCATATATACATGATCACTAAGTGAAATTGTTTTTGTTTATTTATTAGTTTGGGCTTTTTCTCATGGCTGATTGCTATATAACTCATCAAGAGACCAGGCTAACTCTTTGGTCCTCTTTTCTATACATACAGGCCTCTCTGTGTCCATTTCATCCTGGTAATACTGAAACAATATTAATAAATGGATCACTTTGGCTCCATTTTTAGACATAATTCATGTATCAAAAAGAGATATGATTATATTATAAACTTTAAATATCAAGTTAAAACAGGATAGATTATATCAAATATTGTGTGACTATAAATATGAATACATGTGGACAATGTTCACACATATTACAAATATTAACAGTGCTCTTCCATGGTGGGACAGTTGTGGATTATTTATCATCCTAATTTGTTATTTACAATTTCCAAATGTTCTGCAAGAAACATGTCTTTGATCATGAGAAGAAGCAATCAGTTGTATATGGGAAGTTTATAAATAAGCTTATTAAAGGCAGGAACCACTCTGGTCATCTTTGAATTCACAGTACAATTAAATTAAGAGAAGTGTTTTATTATTGTAAAAGTCATTTGATTACAACATGGCTTTTCCCACAAACAAGCAAGCAATTACAAAGAAAACCTACTATAAAGGGTGGTGATTACTTATGAGCAACTAAAAAATGATGTCTATTTTCCCTTTCATTATTCTATCATTTCCTTACACTTAAAAATTCTTCCATAAAATGATTAATTTTGTAACTGTAGAATCTCAGGATCAGAAGGGGCCTTAAAGATTGTCCATTCCAGCTTCATGTGGAATTACTCAACTGAAACCCCCCATCCTCCATCCATGGGCACTCATTGCCATTCAAGGCGTTCATCCTTGCCATGCAGGCCAAGTTAACAGCAAAACTGTTGGGTCTATTTGCATTTATTTTTAAAAATATTCTGACAGAGAATGAAGATGGTCAAAATGGATTTAGTTCCATTTAATAACAAAGTGATGTGCCTAGGCTGCCAAGGGATGGCGACTACCACAGGGAAGGCCCTCGACTGTAGTTGCAGAGGAAGTGTTTGTGAGCGTGGAACTGTGTCTTGGACATGCATTATCCTTTTATGTCATCGCTTTTCACCTGGGAGTCGAAGAAGCTGTAATCCTCCATTGTGAAGTCACAAAATCACTTCCATTATTTAATTGGAAGCAAAGAAGAAATAATTCGGCTGCAAGTATAAAAGGCAGTGGCTTTTCGAGGGTCGCTTGGAGTCTGTGATTCTGAGAGGGGGAGGCAGCATCCCCAGTGAGCGTTTGTAAGCCTCTAATCCACATTCTTGTTTTGCCTTCTCTGTGGTCTCGGAACCTTTCACTGAGCTTCATAGTTCAGTTGCCGTGATGGGCTGAGTCTCCAGTTTGCTGTCTTAGGGGATCCTTTAGAGCATGATTAACAAGAAAAGAGGCTCTGGTTTACAATAAAAATCTGAAGCTTCCCCGCCTTTGGAGATACCTAATTTAACACAAAGAGGGACTCTTAATTACCCTCATTTAGGTAAGAATGTTAGAATTGCCACTGGAAATCACTTGCTGTGGTGTTTGTTTTTAAAATTATGCAACAACCAGAGACCTTTAAATTCCTGTTTTGGGTGGCAAAGCCGCTGTGACTACAGCTCCATCTCCTCCTGGGTTTTATTTTGATTGACAGTTGTCATGCCACCACATTTTCAGAGACACTTATCAATATTGTGTGTTAAGAACAGACTGAATTTAGCTCCTCTAGCATCCTCCCTTGTAAAACACACGCTCAAAAGCTTGTTTAATGAAACAACTGCCTGGTTGGATAGCAGCTCTGAGAAAGTGGGACTGTGAGAGAACAAAGCACACTGGGCTTTCAAATAAATGGGAAGACAGGGGACCACAGATGTCGGTCAGAGCACAGGGGCAGAAAACAAGGCTCATTTACGATACTTTCTTTTTTTTTTTTCACTGTAGAAGTCCTTTTATTTTAGAGTTATTTTCTCAGAAAGGAAAGGATCTGTCCTAGGTTCCTGGAGAATGTTTATCTGTAGCATGATAGAGCAATAATCTCTGCAGTGTTTTGGGGAAAAGCTGAATGCTACAACTAGGATATGGAATGCTTTGGCAGCGATCTCTTATGTGGATGTCAGAAAGAGAGAAAGAGAGAGAGAGAGAAAGAGAGAGAGAGAGGGAAGGAGAGAGAGAGGGAGAAAGGGAGAAAGGGAGGAAGGGAGGAAGGGAGGAAGGAAGGAAGGAAGGAACAAAGGAAGGAAGAGAGAAGGAAAGAAAGAAGAGGAGGTGGAAGAGTTCAAGGAGTATTGGTGCCTGGAAAAAATGGAAAATGATATAAAACCAAATGTCACTTAGGTCAACTGAAAGTAAAGCTATCAGAGATTAAAGCTTCGAATCAATGCTGTGCCCGAGTAATTGACTTCCATATAACCCAATGCAACAAGGATTTATTTGATACCTCTAGGATGTGCTCAACATTATGCTAGGCCTTGATGAACAATAGAGACAATCTGGTCCCCATGACTGGAAAGAAAAATTGCTTTTTAAAAATGTCTTGACTAACTTTTTTATGTCTCAGCTGGATAAATTTCTCTGACAAGTAAAATAATTATGAAGATCACATACAAAACTGTAGATTTGTGTAGTATACATATATATAATACTGATATCTCTTGGTTATATTGCATATTTGACTTGACACTTTAAGAATTTATTCCAGTCTTCTACCTTTTCAGAGAATAAGCTATAGTAATACCATATGTAAGAGATTTTCATCCCCAGATAATGGAAAACAAATGCAGTTAACATGATGCCTTCCAGTTCTATCAATGACAGGATTTCAACCTTTATATAGCTGGATAGTATTCCATTGGGTATGAATAGCACATTCTCTTTATCCACTTACCAGCTAATGGACACCTAAGTTGAACAATCTTATAATAAACATGGGATGCAGATGTCTCTTCTAGAGACTGATTGTTCTGCCTTTAGTTGCTTGAGGAACTCCATACTGTTTTCCCTAATAGCTGTACTAATTGACATTCCCACCAATAGTGTGTGAAGATTTCCTTGTGCTACCTTTTATCTTTCTGATAATAGCCATTCCAACAAGAGTGATGTGATATCTCATTGTGGTTTTGATTTACATTTCCCTGATGATTAGTGATAGTGGGCATTTTTTTATTGCTTATTTTTAATTGGGATAAATCAAAGACAGACAAATATCAAATGATATCTATTCATGTGGATTATAAAAACGTTAATCTATAGATGTCGAGAGTAAAATACTGGTTCCAGAGGCTGGAGAGAGTACAGGGATGAAAGCAATGGGGAAAGGTTCATTAAGGTCAGCATAAGTTCTAGCATTCTGTTGCACAGTGGGGTGACTACCGATAATCATAACATGTGGTATATTCCCATAAAAGCCAGAAGAAAGGATTTTGAATATTTTAACATGGAGAAAATGATAGATATTTCAGAAGATAGATCTACTTACCCTTGACATCACACGGGACCTTATAAGTCCATACAATTATTATGTGTTAGAGTGAAAAATCAAAATATAAACAAAAAAATGTATTCCTTGTGTACACCTTTGGCCTCATAAATCTCAGACAGGAGTTGGTTCAAGTTCAGGAAGCTGCTATCATAGAACCAGGTGTATTACGGTGGATCTTTCATTGTACAGGTGGGCACTCCACACTTATTTCCATGCATATAATATAATTCCCAGAGATATTGGAGCCAGCTGAGAGAGCTCTTTCCTGCAGCAGCTCTGCAGATGGCCAGAGCCTGGGAGCCATTCCAAGCCAGACTACTTAGAGGGAGGATCTCTGGATCTTGGTATGTATCCAATAATATAGGGTTAAGTGAAGGGAAGTGACCTTGCTATCTTGTTTGGATATGAAGATATTCTGCCTGAATCCTCCTGGTCTCAAAATGAAATAATATGCTTATTCCAAATCTTCTCTTATGACACTTCAGGAGTAAAGCATTTTCTTCAAACACAGTAGGAGGGAGTAGGAAAATTTTTTAAATACTAATTTGTTTACAAGCATAGCAGAATGATAGATTTAAACATTTATTTTCTTGAATTCTGAATTGTATAGTAAAATGTGGTTATTTTCTTCTGAATCAGTTCCTTATATCTGTTTCAAAGGTACTAATCTAAGAGAAGCTAAGAGAAATTTTTTGTTATAATTTTTTTTTTATTTGACAGGTAGAGTAATAGACAGTGATAGAGAGACAGAGAGAAAGGTCTTCCTTCCATTGGTTCACTCCCCAAATAGCCGCTATAGCTGGTGCTGCGCCAATCTGAAGCCAGGAGCCAGGTGCTTCTTCCTGGTCTCCCACACAGGTGCAGGGGCCCAAGCACCTGGGCCATCCTCCACTGCCCGGGCCACAGCAGAGAGCTGGACTGGAAGAGGAGCAACCGGGACTAGAACCCGGTGCCCATATGGGATGCCAGTACCGCAGGCAGAGGACCAACCAAGTGAGCCACAGCGCCGGCCCCAAGAAATTTTCATAGTAACAAGAATAATTGTACTGATATCAAATAATTGACCATGTCTATCATTAGAAAATACGCTTTTTTTCCCCACCTCATTTTTCCAAGATTTCTGCAAGGAAAATGTAGTGAACCCAACTAGAGGGATTATTAAGGAACTAGGGAAATGAAGATTAAGCAGTAATTCCCTGAGATCAATGAAGAAAAACAAATTACTTCCCTTAGAACATTTGTAAACATTGGCCCTTAATATGCCGTGTACTCTTTTGCTACCATAGATACAGGCATACCAAAAAGTGCCACGAATATATCACACGAGGATTGGTGACTGGAGTGAAGTCACACCGGTGGCTGAGTGGCAGAGATCAGGACAGAATGGAGAAGTCCCTCACACTTACTGCAGATTGGGCAGCAGGCACTCCTTCCTTCCCAAGCCTGGTGTGGAAAATGGAACAAGGAGATGAGTGGGCAATTTTGATTTCTACAAATGATGAAAATTAAATAAAAGAAGTGCTAAAATTTCATGATACACATGACTTTGAATTTTGGACATTTAGGATTTTAAAGGTCCTTGGGCTCTGACACAAGAGGAGTCTTCCGAAATTTCATGGAAAAGGCACATCATGCAAAAAATTCATGCATGGATTTCAAAACATTTTGCACTCAAAGTTATCTTTTAAT
The DNA here is from genome assembly GCF_051225735.1 of Oryctolagus cuniculus. NCBI lineage: Eukaryota > Metazoa > Chordata > Mammalia > Lagomorpha > Leporidae > Oryctolagus > Oryctolagus cuniculus. The sequence goes on along the minus strand of NC_142868.1, from coordinate 84,576,310 downwards.
TCGGTTTTCCATGAACTTGTTGAAGTACCCTAAGACTGATCTTCCTTTATGTGACCATGTGTGAGAGGAGTTACATGTCTCTATATTTATTATCACTGATAGCAATAGAATGCTTCATTACAACCTGGTACTGAGAAGATGTTGATCAACTCTCACCTACTTCATGAATCATAGAGGCTGGCTCAAGACCTGTCCTTCACACTCTCCTGCCCCAGGACCTACTCATTACCATACAGCAGCAGTCCTACATCGCATACCCACATCCCATTCGGATTTATGAAATGCAAGCTGGGCCACGCCCCCAAGCTCCTGATGCAGGTTGTCCTGTGGTGTGGTCCAAGAATTTATATTTTTAACAAAATCCCAGGTACTAGGACTGGCAGTCCAGGGATGGACTCCCCTTTGAAAATCACTTTATCCAAATCACACGCAACTTTAAAGGAACTGAGAACACCCACAACCACAAGTGAACAAAGAAGGATGGTGGAGGACAGAGAAGTCTTCCAATGAGACAGCAAATATGATTTTTTTTCAAGGAGCCTTGAAACATTAATCTCTTAAACAGGAAAGTGGTGCTGATGACAATATTTTGGATGAACCAAAACTTGGCTGTATTTTCTGCTGACAAAATATTTGCCAACTATTGTTAAATGAAAGCCTTTTACAGACATTGGGAGAACTATTATGAGTTATTAGTTTAAATATTTACCTTCTATTACTTAACATCTGTGAGTATCTGCAGTCCTAGGCTCACACACGCCTGATTCCTTACCATGAAAAAGCCCTCAAGGCTCCTTAGGAAGAGGCTACCTGTGATCCCAGCCCTGTGTCTGGTGCCTAAAGTTGCTTTAAACTTGGCGATGTTACTGTCACCCAATTGCTAAAGACTCCTGTGCCATCTGGGGTTCCTCCCCTCCACCTATTGCCTTTTCATTCTGACCCCCTCCTCACTATTCCATGGATCCTACAGTGAAAAGGTCATCACTGGACAAAAATCATGGGGTCCTTATTTTCTGGGAATGTTTCCCAAACAGTCAGAGCTATCATGGTCTCTTTTTCAATGGTTTTATTTGCTCCCACAGTTCGTTTCATATGTTACGATCGCAATTCCAAGAGAAAGATCACTTTCACATTCCCAGTCTTCCAAGAATTCCTCTGATTTCGCTTTGGCAATGTACTGGCGTAAGCAGAACTTCCAGGCAATAGACACTGCTGCATATTTTGTCATGAAATTGAATTCTTTATCATTTAGTAATATTCTTAGGGGGTGTTGAAATAAATGAAAACCAAATTAATCACATTGCATGTTCTTACATATGACTTTGAAAAATTAGGTAAAGTATATCTTCCAAGAATCACAGAGTTTCAGGATACTGAAAAATAAGACAAGACAACTTGAATTAAAAAAAAAACTCTATTTCAGATGATAGTAATGAAAAGATGAAAGCAATGTAATCAGAATGAGCAGCTATTGAAAGTCTGTACACCATAAAATATTTAGGTGAAATAAATTTCATCAAATCTACTAGAAATAGGGTCTGGGATTTAAAAAAAAAAAAAAGAACAAACAAACAAAAAAAAAACCAGGGCATAATAGAGAAGAAACTGCTGCAAGCTAATTAGCCAGCAGGATGCTATTCATTTGGGGGTAGAATGTGGTGCTGTAAGAAACCTTCTAATGCAGCCCAACAATTAGAACCATGAGCTGCCTTTGTACCGTATTGCACAACCTCGGGCCTTTAAAATTGATCTGTCACTAATGACTGAAGGCTGCATGCAGTTTACCTCACTCCACAACCATCTGCTGAGTATTCTCAGCTCTGTCTTAAGTTGAAAGGGGCTGGCAACAAGTTTCCCGAGTAAACCCCTTCTATTCACAACCCCTCCAGACTCTAATGTTTCGGGAAGCGCTTCTGATCCACAGAAACCAGACTGTGTTCCCAACACATGCTGCAGGCCTGGTTTTTCAGAATCCAGTGGCACCAAATGTCCCACAAATCGGGAAGACTGGGACGACCCCAGGGAATCCAAGGAGAGAACGCTGCACGTTTCATTTGTTCTTGGACTTCTAAAATCAGTTGGCTCTTATCTCTCTGGAAAGGCATTCGCCAGCCCTCCTGGAATCCAATGCTTACTTTTGGAAGGAAAATCAGGCTATAGGAAGGGACTGGAAGAAGCCACCAAGCGCTGCTTTACAAATGAGCACTAAAAGAACCAGATTCCAAAAATTAGTTTTTTCTGATGAACTTATCTCTCTGCAACACCTAAGAAGTCACATGAATAAAAGTCATGTTCGGTTTCCCTTGCCTGATATTGCACCCTCAAGGAGTAGAAAACAGTGTTCAGGCAGGTGTTCTTTCAGTCTCTCACCTAGCTCCTATATGCATCAGCGGATTGGACGCAGTATTACAGCTTTCAATCAAAACTTGTTTTATCCCATTTCCCCCCTAAGTTCAAAAGATTTATAATCCAATAGCTGGCAGGGGACATTCCAATACTCTTTTACCTTTTCTGTTGTTGTTGTTGTTGGCAACAATAGAAATTCCCATTTAAAAGATGAGTTGTTGTGTGTGTGTGTGTGTGTGTGTTTTGTTTGTTTTTGTTTTTTTGTTTTTTTACTGCCAATGTGTTCCTGTGACAAAATGTGTCCTCTATAGGTTTTCATTCAGAGTGCAGCTTCTTTCTTTACTCTGGGTTTTTTCATATTCTCTTTCATGTGTATCAGACCGCTGCTGTTTACTAGAGATGGCACTGAATTTCAGCAATGCTGTAGCCTCGTGAGGGAACTGTTGTGTATTAACCTGCTTTTACATTCTTCTGAGATTCAAGCAGTAAATGTGGCAGACAGTAAAACTGAGTAATGATTGAAAACTAGAAAAATCAGAATATTGCTTATCATGTTTTAGCACCAATGCTAATAATACAGCATATTACAGCCCAGAGTAAAGTCATCATTTTGGCTGTGATCTATTATCTAAGTCTTCTCCAGGTTCACGTGGTTGCCTCCTGGCAGCCTGGGCAGCACAGCTAGACGTTCTTTGCACTGATGGATTCTCACGGGGCAGGCCCTCCCCTCGTGCTTTAAGGGACACTTATGCAGGTCTCCGGAAACACCTGGAATTTGTTAGCCACCTGAACTCCCTCTGTTCTCCAGTATTAATTGTAGCAGAACATAGAAGGAATACGCAAAACATTCTGAGAAATAACTGCAAATTGCAGGAAACACAAAACACAACCTAATTTGTAAGGCTGATAAAGAATCCTTGCTTGGCCAAACTTCAGCCTTCTGAGAAGGCTTCTCCTTGGCCCATCTGTGTACTTTGTTGTGAAATCTAGTTTTAGCAAAAGAACCCAGCTAAGTCAGTTCAGCCAGAACCTACACCTTCCCCCTACCCCCACCACTCAATACTCATATCTCATCAACCCCCTCATCTCCCAGGTGATCACCTTGGCCTGTCTCACCTCTCACTAAGGTGAGAATCCTGCTAGGTCATTTAGCCAGAACCTTCCTTACCCCCACGTGTTTCCTCTTGGTCATTTTCCCTGTGCTGACCCCTACCCTGCTGCTTGGTTGTAAATTCCCACTTGTGGGATAGGGTTGTGGCACAGTGAATGAAGCCACCCACTACAATACCAGCATCCCATGTGAGTGCCGATTCGATCCAGCTCTCTGCTGATGCACCTAGAAAGCAGTGGAAGATGGCCCGAGTGCTTGGGCTCCTGCCACCCATGTGGGAGATCCAGATGGGGTTCTAGGCTCCTGGCTTTGGCATGGCCCAACCCTGGCCATTGTGACCACTTGGGGATTGAAACAACAATTGGAAGATCTGTCTCTTCCTCTATTCCTGTAACTCTTTCAAATAAGTGAATATTTAAAAAGAGAAGATGAAGAGTAGGTGTACTTGGAATTGGGAAAGTCAGTTCCAAAGGGAAGTCATATTTGAGCTGGTCCTTGTGGAATACATCGATGCCTATCACTAATGAGACAGAGGATGCAGAGGGGATGAAGGTAGTGAGAGCAGGTGCCACCCCCAGCACTGTAGAGGGTGGATAAGAGCTCTGTGGGTGAGGAGTATCAGGAAGTTTGGAAATGCTGGAATATAAATTTCATGGCAGTAGATGAGGCTGAAGAGTTGGGAGAGCCCCGATCCTTCTGAGATCTTTCTGCAAAGGAGAACTCTCTGGATGCGAGGTTGCATGGTGCATTCCAACTACACCTAATTTTCTCTGTGATTGAAATTTAAGTAGATGGACAAATGTTGTTTTCAAGATCTGTTTATTATAGGGTAATATTTCATTTCATACAAATTGTAATCATTGTTTGTCTAAATATGGACTGTTTTCATCTAAAATCTAAAAATAATCTTTTATGACTTATGTATAGTTGAAATAAATGTTGTAACTTTCATAAAAAGAAACTGAAACAAAAGAAATCAGCAAACAAAAGCTACCCCTCCTTCTAAGCTGAGAATATATTTATTGTTCACCAGAAAGATAGATGTGAGTTCCTTTGTCACTCTGGAGTGGGATAGAGATGAGATAACACAAAGCATTGATGGGGGCTGGTGGTTAGCCTAGGTGTTAAGACACCAGTTGGGATGCCTGAATCCCATATCTGATGCCTGGGTTCGAGTTCCAGCTCCCCTGGTACCCAGCCACTCCAATTTCCTTTAATGGGCATCCTGGGGGGCAGCAGGTCATGGCTCAAGTACTTGGCTTCCTGCCATCCATGTGGGTGACTCAAATTGTCTTCTGGGCTCCCAGTTTCTGTCTGGCCCAGCCGTGGCTGTTGTGAGCATTTAGGCAGTGAACCAGTGAACCAGAGGATAGGGACACACAAGTGACTCCAAACAAATTCTATGCTTGGTGGAACATCATTTGGACTTCAGTCACCTTGACCTCAGAATGCCTGAAGATGAACTCATTATGAGTTCACTAAATTCATGTTAGGTGCTCTATTTTCATTAACATTACTGCATTTCATCAGCGACTTATTCTTGAAACCTCTGTCCAAGTTGACTTCCTTCCCTCATGTTCTCTCCATATCAGCCTGCTGTTACATGATGCTCATTTAAAATGTATTTTGCCACTGTTCATATCTTTTCCTGCCCAATGATCACATAAATATGGATATGTCCAATAGCCTGGCATGTTTCTTCTTCACTCCTTTCTGCCTCCTCCCATGTGTACCACACAGAAGCTAGGTCTTCTCCTCACTTGGTACACTATTTTTGGTCTGTTTATTGCATGATTCAAATCCTCAAATGGCCTCTTCCAGAGCTTCGTGGTTCTGCCCAAATTCCTAACATTAGCTCAGCGGATATCTTATGCAGTGATGACAACAACAAAAGGGGTGAGGTGGCTTCTGGAGGTCCCTGCCTACCTGGGCCTCCTCAGCAGTGGAAAGCAACTGACACCACAGCAGGAGCACCCACCTGAGAGAGTGGCAGAAACATTCAGTTCGCCATATGTATGCCTCAGTGGGGAACAGAAGGAAGATTAACCTAGGCCCTGGCTCTGTCTTCAGAAGAGCTTCATATGAGACCATTATGAGGTTAGAGAATGGACGTCTCAGGCATAAGCAATGGTGTGTACTCCGAGCACAAGATGGCAAAATAGAACTTTGTTCTAAATCTAGAGTAATGAACTGAAGCTGTGACATTTGTGGTAGGAGATGAAATTGGGGATGGAGACAGAAATCCAATTACTTCAAAACCTAACAGTATATTCTGTGAGTATCTCTTGGGAGGCAAGAGGAGTGGATAATTAGATGGGATTGAAATGTCTTCCCTATCTCAGAGAGTAGATGGTTTCCCCAGAGGGGAGAAGGCACCTCCAGCCAGGCTGCACTTGGGAGTTAACAGAAATTAGCCAAGAAGTGAGGATGAGGATCAAGACAGCGAAATCCAAGAACTGGAAAACCTAGGAGAACATGGTCTCTCTCCCATCTCGCCCCCTGACACACACATTCATAGGCAGTTACGGGTTCCCTTGGGCTAGGCAGATACAGTGTCATCCAGACACAAAGTGATGTGTAACATGTGCAAAGAAGGGTGCTGTGGGAAGACCCCTGAACAGCCCGAGAGCTTCCTGAGCCTACCACCCGATCCCCAGAGATCAAAGACTTGTCCCCAGTCAGTCATTCCGCACTTTAAATGAGTCTGAGAGCCCAGGTTGCTCTATGAGGAACCAACCTGGTGGACAGCATGCTGGTAAAGGAGGACGGTGCCTCTGCCTGTCTGCAGTTTGCTCCCCTGTGCCACGCCCTCTCTCACCCCCACCACTGCATCCTGATTCCATGTTCCACAGACCTGCAGCTTGTTTTGCCTGTTCCTGCAGCTTGCTCCCTACATCTCCTTTCTTAAGAAAGAGAGCAGCCCACAGCTCTGGGAGCATCCAGTCTACCCATGGCAGAGCACAGAGGGAGGTCAGGTAAGGGAGTCCCAGCCTGGACCTGCTCCATGGTCACGGTCATTTTGGATTTCCGGCACAAATCAATAATGTGCAAAGAAGAGATGGGGAACCTCTAGCTCTGATACTCTACATAGCGAGTAGAAAGCAAAAGAAGAATGGAAACCACCCCCCAATTTATGTTGGTTTTATTAAAATAATGCCAACCATAATAAGTGTTTCTATTCATTTATGCATTCCTTTCTCAGTGTCCTTGGAGCAACTGATTTTGGGACCCACTATGGGTGGATGCTCAAGTCGCTTCTAAAAATGATGAAGTATCTGTACATAACCTAAGCGCATTCTCCTGCATACTTCAAATCAGGGGTGGGGAGCCTTTTTCCTGCCAAGGGCCATTTGGAGATTTATAACATCATTCGCAGGCCATACAACATGACCAACTTAAAAATCAGCCTGCTCTAGATGTATTGAATTTCAAGTCCCACCTGCAGTTGCCTTGGCAGGGCCAGACCACATGATTTCACTGGCCTCATATGACCCACAGGCTGGACGCTCTCCACCCCTGTGTTCCAGTCATCTCTAGATTACTAATAATCACCAGTACAGTGTAAACGCTATGTCAATATTGTTACACTGAATTGTTTAGGGAACAACAAGAAAAAAGCTACACATGTTCACTGGACACTTTTCTTTTAAAAGATTTATTTTATTTTTTGAAAGTCAGAGTTACAGAGAGAGAGGTCTTCCATTCACTGGTTCACTCCCCAAATGATTGCAATTGTCAGGGCTGGCCCAGGCCAAGGCCAGGAGCCAGGAGCTTCCTTTAGGTCTCCCACATGGGTGATAGGGGCCCAAGAACTTGGGTCATCTTCTGTTGCTTTCCCAGGAACATTAGCAAGGGGCTGGATTGGGAATGAAACAGTTAGTGACTGAAAAAGACATATGGGATTCTGGGCAGTATGGGCAGAGGCTTAACCCATTATGCCACAATGATGGCCCCCACAAATATTTCTTTAACTACTAAAATAACAAAATCAGAGCAAAGAAAAAACCCAAAATACTGAAATTCTGCTTTGTATTTTCTTTCATTCAAATTCCATTGACTTAACTTAAGTCATGAAACTATTCTCCCACCTTGGGCAATCAATCATGCCACACGGAGCAGGAGCCCTTGAGTTGGGGATATTGGATACAGTGAAGAAAATATTATAAACTGCAACTCAAAGATGATGTGCTAGACACATTTTTCTTTTCAAATATTTTCTATCCACAGTTGGATGAATCCAGTGATGGAGAAATCCCAGGCCAACTATGCCTGCATATATGTAGATGTGAGATATGTCACACATACACATGCACATATAACTATGAGGCACTTGGTTTTAGAGGAAGGGATATCAAAGGGGTTAAAGGTGTTTACCAGTAAACACATCTGCATTCCATATCAGAGTGTCTTTGTTCGTCTGGTTCCTGACTCTAGCTTCCTGCTAATGCAGACCTTGGGAGGCAGCAGGTAATGCCTTGGTAATTGTGTTTCTGCATTCAAGGGGATCGCTTTTAAGCTGCTGCCTGTACGACTGAGCCCAGCTCTGACTGTTCAAAGATACTTGGAGAGTGAATCAGAAAATGGGAGCTCTGTCTGTATCTATTTCTCTCTGTGTGTCTCTGCCGTGCCCTGCCCTCACCCGGTCTCTCCATATCTCTGCCTCTTGAATAAATAAATATATTGAAAGGGAGCTACACCAGGGCTGGTATTGTGGCACAGCAGGTCAAGCCATTGCCTGGGGTGCCACCCTGCCATATGAGCACCAGTTGAAGTCCCACCTGCTCTGTTCTAGCTCCCTGCTAATGCATCTGGGAAATTAACAGAAGGTGGCCCAAGCGCTCCCCTGCCACCCACATAGGAGTCCCAGGCTCTTGGCTTTAGCCAGGCCCAGGCATTTGGAGAGGGAACCAGAGGATGGAAGATCTTTCTCTTTTTCTCTGTAACTCTTTCAAATAAATAAAATAAATCTTTAATAAATAAAAGGAGGTAAAGTAAGGCATATGGGTTGCATTCAAGGAGCTCATTCAGTGCTATTGGAGAGCAAGTGCAAGCCCAGGTTTGGCAGATGTAGCCCACTTGCACCTGCTCATGCTCACTCACAAGAACTCATCTCTTCCCGACTCCCTGTTTCGTGACATCATCTTGTTGCCTTCAATTGACCATGCTAACATCTTTAGAACAAATCCAGACTTTTTTTTTCCTGGAGAACTGTTACCAGCACACAACTGATTATGCATATCATCAATGTGCTAAATTAATTTTGTTGGGAATTTGAGTATAGGTGCTTCATTCTGCTCAGTTACACATAGCCATCATTATTTGTTCATCTTAGAAGGGAGAGGTGACAAACTGTCATATAGACTAAAAACAGTTTCTTTTTCTTAATTCTCTAGGCTCTGCATAGTCTGAGCCCAGTGTATGTCATCCTCACTTTCAGCCCCAGTTAGAGTTCTTGGCAACTCCTGAGTCCAGCTGGGCACTGCTTCCTCCCTTCATTCTCTCCTGGACATAGTGTGACATCTTCCTTCACCCTCCCTCCCCAAACCACCCATCCTTCAAGGCAATATGCAGGCCCACCTCCTTCAGCAAGTATACCAGGTATTGTTCAAATGACTTCAATTATTTATTAATCCCAACTATGCCAGTCTACTATCAGCTCTCTATTAGAGAAGAGAGGTGAAGTGACTTGCCCAATAATATTTAACTGTAAGATCAAATAGATATTAGTGGTAAAATGGGGATTTGAATCCATGCAGTTTCACTCTGGTGTGTGTAAATTTAATTACTGTGCAAGAGAGATAGGGCTTGGAGTGTGTCACTTGGATACCACATACATGGCTAATTTTTCTGATTTTGTATTTGCTTCTTTTAAAAATATGCATTTATTTAAAAGGCAGAGCCACAGACATAAAGGGAGAGACAGAGTGAGAGAGATTTATCACATGCTGGCCTACTCCCCAAATAGCTGCAATAGCAAGCCTGGGCCAGGCCGAAGCCAGGAGCCAGGTACTCTACCTCATATCTGACAAGGTTGCAGGAGCCCAAGCACATGGGCCATCCTCTCCTGCCTTCCCAGGTGTGTTAGCAGGAAACTGGGTCAGAAGCAGAGCAGCCAAGACTCCAGCTGGCCCTCTGATATGGTTTGTTGGCATTACAAGTGGTGGCTTAACCTGCTGCACCACAAAACAGCCCTGGTACTTGTTTTCTTGATCACTCACTTGACATAAATTACTTCATGACAGCTTTGGCTATGTTGCCTCATATTGTTTTCTTTTAGTAATTTTGGAAAATACAATACATTATTATAATTCACCTCATACTGCAATGTATCACTGAAACTTATTTTTCCTGTACAACAAAAACTTTGTGTCCTTTGACCAATGTCTCTCTTTTACCATTTCTCTCCCATCTCCGACCTCTAGTAACCACCATTCTACCCTGTTTGTATGAGATCAATGTTTTAAGACTTCATGTGTGAGATCATTACTAATTATTTCTACTATTTCACTTGTTTGAGAAGATTTATTTATTTATTTGAAAGGCAAAGCAACAGAGAGAGGGGGCAGACAGAAGGAGACATCTTCCACCTACTGGCTTACTCCCCAAATGACCACAACAGCTGGGACTAGGCCAGGCTGCAGCCAGGAGCCAAGAACTCCATCTATGTCTCCTGCATGAGTGTCAGAGACTCAAATACTTGGCCCATCATCTGTTGCTTTCCCAGGCACACTAGCAAGGAGGAGGATTGGAAGTGGAGCAGCCACGACTCAAACAAGAACAGCTGTGACTCGAGCCAGCACTCAGGTATGGGATGCTGGCAACACTAACAGTGGCTTCATATGCTGTACCACAATGCTGGTCCCTCTGTTATTTCACTTGTCACCTAGAAGCTGGGACTATGTGTTCTATGTCTTAGTATTCTCCACATACTTGGTGCTAAATGAGCATTTATTCAATGACTCAGATAATGATCTCCCTAAATTCCTTCTCATTCTTTGTACTTCCCCAGGACTACCAAAATGTTGGAAAAGTATTGGACAGATCCAAATGTGTCCTTGACTAACCCTAAAGAAGATCTATACGGCTGGGATAAGAATAAATAGAACACTAACAGTGTCAATCTTCCAAACCTTTGAGTACATGACCGACTACTCATCTGCATCAAGTCTCTTTGCTCTACTCTTTCCTTTCCTTTGAACTACAACCAATAAATTGGTTCAGTTTGTTCAGTTTAATGAATTCAATTCTCCCATAAGGTACAGGAACTCCGAGCCTGGCTGAGATTCCTTGGCACTCTGCCATATCTATCTCTTTAGTTATTTTCCTTGAAATTATGTTTGATTTGAATTAGGTCTAAAGTTACAATGTATTTCCATACCCCCAAACAGGTGGACACGGCCCCTGCTTAGTAAACAGATGCCCCAAAACTCTTCCCCAGTAGAAATCAGTGCAGTATTTTCAGGGAGCTGAAACAGCAGGTCCAAACAGGTAGCACTGGAGATAATTTCCAAATTCAATTGCATTCTTTGCTGAGGCAAATACACACACCCCAAAGAGGTAGTTTCAGCTTGTGGGCGGCAAATGAAACCTAAAGTATATGAGGATTACTGATTTCCTTCTTCAACTTGAACTGGTGAGCATTTTGGATCATTTTAATGCCAAAGGACAACCTAAATGGTCTAATCTTTGGCTCCCTATTACCTTCTCCTTTATCTGTTTAGCCATTATCATATGGTCTCTCTCCTTCTGTGTCCTTTGTACATAATCTACTTCCATCCTTATCTCATGGCCGAAGGTTGCTGGTTGATGGTTGTTACGCTGAGCTTCACTTCACTTTATTGTGCGATTTGGTATTAAGATGTAATGAGCACTATTAAACTTTGGGAAATATTTGTTTCTGGTTTGTTTGCATTAACAACATCAAATAAATAATATTCTTCCCCCTTAAAGAGCAGTCATGACCTCTGAGCGTAGGCATGCCCTATGTATTAATTTTTATGGTATTATATTGGTGGTCCTAAAACATTTTGAATGCAACCCGGACCTTAAGGCAATAATTGAAAACTGTTAGTGCCTTGCAAAAGGCCTTGGCCTGCAGAGCCTACTCCTGCTGAGAATCACCTAAAAAGGCCCCCAGGCTGCCAAAAGGCCCCACACACACAGAAGAAGCCCACTGGGCAAATACCTCCTCGTTTAAGGGCCAATCCCAGCCTGGCAGCTCATAAACACCATTAGCAATGCCTACTGCTGAGTTATTATGCAGCAGAAGGATACTTGAAACTGCTGGTTGGTATTGTTGTTTTATTCCTCATTTGCCTGGGTCAAAGTGGCAACACTTAACTTGAAAAGATCAGGCAATTTCAACTTCTCAATTGTTCCCAAGGATGAGGATTATATATAGATTTATTATCTGCAGTGATGTTCCAAGTCTCCAGTGTAGTCTACTGCAATTGGACTGTGCCATTGGTGACAGATAACCCAGAAAGCTAAACCAAAAAGAACAGAGTGGAAGCAAGTTATCTCTATTAGAATCTTTTTCAAGACACGAACCAATAACCAAACTGACATATTTTAGTCACCGAATTATACAAGGACTGAAGAGACAAGTGTAGTTATTTTTAAGAGAAAATAGCAATCACTCTTACCATTCAAACATATTTTTGGGATTTGGGATTTAGTGCCTATCTTTGTATCCTTTCCTCATGGACTACCACTCCACTCACCCCCGAAAGTCATTAATAGTCAAGATGTTGATAGCAATTGGGAGATACACACAGCAAAACTAGGCCAACGGATTTCTAAAAAGTATGTTTGTGTAGTGTTCTGATGTTTTTGGAAACAAGGCGCCATATCCTGATGTCTCACTTATAAACAACCAGCCCTATCACCCGATTCATGGCATTAATTTATGAAAATCTGAAACCATTTAAGACATGAGTTTCAGGTTTGTGTTACGTTTAAGGAGAAAGACACTTCTGAGGAAATGACCCACTAATTCTAAATTGGCACATTCATTAGGACTCATTGGTGTTGATGACGCTGAGCTGCTCCTGCCGAACCCCTGTCGGAGCCCTATTCTTCCTGGGGTCGACTGCGATGAACTCTCAGTGGTAGTTGCTGACCTCTGATTCATGCCATCTTGCAGCCGGCTTTCCTGGATGAGAGCATCCCGGATGGCTTTGTTCTTTCCTTGTGCAGGTCTTGAAAAGCTGAGGAAACTTCTCAGAGGCCTGGGTCGCAGTGGGCTGATCAGACTTGTTGCTGGAATGAATATTTAACTTGATTGGCTTTCTGCTTCCATAATCATCAATCCTCCCCTGGAATCGTATTCACATTTTATGAACTCTCTGTCTCCTCGGCCCCTTTGATCTGCAGACATTGTCTTCCAGTTGGGCTTTTGCCTGCCTCCCAACTCATCAGCCCCTGAGTCCATCTAAATAATGTGCTACATAAGAACTTAGTGTTTCCCAAATAACAAAAGATAGATCTGAATGCTTCAGTGCACCACGAAAGGCTGTTGAAACCATCAATCTTGCTGGCTCTTGTAGAGGTCAAGAGACGGCAGGGCCAGCTGGCCAATCAATTAACCACGAAATTCAGTTTGGAGAATAAGAAAAGCTGTCTCTGTGTCATTCTTTCCAGCAACATAGCTGTCAATATTTACAGCAGGCCATATATAAAGACTAAAGGAAATGAGGGAGTTACCATCAAGAGCAGCAAACACTAGAGTCGTTGGTGATTCTTGTGGGTTGCCAAAAGGAGTCGGTTCTACAGAACATACAGTTTTCTGAATGAACACGGAAAATGTCTTCTAAATCCTCTAGAGTCTGAAGGAAGAAACTGTGTAATGTCCACCCATAAGATTACGCTCATCTTTCTCCTCAGTTATGGGATTGTCTTAATACAAGTCAGAAAGAAACTTCCTGTTTGACCTCCTTGAAAAGAGACTTTTCTGCAATTGTGTGTGATCAATTGTATTTGCAATGCCTGTGAGCACACAAAGGAGAAAAATAATTTAACTGATAGCCTGTGAAAGGAGATAGTATCACCAGAGAGGGCCCCTGAAGAATGAATTGTCTCTTTCATGTATGACCTTCCACTTCTAGAGCCAACCCTAGCATTCTATATACACCTTGTGGCTTATCCTTTGTGTAATTGGTCCTGCTTTATTCCCATTTGTCCTTGATCTCATACAGACAGATGCCTTCTCCAATAGATTTTCCTTCTTGCACAATTTCTGCCACATACATTTTTATAACAGATTTCCATTTCCCTTATATACCTATGTCTCTCACGTCTACACATTCAGATGTCTCTACCCTGCAGGATCCTGAGACTGCTTGTTTCATTTTTTTTTTTTAACTTTTATTTAATGAATATAAATTTCCAAAGTACAGCTTTTGGATTATAGCAGCTTTTCCCCCCATAACCACCCTCCCACCCACAACCATCCTATCTCCTACTCCCTCTCCCATCCCTTCTTCATCAAGATTCATTTTTAATTATCTTTATATACAGAAGATTAACTCAGTATATACTAAGCAAAGATTTCAACAGATTGCACACACACAGACACACAAAGTATGAGTACTGTTTGGGTAGCAGTTATATCGTTAATTCACATAGTACAACACATTAAGGACGGAGATCCTACATGGAGAGTAAGTGCACAGTGACTCCCGTTGTTGATTTAACAATTGACACTCTTATTTCTGATGTCAGTAATCGGCTGAGGCTCTTGTCATGTGCTGCCAAGGCTATGGAAGCCTCTTGAGTTCACAAACTCCGATCTTATTTAGACAAGGCCATAGTCAAAGTGGAAGTTCTCTCCTCCCTTCAGAGAAAGGTACCTCCTTCTTTGATGGCTCATTCTTTCTGCTGGGATCTCACTCACTGAGATCTTTCATTTAGGTCATTTTTTTTTTTTGCCACAGTGTCTTGGCTTTCCATGCCTGAGAATGCTTGTTTCATTTTTACTACTTCCCTGTGTGACAGGCAGATTTAGCCCAAGTTTTTAGAACAGAGAATTAAAAATCAGAGTGACAAAATAAGACAAAGCACTTAACTCAATGCTGGATCCATAAGTACCAATAAATGTTCTATAGTATCAATAATTAGAATTTCAAATAACTTGCCTATGATCAGGTAACCCATGAGTGGTAGAGCCAAGAGTTGAATCTATACTTCTCTCATCTTTCCCTTTCCCACACTTTCAAATAATCCCTGGCTCTAGAAAACATGTACTATTCCTAATCCAAGAATGATCTAAAAGTGAAGATAGGAAGAAGATATCAGCAGGCACTTTGTAAGGGAGGAGTCAGGCAGTGGTCTCCAGGATGGGACCTTTGAGGTCTTGTTAGTATGCTGGGGACGCGGTGGCTGGCTCTAGGGGCTTTTAGACTCCTGGAACTTTTACCCACAAGGTGGTAAGGGCCAGGAAGTAAGTAGGGAAAATCAGTGCCTAAATATTTAAAGATCATAGATTTCTAGAAGTGTCATCTGTAAGTGATTCTTACATGCTTTGCACAAATAACCAATAATCCTTGCCACAATCAAAGGAGATCACAGGAGCAGAGCACCTGGCATCATCCCTGTTGCTTAGTGCCTGTGTCATCACACGTATAGTTGCAGTCATGAAGATAGGCACATCACTGATAGTAGCCCAAGGCAGAAAAGAAGCGGGATCATCAGGACATCTAGGGAGGGGAGTACGTTTGGGGGATCTCTGTGTATCCACAAAACAGAGGCTTCTTGAAAGAGAGTGTGCTGTTGAGGCTGCTAGTATCTGCCTACAATGGTCATCAGTCTGACCTCCAACTCCACAAAGACTTCTTATCATAGTCTTCCCTCAATCCAATGATTTTAAGAAGTTCCCAGAATGTTTTCAGGGATGGGCAATATTTTTACTGTAAGCATATGATGTTCTAGGTTACTTCTCTAAACAAAATTTTTATTTTTAATTTTACATATTCTTTTATCTACAAATATGGGACAGCATGTTTGTGTTTATCAAACTTTATGAGCGTTGTCATATACAGGAACATATTACTATATGTTTATATATTAGACAAATGAGTAAGTAAAATGTTAAGTGTTCAGGTACCCCATGGGGTTGTGTCCAGGATTAGGACGACCCTGCAGAAACCATAATCCATTTTCACTTACCAGGAACTAGGAGGTTGGAAAAGAATTTACTGGACTTGGTTGGATATAGAGACCAAGATGGAATTAGAGAATGAAAGCTGGAGCAATTCAAGAGTATTTCAAAAAGTCCTTGGAAAGGGGAATTAAAAGACAAATTGTATTTTGACACAAAAACAAAATGAAATCCAGTCACGTTCTTTCATAATATGCATTTTCCATGGACTTTTTGAAGACCTCTTGAAATGTTACGGTGGCAGAAGCCCTGATTACGACTTTGGAGTTCTAATGCAAGATCTGTGATTACCTGCATATTTTAAAGGAGCATGATGACCTTAAGCCCTCAAGGGCTTTAGTGTCTTCATTATAAAATGAAGGGGCTAGATTAGATCTACTAGATTATTTCTACAATCAATTCCAGTTCTAAAATCCTGTCACTGTGTACTGAAGTAAATTGAATTCAGTGAGTATTCTGTACATAGAACATACTCGATTTTAATATTAATAGTAATCATCAGATTGGTAACAGCACCATTTATCTAGCCCCTACTTTGCACTAGTGTACAAATATACATATATTTTCTCTCATCTCTTTAATAACACAATTTTACAAATGAGGTTTAGTCACTAAGTAATGTGTTTAGGTCAATAAAGTGGATCCCAACTCACTTGCAAAAACTTCATTCTTTCTATTTCACCCTGTAGCCTCCTATGTTCTCCTATCCATTTGTCATTCAGAAACTTGTATCTTCCAAACAGCAGAAGGTCAAAACACAGTGAAATGAACACTTTCAGAATTCCAAGGAGAAATCTGAGAGTCACAAGAGTTGCAAAGGCAGATACATTAAGTGAGTAAGGGCTTAGCTTCTCAGCCTTGCCAGGTGGCTCCCGCCCATCTTCCTCAGGCTCAGCATTTCTCTACAGTGTTATTAGGAAAAGCAAAAGAAAAAAAAAACAACCATAAAAACACTACTAAGGCCCTTACTGCAAAGAATAATACACTCTCACAACGCAGACCCATCCACAACATGGAGAAACCTAGGAAAAATGAAGACTTGCTTCAGGTTCCCAAGATAGTATTTTAAAGAGCATGAGCTTCCAACAAGTCTGTTCTGTTCGTGGTATTTACACTATTTAAGCAACACAAAATTGTGCTTTTAAAACACTGTATCCTAAATGCATTTTTTTAGGGATTTTTTTTTTTTTTAGGGATTGGTATCAGAGGAAACAAAGATAAAAAACAGTAACTCAAGGTTAGGATCTTTGGAAGTAACTTCCCAATTCTCTTGCCCTACAGCACAATTTATCTCTTGATAAGTCACAAGAAGAATACGAGTGGCTTCTTAAAGTAGCAGAGATACCTAATGGGAACTTGCCTGGGCAAGTTCAGTCGTGGGGCTGCAAGAGGAGCCAGTGAGGACCCTGTTCCCCCCTCCCTGCTTTAATTCAGGGATTGCAGATGGCCCGTGGGAGTTCATGGACACTTACTACCAATTTTCCCCATCACCATTTCTACTTTTCTTTCTATATCTAGCATCCAACTGTTTTGAGTACTGGCCCTAAAGTTGGCTACAAGAGAGTCAAATAAATACGCTAATTGTAACTCATGTCAGCTTGATCACCTTATGTGGGGGAATTAGAGCTGATAAGGTAGGTTGACTCCAGAGAAGACTTTGAGTAATAAAATATTTTGGTTTTGGTATTTAAATGTTGTAAATAGTATGTATTATGTAATTAATAGTGGTAGTTCCTAACTATAGACACTACATTGGAAGACTTTTTTCACCTTTTAAAAATTATAATACAAGACTATTTCTACTTGTTTATTGTTTCTTTTTAAATATAACCAGATTATACTTGGATTATCTGTTGTATCTAAACTAAGTAATTCTCCTAAACTAAATGTATAAAGAAGAGTACTTCTAGATCGTGTGGTAGCATGATTGATGGTGACTGATCTATAACCACAACCCTTTTATCAGAAAAGTCAATTCAAAACAACCTACCAAAAATGTAAATGTGACAAATTACAAAATGTAGGGGAAAAAACAGGCCCACCAGGGTCCAAGGAAAAGTGATTAGAAATGGATTTTTTGGGATAAAAGCAGCAGGTCAGGTCAGTGTGTCCTTCCACCCACTAAGCTATGTAGATAAAGATTCCTATTGTTGTTGCAAAAGATAACTGAGGAGATGCAAAGATAAGCCCATTGATCTGGGCCAAGCAAATGGAATGAGTGCCTGTAGTGGAAATGGACCAGTGAAGGGAATTAGCTGTCAATAGGCATAAATAGCTCCAAATGTTGGTGACTCCTCTAAAGACTGAATGAGGGTAGGGAGATAGTTGGGTTGTAGATGTTTCTGAAAAGATTAGGAACAATATGGAAAAAAGGTTAAAGAGTGTATCAGTAAGCAAAGGAAAAATTCCAAAGTCATTAAAATGTTACATTGCTTCATCTCTAAGATCTGCTAACTAAAAATCAGGAAGCCTGTTCTCAGCTACTGTGATTGGCAGATCTTTCCCACCAGAGGTGAGAACTATTCAGAAGGCAAAAACAATGTTTTAAGACACCCAGTGACTAGATTCTGAAGCAGAAATAAAGAAGAAAATAGAAATTAAACGTACTGAAGGCCACATGCAGAAGGGGCAATTCTCTGTGGTGTGAGTGATGGAGCCAAAAGTGAATTTCAGAAAGAAATTATTCAACAAGGAATCTCTGGCATGCAAAGCGCATAAACCCACCAGAGAAGTGCGTGCTGCTGCTGCTGCTGCTGCTGTTTTCCTCAATTAAATTTCAGACTATTTTTATTTGCAAAAGGAGAGTTGAGTGATTCATAAAGGTATGTTTCAAATGTGTTAGTGTGGGCTTTGGTACCAGCAAACACAACGCGTGACCTCCCAGTCCTCTTTCTGTCTCACTCAAACCCCATTAAAGTAACACTGTCAAGTAAGTATTGGGGTAGTAGTTGTGGCAATAAGAAAAATTGAAACTCAGATTAGACTTGCATAACAGATGAAAGAGTCATCTTCCCACGCTGAGTGCATCACGTGGTTTTCCAATATTTTCTGATCTATTCCTTAAGTCGTTTACCTTTATAATCCTCTAAGTCTCTCGCACTTCCTCTGTGTTTCCTTAATATTCTCTGTCCCCTGAAGATGAGAACCTTGAAGGTTTCATGCCATTCGCTGCCACTTACAATATTTCCTAATTTTTATTGATATTTACTACTTTACTGGCACAGTTTTGTGTCATCCCCACTAAAGCAAAAATAAGATAGTTGTAATTATTTTCTCTATTTTTCACTTTACACAGGAGGAAACAGGGGTTTGGAGAGGTTAAATGTCTTGCCTGCCTCTCACAAATGTAGTTGATGGTGTAGTGTCTGGCTCCTCTTCAGTCAACTTTGGGGGCCCAGAATGTTAATCATACTATTGCATATTGCCTGCTTATGATTACCAACAAAAACAGCACACGCTTACGTTTTTGTCTGGACCAAACTTGGGTTAACATCCGTGAGCCTTCCCTGGAGTCTTACAAAGTATGCTTATTTTTATGGTCTTCTCTTTGCTTCATTCACTTTATCCTTCCTCCTATTACTCCTTTCATTGCATTGTGAATCAACTGCTTCTTTGTAGATATATTAAGAATCTTTCTTTCCATGCATTTGCCATTATGGAAAAGTGACTTTCCTAATTATATTACATTTCTGTTCCATCAGTTCTCTGTACCTATCTCCACACCTGTCTACACCCATCTGAACTTCCCAAAGCAGAGGGAAGTTGGCTGAATTTTTCCTGCACCACACTCAGACTTCCGCAACTCCACCATTCCTCTCTTCAGTCATCTGAAGAGGCTATGCACAGTTTCATCAGCTCTGACAACCTTAATTCCTATGGGTTTTAGTTGCTGCACTAGAAGAGGAATCTACTCTGCCTTCACTACTCTGCTTTAGTTCCGAGTACAGCACTCCTAAGATATCTGTTGAATGAGTGAATGAATGACCTTCCCGGTGGCTTCAATTCTTTGTTCATATTTCTTTCCTTCTACTTATTCTCTGACATAACTTTTTGGAAAAGAAACTTCCAAAATTGAAATGGATAAAAATAGATATCGACAATGTGAAAATAGCAGCCCCTCTCCCCGGTTCCAAATATATGATCAATGTGCTTCTTGTAAAGAAAACTGTGAACTAATTTGCTTATATCTCTATACAATTATCCCTCATATGTCATTCTGCATCCATGCATTCAACCCACTGCAGATTGGAAATTTTTTTACAAAATTGCTTGTGTACCGAATGTGTATAGACTTTTTTCCTTTTGTTACCCAGTAAACAATATAGTATAATGATTATTTACATTGTAGTAGATATTAAAAGTGATCTAGAGATGGCTTAAAGTATAGAAGGAGGGTGTGTGTAGATTATATACAAACACTAGGATTTTATAGAAGGAACTTTAGCAATCTTGGATTTTGGTATTTGATGGAGTCCTGAAACAATCCTACCTTGCTACTGAGGGACAATTAACTTTGCAGAGGCTGATTAATGTCATCTCAGAGACAGAACAGGGTGAACAGAAAAATACGTGGGGAAGAGAAAAATTGTTTTCCGGTGTGACTTAAAGTGGTTGAAATAATACAAAATAAGAACATTCCCTAGGAAGAACTCTCTGTCTCTCCCTCTCCCTTTTCTCTTGCTCTCTTTTAAGTAAGTAAATAAAGGTTCAAGTTATTAAAAAACACATGAAACATAAGCTTTGAAAAGTTGAGTTAACCTGGATATTTACAGTAAAATTTAGGGGTGGGTGATTTGGTGTTGATGAACACATTGAGATTATGCTGTAAATTAAGGGACTTGAAGGACTCTTTGGAGAATTCTCCTTTTCTTTTCATTACTTTTCTTTTCTCCTCTTTTCCTTTTAATTAGAGTCAAGATTCATGTCTGGAAACATAGAAAGGGATTTTTTCCCTCAAAAACAACTAAAAGAATTAACTTAAGTTGACCTCAGGTTACAATCGGACAGCAGCTGGGAAGAACAACAAGATTAATCCTCTGAAAGGAGGCAAAGCTGGACTCTGCTATTCTGCATCCCTGGAACTTTCTCTCCCTAACAGTGAGTCTCCCAGCACCAGCCTTTGCAGGAAAGTCGTTTCTTGGGCACTAATGGTTGGCTAAGTGGGAAGCTCCTGACAAGTCATTAAAGCAGAGGAGGGCTGAGGGATTAGGAGGCAGGACTGCAATCCTCACAGCTCTGCACACTGTTGGGAGTGTTGTGTTTATTGCCCGTGGGTAGGTAGCTGCCGACAAGAAAACTTCCTAGGGGATCCTATGTTGGATCCAGATGTTTATCATTGGGATTTTCAAACTACCTACGAGGCACCATGGAAGCTCTGTGCACTAGAGAGTTTCAGACAGAGGAGGGAGACAACCAGCAGTCCTGCAAAGCTCGACTGTGACTTTATGAAGAGCTGGAGTGGAAGAAGCCTGATCATAAAATCTCTGAGGGTAGATCTACATTTGGATAATCTTTGTATCTATCTTTGCACAATATGTGGCCCCAACTAGGAACTCAGTGAAGGGTTTTTGAATGAATAAGTGATTTCTGTAAATTAAGTTTTAGGAAAAAATTTCTCCTGCAATGGAAAGGAATTGTATCATCTGGTGTCATGTATGGGACTGCGGATACACGGGAATTTGCAGGGCATCTGTTGGAGAACTTAGTCCAGGACAAGCCCGGGTCACAATGGACACACATTGATGGATTCATGACAATAATCCTGGTGTACAGCAGACTTTCATTAGGCCTGAAAGGGGCTGATGGAGACAAATTTTCATCCTTCTCAGGTAGCTAATCACTTTGCCAAACAACTGCTGAAATTCCAAGGGAAGACCCAACACTAAAATAAACAGAACCATTTGGCACCCATAATCTCTTCCCATGGGGTGTGTTAATGTTCAAGTTTTTCCCCTACATTGCTTTGTATGTCTATGGGATATGTCCTGAAAAGATATGCTATGCCTTTGAAAATTTATATCTTTAAAACTTGGGTTTAGGGGTGGGCATTTGGTCTAATTGTTAAGATGTTTGTTAGGGTCCCCACATCAGATGTCAGAGTGCCAGGAGTCGAATCTCAGTTTCATGCCCGATTCCAGCTTCCTGCCATTGCACACCCTGGGAGGCAGTAAGGGTAGCTTAAGTAGTCGGGTCCCTGGATCCCACTTAAGAAACCTAGATTGAGTTCCTGGCTTCTGGTTTTGGCCTGGTCCAGGCCTGTCTATTGTGGGCATTTAAAGAGTAAACCAGTGGTTAGAAGCGCTCTCTATTTCTCCAGAAAAAAAAAAGTTGTCTTTAGCGAGGCAAAGTTAAAATGTGTATTTTATAAAGAAGAGGATTGTGAAACTCATTTAACTATCAGAGAAGGTGATGAGAATCAAATGGCATAGAGATGAAATCCTGAGGGATTACATTGTGCACTGTATTTATCATAGCACATGAATATTATAATATTATTCATACATGGTATATCATTAGGCCACTATTGTAGGAATAATTGGTTTATTGCTTCAGATCAAACGCTTATGATTTAAAGAATAAAAACATATTTGAGAAGTGAGCCCATCCTAGAATAACAAGTAGCAAAGCCATAAAACACACAGCTGACTGAGTCATACCTATCCTCGACAATCCCATAGCAAACCAGATTCTACAATGCAATGGTGAGAGAAGCAGAGTTAACTCTAATACCTGGAGCCCTTTCGACCTAATCACTCAATGCCCTTTGCAAACAATTATGGCATCACAGTTTAGAGACAACAGAGATCCGAGGAGTGTAATCCTATTTGCTGCATTTTACCCAGAAGAAATGGAAGCAGTTGGGTGATGTCCTTTTGTCATATACCTAGTGCTGGAATCAGAACTCAGGTATTGTTTCAAATACAACCTTAAGTGCCCCTGGGCAATCATTCAGGCACTGGACTGGAAAAAATAAATTTTACAGTAATCCTGAGTCTCATCAGCAAAAATCTGGGACATTTTACAAGAGTAAAAATAGCAATAAAAAATTACTCAAGGGGTGGGTATTTTGTGTAGCAGTTAAGACAGTGCTTGGGATGCCCACCTCCCATTCCTGGGTGCTTAGGTTTGGTTAAAGTCATGACTGTGCCACTGATACCAGCTTCCTGCTAATGTGCACCCTGGTAGAAAGCAGGTGATAACTCAAGTACTTGGATCCCTACCACCCACATAGGATACCTGGAATGAGTTCTTGGCTCCTGGCCCAGCACCAGCTGTTGCAAGCATTTGGGAAAAGAACCAGTGGATGGAATATTTCTTTAAAATTAATTAATTAATTAAAAAATAGTTGGAGGTGCATCAATGTAGCACTGCATTGTTATCAGTTCTTTCTTGTACTTACTAGATTGTTTTGCTGACACACTTTTAAACTTTTTCTTTATTTAAGTCTACTTTCTTTTGCTTTGTACTTTATCATAATAATTTACCAGAAGTATTTGCTCGTCATTTGTGTAAGATCAAAGTAGCATTCATGCTAGAGAGTATTTCCGCTATATCTTACTTGTTTAGAGCCATCTCCATAATGTTGGCCCTAAAGGCCATTTCCATCCCTTTCTGTTAGTGAATAAGATTGTTGTGAATACCCCTCTTTAGATATGCTTTGCATAAAAAGATAATATTCTTAGAGCAGTTTCCCAGAATAGAATCTGCTATATTAGAGGGAATAAATGTTTTTTGAAAATCATAATACATATTGCCAGAAATCTCAGTGGTATTTTTTGTTAACATCTTTGTTGTCATATTCTCTCAGAAAAAAACCTGCTCACCAGTTCGAGAATATTAACCGTCATCGACAGGCATGATTATATCCCAGCAACTGTTTTTCTTAAAGAAGTGAATTTGTTTAAAGGAAACTCACTGGGCATTAGGCTAATCCTGCAGCTACACATCAGGCATGAGGCCACCCTCCCAGCACAAAAAGAAACAACAGTCTATGATATGATGACATGGACTGTCCTGTACAACTATATCAGTAATTATACACAGGCTGTTGACAGGCAGGTGAATTTCTCGATTTTGTAAATTATGGCTAAATTTTCATTTGTTTCAACTACTGTTCTACCTAGGATGAGGTGATTGGACAGAAAAGAAAAAAGAAATAAAATAACCATGTTAGGACCCTGGGAGTCTAGAATTTCATAGCTGGAAATGATATAGATATCAATGAGTTATATATGGTTCGATGACAATATTAACAATAAATAAAAACACGGCCTGTCCTAATTGCTACAGAAGTATTTCAACCAGTTAGTAACACAACTGCCTCCAAAAGATCATCTCAGACATTTTCCAGAAGAAAAATGAAACAAGCTCCCACACTCCTCATGAAGCATGGTGGCCTTGACATCCCACTAGTCATACACTATGGGTTTCTGGAAAAGAACATGAATTTTGTTTCATGTCCTCTCTGGTTTAGGAATAGAGTCATTCTCGGAATCAGCCCGCTGTGGCTCAGCGGGTTAACGCCCTGGCCTGAAGGGCCGGTGTCCCATATGGGCGCTGGTTCTAGTCCCAGCTGCTCCTCTTCCAGTCCAGCTCTCTGCTGCGGCCTGGGAAAGCAGTAGAAGATGCCCAAGTCCTTGGGCCCTGCACCTGCATGGGAGAGCCAGAGGAGGCTCCTAGCTCCTGGCTTTGGATCGGTGCAGTTCCTGCCATTGTGGTCAATTGAGGAGTGAACCAGCAGATGGAGGACCTCTCTCTCTCTGTCTTTACCTCTCTGTAACTCTGTCTTTCAAATAAACATAAATAAATCTTTAAAAAAAAAAAAAAAGGAATAGAGTGTTTCTGTAACAGGGAAAGAGTACCAGCTAGAGTTCTGAAACCTGGAGGATGACACAATCTAGATGCTAGACACAGAAAGCTCCTTTCCCCCAGTCTCCCACTCCATAAAGCAGACCTTGTTGGCTATATCAGAAGAACAAAAATGTGTTTAAATTCGGGGATATATGTGTACAGAATCTGAAGCATGCAACATTATTAGAATGCAAATTTTTAAAAAAGATCTATTTGAAAGGCAGAGTGACAGAGGGAGGGAGGAAAGGAGGGAGGCAGCTCAAGTGCTTGGGTCCCTGACACTCAAGTGGAAGATACAGATGGAGTTCCTGGCTCCTGGCATTGGCCTAACCCAGCACAGGCTGTTGTTGGCATTTGGGGAGTGAACAAGTGAATGGAAGATTGGTATCTCTCCCATTCATTCTCTCTCTCTCTCCTCTCCCTCCCCGCCCCATGACACCTTGCCTTTTAAATAATTAAATAAATAAAAGAACAGAAAGAAAAGCAATGTGCTTAAATATTAAGAGGTTCTAGGAGAAACTTTTTTAAAAATGTCTAGAGCTAACAAGTATAATGAGGCTGTGGAGAAAAAGGAACCTTTGTCCACTGTAGATGGGAATGTAAATTGGTACAGCTGTCATAGAAAACAGTATGGAGATTCTGCAAAAATTTAAAATAGAACTACCATATAAGCAAGTAGTCTATCTTATGGGTATCAACCCAAGGAGATGAAATTAATACCTCATAGAGATATCTGCTCTCTCATGTTCATTGTAGGATTACTCCCAATGGCCAAGACATGGAAACAACTAAGCACTTGGCCCATCCTCCACTGCTTTCCTAGGTGCATTGGCAGGCAGTTGGATTGAAAGTGGAGCAGCCAGGATGCAAACTAGTGCCCATATGATGATGCCAGTGCTTGACTTACTACACATCACAATGCAGGCTCCAGGAATAACTCCATGGGGGTAAAAGACACACAAAAAAGTGAGAATTAAAATAGGATCTATTTTGGATTCAGATGAAGGGGTGAAGAACAGATAAGGCTCACTCTGTTCTTGGAAATTACTTGAAAGCAGAGCCAGTGTAAAACAAGGGTTTGTTTGTTTTTCTTCTGAGCTTCCAGTGACCTTTTTTTTTTACTCCTAGGCTGGCAGAGCAAAATGCTGATTGGATTTGCAAGTAGATTTATAGAAACTGATGAATCAGGCCCTGAAACTAATAGCTGAGTAGATCCAGCTAGCAGAAAGTGACACAGAGGTGATTTTTAAGCATCAAATGTTCCGAGTTAATAGGCATTCAGGCTTATTTATGTTTGTGCTCAAACTGTAAGCTCTGACAGGTACTTAGGAGTACCCCCCAGAAAGTGGTGCCGCACATCTGCAGTGAGACTTAGTGCTTATTGGCTTTAGGTTTAACATTCAGTTACTTTCATCCCTTAAAGCAGAACGTGTTGGTGCACTAGCCCTTAAGAAACGAAGACAGTGGTACACAGACATACAGTCTGCAAAGAGTGATGCATGAGCATCAGGTAGGAAGCCGGGCATATTTTACACTCATGTTTACTGAACTATCCATGTGCCAAGCACTCTTCCCAGGGATGGAATTACTGCTGGGAGCAGATAAAGTCCTTCTCTCACAGAGCTTACCTTCAACTTCAGGGATAGGAGGTGGCAGGAGACAGGCCAAAGATAAATCAATAAAATATCAGATAGTGATCAAGACTCCATGTAAAACTATTGTGAGATTTTGTGAAGTTCAATAAATGGTGGCAACATGAACCTGAGGTGAGTATGATACTTAAGCTGAGATAATTTTATTAAAAAAAAAACTGATTGATTGATTGATTGATTGATTTGCAGGGAGGAAGGACAAAGAGAGAGAGAGCGAGAAAGAATTCTTCCATCTGCTGATTCATTTCTCAAATGGCCACAATGGTTGGAACTGTCCCAAACTGAAGCCAGGAGCCTGGAACTCCATACAGGTCCCCAAAATGGGCAGCAGGGGTCCAGGTACTTGGGCCATCTTCCTTTCCCTTCCTAGGTGCATTTGAAGGGAGCTGGATCTGAAGCCAAGCAGCCAGGACTTGAACCAGCACTCTGCACTTGATCTTAGCCAAAAGGCCGAGAAGCGATGAACCAGCACTCTGATATGGGATGCCAGTGTCGTAAGCAGCAGCTTAATCCACTTTGCTGTAACATGGGCTCCTAAAGTGAGAACTGCATGGACAGGACATCAGTCTTCGGCAGGTCTGAAGCAGCAGCATCTCACTTATAGAAAATAGCAAATATTGCATGGGATTGGTTCCAGAACCCTTGTGAATGCCAGACCCTGAGGATGCTCAAGTTCCTTACATAAAATAGCAGAGAATTTGCACATAATTTATGTGATTCCCCCAGTATACTTCAAGTCATCTCTAAATTACTTATAATACCCAAAGCAAAGTGAATCATTACTATATTGCATTATTTAGAGAGCAATGGCCAGGAAAAAGGTACATGTGCAATATAAATACATGTTGTTTTGAAACATTTTCAGTCTGCAGCTGGTTGAATCCATAAATGCAGAACACACATACATGGAGGCCAACTATGCCCACTTATTGTTAGATCCCCCATGGATACCTGAAACCAGGAATAATACAAACCTTATGTCTACTATATTTTTTTTCTATGAGATATACACCTATGATAAAGTTTATAAATTAGCTACAGTAAGAGATTAACAATACTAATAATGACACAGAACAATGAGAGAACATAATGCAAGTTATGTGAGTGCTCCCCTTCTCTCTTTCCAACTCCCTCCCTCTCTCCCTCTGTCCACTGCCATAGGTTGGGCAGCCTATACAGCATGGAGA
The DNA here is from genome assembly GCF_051225735.1 of Oryctolagus cuniculus. NCBI lineage: Eukaryota > Metazoa > Chordata > Mammalia > Lagomorpha > Leporidae > Oryctolagus > Oryctolagus cuniculus. Next base: position 84,549,007 of record NC_142868.1, on the reverse strand, counting down.
CACTGGACAAAAGGATGATTCACAGCAGAACAGTATGAAAGTCACCACACTACTCACAATGGCCACTTCAAACTTACGACTTATTTATTTCTGGAATTTTCCATTGGTATTTGTGGTTGTCAGTTGACTGAGGGTGACTGAAGCTGCCGAAGGTGAACCTGTAGATAAGGTTCTACTGTAGACTGTAAGACTACTGTAGAAAGTTTCCAAGGTTTGAAGGAGTTTGACAGGTTTGAGGAATACAACATATAAAGGGCAGTGCTTTGGAAGTGCAACAGACAAGTGGGAGAGTGGCAGGAAGTCTGATCAAACAGCCAGCCTGGATAAAGAGTTTTGATGTTATTCTAAATGGGGGAAGAGCCTGTGGAGGGTCAAGCGAAAGATCCACGTCTAATTCGTGTTTTTGTGATATCATTCTGACTTGTTCTACAGAGAAGTCGCTGGAAGGGGCAGATGCAAAATCCAAGGGATGTGTTTGAAAATACTGCTGAAGTAGGCAAGAGGATATAATGGCTCGGACTACAGAGAACAAGCAAAGATAGAGAGAGGCGGAAGGAATCCGATATTTTGAAAAAAGTGAGAGAGAGAAAAATAACTCCCAGAAATCCGACGTGAGCAATGGAGTGGATGGCAGAGGTTTACTGCAGAGGGCACGGCCAGCAGAAGAGCCAGTCGAGGGGCAAGACTGGAGCTGTGCTTTGCAGATGTTGCATTGCAGATGCCCACTGGACACCCAAGGCAAAGAGTCAGGTCAGGGTGCTGGGAGACAGGGGCTAGAAACAGGGGTGTGTTGGATGCCATCACTGTGTGAATTTGGGTTTAAAAAGTGAAGAGAATAAGGTCCTGGGATGGTCGGACATTTGAAATTTAAACATAAAAGGGAGAGTGAAGAGTAATGAGAATGAGTAGTCAGTGGAATAGAAAGAAAACATGAAGAGAGATCATTAAAAAACAAAACAAAAAACAAAAAACCTCTAGCTTTGCCAAGTGGAAGATCTGGCTGATCCTTCCCTCCCCTTGAGCGGTATTTGGGGAAACAAACAAACACAAACTCCAGAATAAATGTAAGTTTCTCAGGAAAGCTGATTATCTGAAGTAGCTAAACCTTACAAATAGCATTGTTTATTCATTTCGCATCGATGACTTCTATGCAACAGTGAAATGACCTCATCTTCAATGAAGATAGAGGTTTGGATACACATGATGAAAATACCACTTCAAAATTCATAAAGCAAAATGTAAAGGAAATAACAGAAAATTGGCAGAAATGCATTCATTGTGGGAGACTTTAATTTCCTTTCAGCCTGTGATTGATCAAGTATTGAGCTTCGAAACCTGAAACAATCATGATTAAGTCTCATTTCTCTTTTTAGCTTTTTGATTTGTGCTTTGGGAATGAGAAGCTATAACACGTGAAGTCATAACTGTCTCAACCTGGATCCAGTGTACTATTATTGTGTCTGATGTTTTATTTTTATTGCATATATTTAGGATATACAGCATGATGTTTTCATGTACATGAGTAAACACACACACACACATATATATACGTAAAATTCTCCACAAGCTTAAGACCCAAATCTTTGTGGAGAGCAAGCATCTGAATGGTTTGCATGAGTCACATTAGGTAGCCATGAACATATACACACATGTGTATTTCCTCTTCCTATATACACACTAACTAGAAAACCTTCCTTCCTGTCACTATGTCACGATGTTTATTAATATAAAACACAGCAGGACAAACAGAAACCTTCCTGAAAAGAATCCCTCCAGAATTTAATGAAGTTCTTTAAATTGTATACTAAGTCTTGGTAGCACACAAATAACACAGAGGAACATTTTAATTATGAGAAAAAAAGATTAAAGTAGACACATTTTCTTTTAGACAGTCATTACTGAGAGGAGCCTTATTAGATATTTTTTAAATGAAGTTAAAAAATAGGAAATATGAATAGGGATTTCAAATTCTTTCTTAAAGTATTAGGGAGTCCTTTATTCTTTTTTTTTTAATTATTTATTTACTTGAAAGGCAGAGTTACAGAGATGCAAAGGAAGAGACAGAGAGGGAGGTCTTCCATCCACTGGTTCACTCCCCAAACAGCAGCAACATCTGGAGCTGCGCCGATCTGAAGCCAGGAGCCAGGAGCTTCTTCCGGGTCCCCCACTAGGGTGCAGGGGCCCAAGGACTTGGGCCATCTTCTACTACTTTCCCACGCCATTAGCAGGGAGCTGGATCAGAAGAGGAGCAGATAGGAATGGAACTAGCGCCCATACGGGATGCCGGCACTGCAGGTGGCAGTAACGCTGGCCTCCTATTCTAGTTTTTATTATTTGGGTTGGAGAAAACCAGTGATAGAGGTAAAATGATTTACTTTTTACAAGGATGTGAAATAGGAGTGCTTCAGGAAAGAAACCACTGACAAATGCAAAAGCGCTTTATGGGAAGGAGTTGGGGCTATGCATGGCTGCATACTACACTCACATAGGGCAGAGGCTGTGTATTTTGCTCATTATTTGTGAAACAGTTTATGACAAAAAGTAGATGCTCTCTAAGTAGCTTGGGAGTGAGTGAATGGATGAATGACTGCAACTGCTATGGAGGTTGCACTGTGATACACTCTACAGATGAGAGACAAACTTTTCTGATGGAGCAGGAGATCTGTTTTCTTTCAGAGACAAATAACAATTAGGATGTGTATTTTTCTCAGGTGATTAAAAAAAAAAGACCTAATTTGTTTTGTGGAAGGAAGGGAACATGAGCAAAGCAGTGCAAATGATCGAGACCAGAGGCCAGGACATATTGTTGGAAATCTGTCAAGTGGAAGGGGCAACAGGAACTATTTTTCATTTACAGAATTTGTTTTCTTTTTGTAGAAAAGGAAAATTCTAGTGCATACACAGAGGCAACAATTTGAAAACTACAAATTATAGTTCTAAGAAGAAAAAGCCTGTTTGAACTGTTTTCCTCTAAGGACTGACATTCAACAAAACACTTAGTAATGAACAAGGGATGTTAGTCATAAGTAGATTTCCCTATTCGGCTGTGATGTGATCTTTCAAGAGGTTTAAAGAAATACGTTTTACTCCTGCTGATTGGGTTTCTCAGCTCTGATTGTCAGGCTCATTTTTAATTATTAACCTAATTGCTACTGAAGCCAAGGAAGGCTGTTCAGTGATTGCTTCTTGATTTGTAAAAAATATTTTGACTGGTTAATGCAGTAGCTCTTATTTGTCTCGTGTTTTGAGCAATGCCTGCTATCATGTTGTTTTGATTCAATTGGGAAATATAATTTATCAGTAAAAACATTGAAATGAGCAGTATGTTATTATTTATGGGTCAAATTGGGCTGTGATAAAATGCACAAAATTCGGAAAAATTAATGGATCAACACCAGGGATTTGATTCTATGGAAAATAAATTGGAGTTACTCTGTTGAAATTTAATTTTATAAGGAGAGAGGTTCTTGTTATAATATAAATGTTTTATTTTATAGGTATTAAAGCAGTGGGTTAGGACTGAACAGGAACTATTTCCCAGATGTTCTGCCGGTGGATCGTGCATGGGATCTCAGTTCACCGTCACAGCAAAGCAAGCAAAAATCTTGAGATTTATAAGGCAAAGGGAGTTGCCTGTGGCCAATCATGCTGTTTAGTTGTGGTAAGTCAGGGCCTGAGTTTGTCTTTCTGCCTCCGGATGTAGTATTCTTTTTATTACTTTGCACTTCCAGTTATATTCTTTGCCAAATGGAAAACTCACCATTAGATATTTTTTTGAAAATATCAGACTGGGTCAAGAAAATCTTTTTTTCTTAAGAGTTATTTATGTGTTTGACAGGCAGAGTTACAGAGAGAGAGGGAGAGTGAGGGAGGTAGGGAGAGAGAGAGGAGAGAGACCTTTATAAGCTGGTTCACTCCCCAAATGGCCCCATTGGCCAGTGCTGGGCCAGTCCGAAGCCAAGAGCCAGGAGCTTCATCTGTGTCTCCCATGGGGCTGTTGGGAGCCCAAGCACTTGAACCATCTTCCACTGTTTTTCTAGGTGCATTAGCAGGGAGCTGGGTCAGAAGTGGAGCAACTAGGACCAGAACCAGCACCCATATGGGACGCTGGAACTGCAGACAGTGGTTTGCCTCACTGCACCACAGCTCTGCCCCCTAAGAAAACCTTAAAAGGTGAAATTTCTGCTGCAGGAAAACCTTTTTGGGAAAAAGGAGGGGGAAATAGATCCAAGCACTAACTTATTTTTAGTTAGCAAGGTAGGGGGGAATGGAGCTGGATTAAATTACAATAGCATAAACATAAACCTTTTGCTGGGAAGTGACTCATCATTACCCACTCTGTGCTCACTCCTAGATTTGTACATCTCAGAAATCCCTCAAGAGGCCCAGGCTGAAGGACAGTGCCTCTGCCCCAGCTGTGGCTGATGCACTGGGAGAGGCCTGGACCCCTAGGAAGATCTGGGTCAGTGTCAATTCTTTAAGAAGAGTGAGGCAGTTGGCAAGCTTTTAAATGCCTTTAATTTTCTTCCCTCTAAAGCCAGTGCCAATCTCAAAGGATTTTTGACAAACACCAAATGAAACAATATACCTTTAAAGAAACCACAAAACTTGCCAGATAGTGGTTCTCAACCCTGTCAGACAAATTTTTTTATGAAAGGCCTCTTAAAATTCATAGGTGCTATCATTCACCTAAAATTTTAAATAACCAATGTAAAAGGAAAATAATTTATAATAAACCAGAAAATACCGATCCCTGATTCTTACCCATTCTTGTAATCCAAATGACTCTGCAATTCAAAAGATGTTTTGTAACTCATATGGCAACAAAACCTGATATAAGCACACAAGAAACTGTTGTGGACTTTATTTTTCCCAGTTAGTGTAAATACCCAAAAGTTTTTTGCAGAAAAATTAATTTTTTGATTACAGGTATCCTCAATTTCCACTAATAGTGTCACATAATTTATACCATGCATGTACCAGATTACCTTTAAAATAACATACAGAATTCTCAAACACGTCTCGTTCTAAGAGTTTAGATAAGCAATATGAACTCTGCAGCAGGAATTATTCTTAGTTCTAAATGCATTTTTAACACCTATGAGATAGGTACTAGTAATATTTCCATTTTGTAGTCAAGGAAAATAAGACACTGAGAAGCTAAGCAACTTGCCTGAGTTACACATAGTATGTGAAACAGTGGATGGAAAGAGAGTGTAAGCCAAAAAGAGAGTGTAAGAGAGTGGCCAAATCCACACTTCTAGCACCATACTCTACTGTATGCTGATCAGTACCCACTCAGATAGATTCCTCTAGAAGCCATAGAAATAATATGATGCTTGTAACTCTATTTAGAAGACTTGGACATTCTTGCATTGTATTGATGACTTGAGGTAACATAAGCTATCAGAGCAATGTATTTTTCTGAAACCATGTGAAAATTCATTGTGAAAGTGAAAATTCATGAAAAATGCAACAAAACTGCGAGCAAAATAAAATGTTTTTAATTCATTCACATGGTAATAGCACATCTGAAAAGTTCAGTGTGTGTTAAATCATAAAAACTATATATAAAAGTTGGGCATTTGACATGAATGATTATAAGTAAGTTTTTTCATCTACATGGGGTTCTGTTGGACATCAAGTATTGAGTGGGACACAGACCAACCCTTCCTTTTGCAGTCCCTGTCTTGCTCATTGTTGCCCCCACTCATTTCATGCCAATAGTCCCTCCAATAGCTGGTCAAGAAAGGCAACAAATAATTGCTAAAAGCTCTCCAGTCAGGAGCCAGCACCGTGGCATAGCTGGTAAAGCCGCTGCCTGCAGTGCTGGCATCCCATATGGGCGCTGGTTCAAGTCCCTGCTGCTCTACTTCCGATCCATCTCTCTGCTACGGCCTGGAAAAGCAGTAGAAGATGGCCCAAGTCCCTGGGCCCCTGCACTCTCATGGGAGACCCAGAAGAAGCTCCTGGCTCCTGGCTTCGGATTGGCTCAGCTCCAGCCGTTGCAGCCAATTGGGGAGTGAACCAGCAGATGGAAGACCTCTCTCTCTCTCTCTTTCTCTTTCTGTGTATGTAACTCTGACTTTCAAATAAATAAATAAATCTTTTTTTTTTTTTTAAAAAAAAAAGCTCTGGCAGAAGATATCACCCAATTGAGAACTATTGGTATAAACCATAAGTCATATTATAAATCCCAGTTATGGGAGGAAGGAGAGGAGGGAGGGAGGGAGGAGGGAAGTCCAAGGACAAGAACAATGTGTTTTTTCCTGGTTTTGGCTGATGAGTCCTCAAACATCACTTTACTTCTCTGTATCCTTTGAAACCAAACTGATTCTTAAAGACTACTCAAATCCTGCCTCTTTCATGAAGTCATCCTCATTCTCATCTGCATTCCCATCAGAATTAATAACTGTTTCTTCTTTGTGCTTCCTCAGTTCAGATAGTCCCCGACTTAAGATGGTTCAACATACAATGTTTCAACTTTATGATATGCAAAGGCAGTATGAATTCAGTAGAAATCGTCTTTAAATTTTGAAGTTTGCTGGCCAGCATCGTAGTGCAACAGGTTAAGCCACTGCCCGAGATGCTGGTATCCCATATGAGTGCCTCTTCAAGTCCTGGCTGCTTCTCTTCCCATTCAACTCCTTGCAAATGCACCTGGGAAGGCAGTAGAAGACAGCCTGAGTGCTTGGACCCCTGCCACCAATGTGGGAGACTTGGATGGATTTCCTGGCTCCTGCACGTTGCTGCCATTTGGGGAGTGAATCAGCAGATGGAAGATTGTGTGTGTGTGTGTGTGTCCCTCTCTAATTCTGCCTTTCAAATAAATAGATCTTTTAAAAAACTGTTTTGAAGATTGATCTTTTCCCAGGAACTAGCTATATGCCATGGAAGCCTCTCTTGCAATTCTGGGCAGGGCAGTCAGCCCTGCAGTCACAGGGGAAGAAGCCAACATATGTTGTGTTGCTAAGCTGTGATATGTGGGATGTTAGGTGCATTCAATGCATTTTCCATTTACAATATTTTCACGTTGTGATGGGACATAATCCCATTGCATGTTGAAGAGCACTGTACTTTTTCATACCTATGGTGTAAAATATATCACATTAAGTTTCTGTTGGAGTTCTCTGTTGATATCACTGTCTTCCTTTGGTATTGAAATATGTTGAATCAAAAACTATCTTATTTCTTGATCATCTTATAATACATAAATGAAGAAACATAAAAGAAGGAGGGAGAGCCTGACAAAGAGACAGAGACAGAGGAGGGTCTGTATGTGCAGGGAGGGTGTAGAGAGTGTTCTTTTTGACTGAAATATTAAACAGGAGGGGCCAAAACAGTTAGTTTCAGATAAGAGGGAAATGCAAAAAGATTTATTTTTCATTTTGCTGGTCAGTAAGCTTTGGGCAAGATATCTGAAATTTAATTATTCTTAAGGGGTTGTATCTATCAACGTAATTGATATAAATAAATACATATTTTAAAAGGCTCTCAGGAGGTCTTGTGTAGATTTTTGCCACTGTGATTTTCCAAGGGCTTAACCAAGATAATCTTTGTTCCCTTTAGTGTACACGAAGTAGGAGAGAACATGGCAAACAAAGGCTTTGGGACTAGGCCTGCCTCTTATTTGGCTAATCTCATTGACTGCTACTTGAATCTGGACAAACCAAGAAACCCCATGTGTAAGCTAACTTGATGGCCACTCACACACACAAAAAATGTTTCCTATTCAGCTAACATCAAGTTGACGCCTGGGTTATATTCGAGACATTTTCCAAGGCATGGCCTGCTTTATGCCTCAGAAATTATACCCCTACAGAGGCCACTGAACATACAAGGATTTCCAAAAAGTTCACCAAAAATGGAATTAAAAAATAAGTTTATCTTGGTGCAAAAAATTTTTGAAGTTTATATATATGAAAGGTCTTCAAACAGTTCATGAAAAGGAGGTGTTTTATAAAACACTACGCATAGATTTCAAATTTTTTTCTGCACCCAAATAAACTTATCTTTGAATTCCATTTTTCCAGGAACATTTTAAAATACCCTCATCCAGGCTTTGCTCTTAGAGAAAATTTAAATTTGCGGAGTTCCAACGTGGAAAACACTGAGGTCGGTGACATCCAATGTTTGTTTGGAGGAGCAGAGAGGGTTTTTCTTCACCCTCTGGGCTGCGCAGGGACAGCCGGCGGGGGGTCTGCGGGGGCCACAGCTGACTTGGAGGATGGGCCCCAGAGCGCAGCTGGATCCCAGCAGCGCTAAAATGAACCTCGTTTCTTCAGTTATTATAAATGTTTTAGGTTGGTGTTATTTGTTTCAGGAGTTGAATATCAACAACAACGTTTGAAATGACAAATAATTGCGATGGAAGGACCATGTGTTGCCTAAAATTTAACCAAACATTTTATCACAGAAAAGCCTTGTGAGCCATATGGTCCTACGCACCTCCCCAAAGACATTTCTAGTTCTTTCTTTCCTATAAACAGTTTAAAGTAACCATGATAAACATTCTGGAGAAAAGCTAAACTTGTATTTGCTATTCTCCTGTTGATTATTTGCGATAATAAGAAAATGTTTATGCACGCAGAGGCGAAGTTTATGTGGGAGGCCCTAATGCATATACCCCTTATGCGGTGATTTACGGCTCGTTTATGTTGAGAATGAGAAATCATGAACACTGCACTGACACAACATTTCAATAGCTCCTGTGCATTCAATTCTATAAAGATACAGCATATCAATAAAACGTTAATTCCAGACAGATTATATTAAGGAGCAAGACATATGTCGCCTCCATTTTTCCGTTTCCTTACAATGTTGACCAAAGTATTTTTTCCATACACAAAAAAATCATGCAAATTACCTTTCCAGGAGCAATCCAAATTTTCAAAGAAAGATCTAGAACCTTGGGAAACTTCAGTGTCACAGCATGGTTTGAGTGAGCTGCATGTTCAGACTCTTGAGACCTAGTATCTGGAAGTCAGTATATTCTGCCTGATTTTCTTCATACTTACTAGAATTTTCTATTTCTTGATAGTGCACATCCATGGACAGAGGCATTCTAAGCTGAAAAAGTAGCCTGTATTCTATCAGGAACTCAGCTGCTGTTCTCATTGTCTCAATCAACAGATTGTCATAGGGGTGGCACTGTTTGGGGTAAATGTCTTATTAAAGAAGAATTAGCAAGGACTGATATCCATAAGTTATTTAAACATGTCACATGAAATACTTTATTATTTCTTATTCTCATGTGGTTCCAACAGTCTAAGCAGAATATTGCACAGGGGGCAGAAATATATACTATTTATATGGGTACTTTTAAAAGTATGTGGAGGGGCCAGTGCTGTGGCGTAGTGGGTTAAGCCACTGCCTGCAGCGCTGGCATCCCATATGGGTGCCAGTTCAAGACCCGGCTACTCCATTTCTGATACAGCTCTCTGCTATGGCCTAAGAAAGCAGTAGAAGATGGCCCAAGTCCCTGGGCCCCTGCATCCAGGTGGGAGACCTAGAAAAAGCTCCTGGCTCCTGGCTCCTGGCTTCAGATTGGCATAGCTCTGGCCGTTGCAGCCAACTGGGGAACTAGCGGATGGAAGTTCCCTCTCTCTCTCTCTCTCTCTTTCTCTCTGCCTCTCCTTCTCTCTCTGTGTAACTATGACTTTCAAATAAACAAATAAGTCTTTTTTTAAAAAAAGTATGTGCAAAAATAGAATGGCAAGTTTATTTTGGTGAAAAAAAAATAAGTTCCATGCACAGTTTTTTCATAATACAAATTTTCTAGGAACTTTCTAAAGCCCACTTCTACACAGGGATATAAAAATTTCACCAGGGCCTGTGCTGTGGCATAGTGGGTTAAGCTTCTACCTGCAATGCCAGCATCCTATATGAGTTCTGGTCCCAGTCCAGGCTGCTCTACTTCCCATCCAGCTCTTTGCTAAGAGAGCAAAGAGTGAAAGAGTAAAAATTGGCCCAAGTGCTCGGGGCCTGCACCCATGTGGGAGACCCAGAATAAGCTCCTGGATCCTGGCTTCAGCCTGGCCTAGCCCTGCCATTGCGGCCATTTGGGTAGTGAACCAGTAGTTCGGGAGTGAACCAACATTTTGCTCTCTGTCTGTCTATCACTCTCTTTCTCTTTCTCTCTGTAGTGTTGCCTTTCAAATAAATAAAATCAAATCTTTAAAACAAATTGTACCAAAATAAACATTGAATTCAATTTTCCATGAACTTTGTGAAGCACTGTCATAGTCTAGGAGTCTTGGTAGAATTTACATATGAGTATATCCTCATGTATATTTCTCTTCTTCCATCAGATCTTTTAGAACACATAATGGCTCAAAGTTGACTTGTGATAGAATTCAAAGCTTCTTAGTGTGGTATGCAAAGACTTCTGTAATACAATCCTATCTTTCTGGGATTAGCTATTTCTCATATTCTCTAGCCTTCAAGCTGTTTACCCTAGATCTCAGCAGTATTGCATTACTTATTATCTTTTGGACAAGAAATATACGCTTCTGCCATACCCTTCATTCATACTATTTTCTCAACTTGGGATACCATTTTCCCTTTCTATCTCATGAAATATGACTTCTCATTCAAGATTCAACCTAAATATCACCTCCTCTATAAAGTCTCCTCAGCTCAAAATCAGTTCAAAATACTGCCTTTTCAGTCTATTCCACAACTGACGCACCCAGTGTGGCCCACTGTTTGCTTCTGTGTCATTCCTCCAGCTAGACTTAGAGACTATTTAAGACAAACACTGTCTTAGGATCATTAAAGTAGGTACTCAATTAAGTGGTCATTTCTAGAATTAACTTGGTCAGAAAGAAGTCAGTTCGATAAATGAACATCTAAAATTTATATTCCTCAAATATATGAAATGTAACAAAACACAAAACAAAAAGTGGATTTGGAATTAAAGGATATTAAGAAGTATTTCCCGATGACTCTGAAGTAAAGTTCAAAGTTCAACTAAATATGGAACCAAAGACGCCTAGGCAGTCATTGAAGATTGAAATGCAAAGGGTTGCCATAAACAACTCAACAATTTGATCCTTTTATTAAGCCAGATTTTCCAAATTCAACGTCAGAAGTGACATGAAATTTTGTTTAGAGCATAAAGACATCTAGATAGAAAACGAGAGTGAAAAAGATAACTACAGAAGAAAGAGGGTTAACTCCTCCCCTTAATTAAAAAAAGGGGGTGGGACTTCCCTTTTTCATGTGCTGAGAAGGAGGGTCTTGAATTCGGGTTTCAATTTCCTTTCTCATTATTCTGTTTTGCTACAGGGGCGAGAGGAGGGAGCAGTGCATTCAGGTTTCTGGGTGGAAATAAATGGAGTCCATGCCATGGATGTTACAGCAGGAGTAGGGACAGCATGGGTTGGGTAGAAGAAATAGTGTAGTCTTGGTACAGTCAAACAAAGAACCAGATGCTGAGATGATGAGATTTAATGGTGAGAGTAAAGATTTAGACAAGAGATTTCACAGCAAAGTCAATCAGGAGTTCAAAGGTACACCCCCAGGTCATTCCCTGCAATGCTCCACTTTGGCGAAGTTTGAGAAACACTACAATTATTACGACATCAGGATATGGAAAGGCACTAAAAGATACCATATTTTGAAATTCCAAAAAATAATTTTTTTTACATTTGAAAAAACAGATCATTATTAAAAAGTAGTTGAGGGTAACTCTCAAAGAAGGATTCCCATGTTTCCTACAACCGGTTCTGGGAGGCATCTTCTTCACTAACCAACTGACTTCTCTTCAAACTTGCACAGGCACTCAGAGGAGCGAACAAATGCACTGTCACCCGTTCACCCTCACTGCCCTCTTTTTCCTAATGGGACTCCCAGCCCAAGACAAAGACCTGTGAGACTCCTCCATGCTGTCTTCCTCCAATCCTCATTGAATCTTGTCTTTACTTACTTACTCAATCAACTCACAAGGTTATGGTGAAAATTAAAGAAGAGAAAATATGCAAAACTGCCTTTCATAGTGTCCACCCCATGAAAGTGTCCGACTAAATTATTCTATTTTTGCTAAGTCCCCTTGAGACATCCCATCTTTGCTCCACTGTAATCACCTGCATATCCTGTTGCCAGGTTTCCTATAGACCTTATCATATCTCTAATTAAATCAGAGTTCAATTACTTTGGCTCCCATGACCTCTTCTCTTGCCAGCCTGTTCCCATTCCAGAACTTTATGTACCAGCCATTTTGAACTGCCTGCCCTTCCCCAAACATACTGTGTTCTGCTATAACTCTATCCTATTGCCTAGGTGGAGTTTTTCTCCCTGAATGCTGGTTCCCCTTCCCTTGTGTGGGCACACTCCTTATACTTGAAGGGTCAGCTGAAATATCCATGAAACCAGGGGTGCCAAATATTTATTACCATAGTCTGTTTCCATTGTTGGTTTTTATGTCTCTTCTGTTAGACTGAATTTCAGCATGTGTCTTCCTCATCTTGGATGGTGCCTAGTACATCGCCTGGCACCTAACAACTGCTCAATGGATAAAGGAGTGCATGGATTTTCCTGTGCCCAGGTCCAAGGAAGTGCATTGTCAATGGTTATATTGTTTTAAATCTTAAAAAAGCCTTACCCCTGAAAAAAAAAGAATGCCAACAATTTTGGAATTAAATTTGTTCTTTTGTTCTTCTTTTTTTTTAGGCTACAGTGATAACCAGTCTCCAGTGAGCTCTCTGCATTTTAGTTCTATCACCAACTGATATCACTTTTGCACAGTTTTGAACACCACTTTCTGCAATCCTGTTCTGTGAACTTCTTACTCAGAAACTCGCCTTCCAATCCTTGTCAAGTCCTTCCTAACCCTTCCCCCACCTAAAGACGTGTTCTGAAGATTCTCCCAAGATAATTCAGTGTGATGACGACCTTTAGGATGAAGCCAGGATCTAGTAAACAATAAGCATTTGTGAAAACATTTTGTGTTGTTGGCTTGGAAGGGGGCACGGGGAGGGGGGCAAAGCAGAAGAGAACTCTGGAGGAGGTTAGGAGGTGCTGAGTAACAGCAAGTAACATCTAAGGTAAAAACTACACCCCACCCCCTCCCTTTGTTTACAGAGGCAAAGAAAATTGCTAATTGACGTAGGATGTGGGTAAGCTTGGTTTTCATCTCAATCCTGTTTTGCCTCATCCTGTGGTTGCTTTAGGAGCGCATCAGTGCCAACCATTTCCACTGCTTGAGGGGGTGAAGCAAACTAAAATGAAACAACTCCGAGACCTTGGGGCCCCTTTCATACTCAGGCCGGCTGAAAGAGCAGCTTCAACCCCCTGGAGCTACTATTATGTAAAAATTATGAAAGCCTCAACTTCAAGATCTTGTTAGATTATACCCACTTAAGCCCTGGATACTTTATTCCTATTGATAAAATAAAGAACCTGGTTATAAATTCTCTTGAAACCAAAATCTCAAGCAAATGGCATCAAACATTAATCACTAGCAAAAGAAATCTTGAGCAGGGAATTTTTCAGTCCTCCTGGTGGTTATGTGTCCAATGATTTTTTTTTTTTTTTGTCCAGATGTGTGTATCAACATCAGTTGCTGACTGAGATAATTTACTTCCCTAACTTAGACCCCGTTAATAGTACCATGATAAAAATATAACAGTGATTTAATAACTGCTTCCATGGTATTAAATGAAATACTTCTGTTCTTCATGTTATAAGTTGAAGATTCCAAGTGAAGCGAACATACAGAACTAAGCTCAGAAAAACCAGAATAATATAATATGATTAAATATCTAAAATTCAAAATTGTGCACTATTCAAGTGAAAGGTCATCTACTGAAATTTCAACCTCTGAGATTCACATTTTGGAAAAAGTCCTCGTTTATGTTTTATGTAAGAATGTCATCTTGTTACCTTAAACTATCTTTTCAGTTTTCCTTGAGTAATATTGGAAATGGCTAAGAGAATAAGATTAAGCAGAATCTAGATAAATCTAAGAGTCTTGTACACTTATGTCTCAAGATCATCTACATATTATTTATACAACTCCATATGATGCAAAAGCGCCCCCACTGCTGGGCTTTGTTGTTTTGTGTCTTGCAGGGGAACTTTTCCAAAGAAAAAAACAAAAGTGGGCTCATTCCGTGGTTGCTATAATTTTCTAGTGCCTTTTGGACTTTAGCGCTCCAATTGTGAATGATGAGATACTTCTGCTAATGGTATTTTTAGCATTCTGAGAACTAAATGTCCTCAGGTATGAGTGAAGAAAATTCTTGCCAACTTCTGCCCCTTTGACTGTATTAGCGTATAGAACTTAGAATGAGAGAGTCTGACCTTCCCTCCGGGTGAGTGGAGAGAAGCTGGGAAGGGACATGAGAAGTCTCCTAAACTTTTTATTCATTTCTCTTCTGAAGCCCTTTAGTAAACCATGAAGAAATACAAATCAGATAGTCAAAGGGTGAGTGCAAAGTCCTGATTTGTTGTACTGTGGCCAACACGGGCAACTGTTTTATCTGTAGGAAGAACAGTTTTCTAAAACTCCTGTAACTCCCAGAAATACCCCTTCCTATTCTATGCAAATCCAGAGGCATAACAAAAAGGGAAGTCACTCCCTCAGTTGCCTTTGAAGACTTCCTACACACATTAGATCTGAGAATGGGTTTTTCTGATACAAGACTTATGGTGAATAAAATGTCATTTCGGATATGATTCCATATACAGAAATTTTTATTTAAAGTTTTTTTTTTCCTGACACAAACAGTGCCCTGTATGTGATTCGATCTTAAGAGATGTCGGTTAACACCCTTAACAAGAAATAAATAGCAAACTGAGGTTTGGGTCAGAATTCAAAAAAATTGTTTGAAATTTGGTTTCCTTTCAAGCCCCTAGCCTGGGAATATGAAAATAAAAATAAGATATCTTGGCTTATTATTGATGAAAGAGTGAAATCGCTAAAACCAAAGCATCTTCTAGAAGATCCCCTATGCACACCTGAGATCTTCCTCACACATAACAAGCCTCACCCTCTCCCTGGTATCTCGGTAGCCTCAGGAGCATTTAGGAATCCATTCAAGCCCCCTCACTTTTGATGCATCCTGGGGTGGTTTATAATAGCCAATTTGGCCTTCCTTATTTAATCTAAGGGACGGGCTTCCAAAACATTGTGAAATTTTCATTCAAAGTAACTTTATTTCGATATAAAAATTTTGAAATCTATTTGTGATTCTTTTCATAATACAAATCTTCCATGAACTTGCCAAAAACCCCTTGTATACTTGATTTCAAACTGTTTTGCATCCAATAAACTGGTTTTTTTTAATTATTTATTTATTTGAAAGGCAGAATGACAGAGAGGAAAAAGGAGAGAGTGAGAGATCTTCCATCCACTGGTTAACTTCCCAAATAGCCATAACAGCTAGGGCAGGGCAGGCTGAAGCCAGGAGCCTGGAGCTCCAACCAGGTCTCCCACATGAGTGGCAGAGTTCAGTTGCTTGGGTCATTCTCCACTGCTTTCCCAAGTACATTATTAGCAGGGAGCTGGATCAGAAGTGAGCAGCTGGCACTCACACTGTCACTCTGATAGGGGATGCCAGTGTCACAAGCAACAGCTTACCCTCCTAGACTTATCTTTTAATTTCATTTACCATGAACTTTTTGAAATGTCCTCATGAAACAATGATAATTCTAGATGCAATGAGAAGAAAAAAAAAGCCAACCTACAGCATTCTAAGAAATGAACTCAAGAAAAGGGAGGAGAGATCCTTTGGCCAGTGTCACTGGGGCCCTTTGACTCAGTGTTTGTTTTGATTCAGAACTGATAACTCATGATGTCTCATGGAAGCTGAAATAAGCAGCATGCGGCTAATGACACAACTCAGATTTCTTGAGAAATGAAGAAATAAACCAACAGAACTGCTATGCAAAGTTCATCTGTGAGCAGGTGGTGTGCCTATCACCCAGCCAC
Organism: Oryctolagus cuniculus; assembly: GCF_051225735.1. Lineage (NCBI taxonomy): Eukaryota > Metazoa > Chordata > Mammalia > Lagomorpha > Leporidae > Oryctolagus > Oryctolagus cuniculus. The sequence goes on along the minus strand of NC_142868.1, from coordinate 84,533,073 downwards.
CCTCATTTTCGGCTGTTGTCACAATGTGGTCCTCAGGTGAGGATCAAACTTGCTATGGCCCTTCAGGAAACACCCAGTGATAGCTACGTCCATACCGGAATTCTCTTTGAATCACTACCACTAAAGGCAGCAGCTAGGAAGCACTTCCTTTATTTGATCTTCCTCCAGAGGGAAATCAATCACAGACATTTAAAGCTATCAGAGACCTTCAAGGCCAGTTAGGCCCACCTCTCACTTTAGAAGTAAGCTGTACAAGGCCCAAAGGGGCAAAATAACCTTTCGGAGGTTGTCTCATTTGTTAGATATGCCCTTTTTACTGCTGGGTTTGCACTAGACAGAAGTAAGTCTTTTGTCAAAATTGTCAGATTTCCAAGCAAAGAATGATGTGCCTTATCATGGCATGGAGGAATAGAAAGAAAAATATGATGGAAGTGCATAGGACGATCAAAACAGGGTTCAAGATTTGGAGAATGCCTGAGTCATGTCAGTCTGTTAACAAGCCAACTAGTCTAATGACTTCATTGGTACTACCTCGGCTTCAGAATTTCACAATTTCATGCAAACAAAGTGGTTCATATATGGGAACACATAGGAATATTGTGATGGGGGCCGGCACTGTGGCATAGTGGGTAAAGCCGCCACCTGCAGTGCTGGTTCGAGTCCCAGCTACTCCACTTCCGATCCAGCTCATTGCTATGGCTTGGGAAAGCAGTAGAAGATGGCCCAAACTTGGGCCCCTGCACCCATGTGGAAGACCAGAAAGAAGTCCTGGCTCCTGGCTTTGGAATCGGCATAGCTCCTGCTATTGTGGCCGTTCACGAGTGAACAGCAGATGGAAGATTCTCTCTCTCTCTCTCCCACCCTCTCTCTCTCTCTCTCTGTGTCTGCCTCTGCTTCTCTGTAACTTTGCTTTTCAAACAAATAAATCTTAAAAAGAAAAAAGAATATAGTGTTGTTTATTTCACTTAATCTTCAGACAGTATCAGTTCATTATACCATTGATAGTGATGCAAGACAGGAACACAAGACAGGCCACTGTCAAAATGTCACTAAAATATTTTCTAGGGCCATACATTTTTTTCTCACTTTAAAGAAACTTCATAATATAAATACATTCTGGAAATGCACACTTTTCAAGCAAACGCAGGACAAGATATACGTCAATAATGAATTATCATACATGCTGCTAACTAAGACGGCTTGGTAAATAACATGTTGATTGCTATATCTGTTGAATTATTTGTGCTGGCCATTTAGGTTGCTTGCTTTGAGATACTCACATTTCGTGAATTCAACAATTCTTCATCAAATAGTTATTATAGCTTAGGAAGGTTTACTTTTCCCCCATGTGTGGAATCCCCCTCTTGCCTTGATTAGCTGAATTCAAATTTAGACTGACAGCCCTCTGAAAGAAGGCTGATTCAGCAGGGTCTGTTTTTAATGGCATGTCCTCAATAAATCTATTTCTAATTGTTTGTTTCTTGGTCAAGGATACTATTTTGGGTATGTAGCAAAATAAGTCTTTCCATCCAAATGACAAGCTTTATGAAAAAGTATTCAAGAGGGTCACGCAACTTTTCTGAAATATTTTAAAAGGATAAAGCAGTTGTATTTTGCAGTGCCCCCAAACAACTTGGGTTTACCTTTCAGACCTTCCCTTCCAGGGACTTGTTCTTCAGCCCTGTGTAAGGTGTTTCACCTTTTCCCTGGGCTGGAAATAAGCAACAATAGAGCTGCTTTGTGAGACAGAAAATGATGAAGCCTTTCCAAGAGAGGAGGACGTGGAAGCTGCCAAAGAGCCAGAGGGGCAGTGGATCTGACTTCCTTTTGCTCATTATGAACGCAATTCTCTGAGCGTGGGCTGAGGGAAGCCCCAGAAGGAAGAGTGTGGGGAGCAACTCGGACTAGACTGTTACTGGAATTAAGACTTATTCTATGCATCTGCTCTCCCACAATATGGCGCTGAGAAGGGAGTAACAACTTCTACGCAGCTGCCTCTCGCCAACTTGAGTGATGACCTGCAGGAGCTGATCCTGCTCCTGATTGGAGGAGAGCAGCGTACTCGGCGTGTGGGTAGCAGAGTTGGGATTGGTGGAAGAGGACTATAAAGGAGGAGAGACAACATGCACCAGGAACATCTGGATAACATCTGAGCAGCCCCCGAGAGAGCCGGCCGGTGGTGTGCCGCTCCCCCGCGGAAGTGGGGAAAGCGGCAGGGGGAACCGCCCTTCCACGGAGGTGGAAGGGTCGGTAGCCAACCCGGGAAGAACCAGCAGCAAACCCGGGAAGGGCCGAGCAGACAAAAGAACAGCGCAGGGTCCTGTGTCGTTCCTCCGCGAAGAGGGGGAGCGACAGAAGAGTCTCTGAATCCTCACGGGGGAGGCCGGGGAGACATGGCAGCAGCAGATGCTCAGTGCTCTGTGTGGCTGTCTCCCTCCTGAGGGGAGAACAAGGTCTTTTCAGGAAGCTCACGGAGGGCTGGACACTTCACGCCGTGGGGAAGCTGCTTGCGATGCTTGAAGCCCATGTTGGAATTCAAGTCCCGGCTCTGCTCCTGGTTCCAGCTTCCTGCTATTGTGCATCGTAGGAGGCAGCAGGTGATGGTTCAACTAATTGGGTTTCTGCCACTCATGGAGGAGACCCGGATTGAGTTCCAGGTCCCTGACTTTGGCCTGGCCCAGCCCTGACTGTTTTGGGCATCTGGGGAATGAACCAGAAGATGGAAGATGTCCATCTCTGTGCTTTCCAAAGAAAATGAAAACAAATAAAAAATACTAAAAGTTCATGGAAAATTCACATCTTTTCATTCCATTTTTCTGCAAACTTCTTGAAGTACCTTTGTATTACATGAATAATAGCTGTGTGTTGTCACCAACAATAGTGAGATGGAAATGGAGGTGTTTGGGGACAGAAAATGAATTAATTCTCATTTGTGCAAAATATTAATGGGATAAGATCTTTTTGATATCTGTTGTGAAGGCAAAAAGTTAATTATTATTGTTTACAAACTACTGATGTTATAGGAAGCATGACAGTAGGAGCTTTAAATATGTATTATTTTGAATTCTCACAATAGTTCTGTCACACAGGAAGGTATTTTCTCATTGTTTTATTTTTTAAAATTTTATTTATTTATTTGCATTTTATTTGAAAGTCAAAGAGACAGAGGTATTCCATCTGCTGGCTCATTCCCCAAATGCCTGCGAAGTCAGGGCTGTGCCAGGCCAAAGTCAAGGGACGAAAAGTCAATCTAGGCCTCCCACATGGGTTGGGGTGGTGGAAATGCAATTATAGGAGCAATCATTTGCTTCCTCCCAGGGTGTGCGTTAGTAGGAAGCTGGATCACAAATGAAGCAGCCAGAACTCTGAACCAAGCACTCTGATATGGAATACAGGAATGCCAAGTGGTGGCTTCCCAGCCGAGCTACTCATTTTATAGGAAAATTGAGTATCAGAGTTGAAAGTCATAAAGTGGTAACATAGAGTGTAGAACTCAAGGTCTCTGGTGCCTTTTCCAATATGTTAGCCCTTGGTGTCTGTTGTTGGCATTAGATTTCTCTTTTTAAAAAAAAAAAAAAAAAAGATTTATTCATTTATTTGAAAGGCAGAGCTGCACAGAAAAAAGAAAGGCAGAGAGAGATAAATAGGTCTTCCTTCTGTTGGTTCACTCCCCAATTGGCTGCAACAGCCGGAGCTGCGCCAATCCGAAGCCAGGAGCCAGGAGCTTCTTCCAGGTCTCCCATGTGGGTGCAGGGGCCCAAGTACTTGGGCCATTCTTCTACTGCTTTCTCTGGCTACAGCAGAGAGCTGGATCAGAAATGGAGCAGCCGGGACTTGAACCAATGTCCATATGGGATGCCAGCACTGCAAGTGGTGCCTTTACCTGCTATGCCACAGCACTGGGCCCATTAGATTTCTAATTTCTTTTTGAAAAATCAGGTTGACTTTTTGAATAGTCTCCTTTTGGGACTCCTAAGTAAAGCTTCTCTAGGAGATCCTTGAGCAACCCTGAAAGCAGAGGAATTGTCTAGATATTGGTATCCAAGAGTCAGAGGAAGGTTTGCAAGTTCCCAGGTCTATAAAACAATTGACTCATGGAGCCAAGTATGTGTTTCCAGCAGCCTGGATGTTTGCTACCACGGAGATGGCACAAACAGCAAGCAGGCCTGGTGACTGCCAAGTCATTTGCATCTGATTGTGTCATAGAAACCTAGCCTGAAGCATGTACCCACCAAAACTATCAGGGAAAGTGCCTACTTTTAAATCTAAAACTATTTTCTTAATCTCTGAGCACGGGAGCACAATGACCTTTTCTCTCTACATATTCAGTGCCAATCTTTAAAACTGAAAAACAAGACCATTAACTAATAAAAGGGTAGGTATACTGATGAAAATTTGCCTGAATATCGCTTTGATTCATAAATGTGCTTTTCAGAATTTCAGAAGGGAAGGCTCTGTTCTTCCAAATACACAATTCTAAGTCAACTATTATTTAAGAATTTTTGCTTTGTGAAAAAAAAAAAAAAACAACTCCATTTAAAACCAGTATAGCCATGTTCAGGCATGTCTGAATACATGTAATTTCTTTATATAATCATGGAGAGAAATATCAAATTCTTCATTTTAATTACTGATATTATATAAAGAAAACACAGCATACACATTGGTGGGCTACTACATTTCATTGGTTCATGAGTCATGGTCTTGAGGAATTTGTGACATCATGATTCATCACCATGGAAACAACTATGATGACATGTTACCTTATAGCACTCTTAGTCATTAATCACTACTCTGCCATGCCCAGCCAACTCTCACATCTTCACAAGTTAAAAATTGGTTTTGGGTTGTGCATTGTGGCACAGCAGGGTAAGCTGCCACTTAATATGCCTGCTTCACATATCTGGGCATCTGGGTTCACGTTACACTCCTACTTCTGATCCAGCTTCCTGCTAATGTGCGCCTCAGGTGGTAGAAAGTGATGACTCAAGTACTTGGGCCCTGCCACCTAATGGGAGACATGGATAGGGTTCTGGGCTTCTAGTTTCAGCTGAGCCAATAATGGCTGTTGCAGGCATGTGGGGAGTGATTCAGTGGATAGAAGCTTGCTCTCTGTTTTTCCGTCTCTGTGTCATTCTCTTTCCATTTCTCTTTCAAATAAATATTTTTAAAAATGTTTTAAATAGTAAATATGTTGATAAAAATAATTGTTTTGAAAATGGTCAGATAATAGTGAAAAACACAGAAATAACCATTCATAGTTGTGTCATTACAAAAGCTACCTCTTTGATTTTTCAGTGATTAACTCTTTTTTTTTTATTTGACAGAGTTAGACAGTGAGAGAAAAAGACAGAGAGAAAGATCTTCTTTCCATTGGTTCACCCCCCAAATGGCTGCTATGGACAGAGCTATGCCTATCTGAAGCCAGGAGCCAGGTGCTTCCTCCTGGTCTCCCATGTGGGTGCAGGGCCCAAGCACTTGGGCCTTCCTCCACTGCCCTCCCGGGCCACTGCAGAGAGCTGGACTGGAAGAGGAGCAACTGGGAATAGAACCGGCGTCCACATGGGATGCCGGTGCTACAGGCAGAGGATTAACCAAGTGAGCCATGGCGCTAGCCCGATTAATTCTATTTTTGCCCAAATATAGATTTAATCTTTAAACTCAGCACAGAAAAGTCACCTTTAATTTTAATATTATGAGCAGTTCCCTGTAGTGTTAACCCTACTTAGTTAGCATGACTTTTCTTGAGTTCTGGTATGTTCTGAATGTAACCTTTGATGTCCAAAGAAGTAGCATATGGTTTTCAAAATAGGGTTTGGAAAACAAAAATCAAGATTGTAAGAATGTTCTTACTGTGCCTTGGGGAGGGACATGTGAGTTTTTTTTTTTTTAATGCTTTTGGTTTCTCAATTAAAAGGAAAATAATCTTGCTTTTTCATTAAAAGGCAGTGAAGATTTAGAAAACAAGAACATGAGCTTACTGGAAGGAAATTATTAAATAAAAATTTAAATGTAATCCAGTAAAAATGAACACTCTTGAAGCAAAGAAATCACAACTTATGAGCTTTGGATTCTGATTTCTAAGGACTAAATAGCTGTTAAATACATTTTAGGTGGCTCAAAAGTACAGTCAAAGATGTAAGCAAGAAAGAACAGTCGACCAACTGATAATTTAGGATTCTGTTTACATTAATAGTACAAAAGTTAAATTTGCGTGACATTAGTGGGGATAGATCTATGAATATGTAAACATGATTTTGTATAATCACAGGCAAGTTTTTCTATCAGAAGGAACTTTAAGTATTTGGTTGCTAACTAAATATAAGACATTATTTTTCTCAAGGTTAAAAAATAATTAAAGATTTAATTGTTTGAAAAGGCAGAGAGGCAGAGAGATAAAAATAGAGAGAGACAGAGAGAGAGAGAAATCTTCCATCCACTAGTTTGCTCCTCAAATGGCTGCAATAGCCAGGACTGGTTCAGGTAGAAGCCAGGAACCTGGAATTCCATCCAGGTCTCCTACATGGGTGTAGGGGCTGAAATATTCGGGCCATCTTCTGCTTTGTTCCCGTGCATGTTAGTAGGGAGCTGGATCAAAAGCAGAGCAGTGGGAAGCCTGGGATGTAGGCATCACGGGTGACACTATGGCTTATTGAACCAAAATGCCAACCCCTAAATTACAATCTTTTGCTCAGTGAAAACCCAGTAAACAGAATGAAAAGACAAGCTGCTGACTGGGGAAAAAAAGTTTGTAAACCACATATCTGAAAAAGGACTGCTATCAGGAACACAAAAGAACTCCCCAAACTCCACAGTCAAAAAACAATCCAATTAGAAAATAGTCAGATGGCACCAAGAGACATTTCACTAAAGATGATTTAGAGATGGCAAATAAGCATGCAACAAGATGCCCAACGCCATTAACCACTAATGAACTATGAACCACAGCCAAAGTGAGCTGTAAGTATGCACTCATCGTAACGGTCAGGATAACAAAGTGACACCATCAGATGCTGGTGATGTTGCAGAAAAACTAGATTAGTACCACACTGTGATGACATGGGCACACTGGAAGACATTTTGGCAGTTTCTTAAAAAAAAACTAAGACATGTAACTACCATAGGATCCAACAATTACACTAAGGCATTTATCCCAGGGAAATGAAAATTCAAACTTACATAAAAACATATACATGAATATTTATAGCAGTTTTATTTAAAATAACTCCAAACTGGAAACAGGATGTCCTTCTGTGGGTGAATGGCCAAACATCCATACCATGAAATATTCTGCAGTCATAAAAAGGAATTATCGATAGCCACAACAACCTAGGTAGATCTCTAGACAGTTACGATAACTGAATCATCTCCAAAAAATTATACTGAGTGGAAATGGCCAATACCTAAATGCTACTTACTGTTTGTTCCCATTTATACAACATTTTTTAAATGAAAACTTATTCGGTTTCCAGGATTCAAGGTAAGCATGGGTTAAGGAAGTGTGAAGGGATTTCAAAACGCTTGTAGAAAATGCATATTATGAACAAAGTATGATGATTTCAAAACTTTTTTGAGCCAAAACAAATATCTATTTTAATTCCATTTTTCCACAAACTTTGGTAAGTGGAGCTTTAAAAAGGCTGAACATGAGGGATTCTTGTAGTGATAGAAGTGTTCAGTATCTTGACTGTATCAATGTCAACATCCTGGTCATGCTATTGTAGAATAATTTTACAAGTTGTCGCCATTGCAGGAAAATGGATTTAAAAAATGTGTATTTTCTGTATTATTCCTTACTGCATGTGAATCTACAATTTTTCTCAATAAATGAAGTTTAAGAATTATTGTCAAGAAGATACTACTTTATTTACTTAAAAAAATGCAAGAGAAAGAGAATGATGTAGAGAGAGATCTCTCATGTACTAATTCACTCCCTAAATGTCTTCAACAACCACGACTGGGCCAAGCTACCACTAGGAACCACGAACTCAATCCAGATCTTCCACGTGGGTGACAGGTACCCAATTACTTGAGCCATCATCTGTTGCTTCTCAAGGTATACATTAGCAGGAAGGTAGAATTAGAAGCAGGAGTAGGACTTGAACCCAGTCTCTTTGATATGGGATACTGGCATCCTAAGAAGCACCTTAAGGTCTTAACATCTGTTCCAAATGCCTGCCCCAAGAAGATATTATTTCAAACTTCCTTGGTACAGCTTCACAAATAGCATAGTATCTTAAAAAGCTCACTATCAAGATTACCTATCTTATTTGCTAAGGGGGATTTAATTTACTTATTGGGGAAAATATAGCTCAAGAGGTAAAATAAAGATAGCTAAAGAATTATATTTCAGTCAGATGTTTCTTATTGAAAACAGCGTACAAAATAACAAAATGATAGTAGTAAGAAAGGATGAGATTATGCTGGTAATTAAACTTCTGATTTGTAGTTTTTAGGATAATCTTCATTGATATGAAACCTAAAATTACAATTTCATATTCTGTAATAGTAAGCTATTTTGCTCTACTTTCATCTCTCCCTAACATCTTTGTGAAAACCAATACAATCAAAGGAAGGTACTGATCCAAATAAAGAAGTTCACGTGAGACTCTCAAAATTTATTTACCTATCAACAAGCATTTCTTCTGAACTCATACTAAAGCCAGGGTCTGTGCTGGGCCTGGGGCAACACAGCCTACACCTTGAGCACTAAGCACGTGTGGCCCAGGTTTACAAACAAACAACAACACTTGGGGAAGAGGAAGGTCCTGTAGCCTGGACTTCAAGCTGGATTGAGGTGAGGAAGTAGAAATTCACTGATATGGCAAGCATTGTGAGCCAACATTTTCTCTCATTTATCACCATACACTATTGTGTGAAACAGGAGCCTGCACTGAAATACTGAACGTCTGGCTACCTGCCTGGCTAAGAAACACGGTGACAGAATTGCGATGAAGATGTTGGTGCTGGGTATGTCATAACACGTCAGAGATTCTGTTAAAAGTACTTGTGTGTGTGTGTGACTATTTGCCCTTGCATTGTGACATCTACATCTCTACCTTTAAAATCTGAAGTGTCTTAACCATTAACTCTATTAAGTCACTGGGTTGCCCAGAAACAATAGAAATATACTGTGTTAGTACAGTGTTCTAGGATCATTCACACAGATTCAATGCACACCGCTCGCATCGTGACTGAATGGTGAGATTCTAGCAATGACAGCTTCACACACAGAAACACCCGGTGTAACTGTCCTGGAAAGACAGTCACCTCAGTGATGGGACTCATGCTAACTTCAGCCATCTAAGATGAAGTAGGAAAAGATAAAAACATGAATCTGAGGCCTCCATTAAAAATCCTTGTTTGGAGACATCAAAAGGCCACTTGATAACTATAAAGCCAATGAAAGCTTTTAATTGTTCCACAAAGCAAATTATCTGTCAAAAACTTACGAGGTGAAGATTAAGGAATGAAATGAAAATGTACACATTAGTGATAGAATAAGGCTTGGATTTATTCCAGAATTCAAAGCAAAGAGAATGGTGGATGAACAAATATTATAAGAGCAATTCTCATTTTGAATAATAAGAACATTTTATCAAAAAGAATATCTTGCTACTGAAGTATTGGTATGTACTATGAAAATAAATGATGGCTGGATATTACTATATTAGTATGCACTGAAGCATTCTAGAATGCACCCAGAATTATCAAAGCAGAGAAACATATATGAGTTCTATTGACTTTGCATTCTTTAGAACTTGGAAATAACTTGATATCATTTTATATTTTTACATTAAAAATTATCACCTGATAGTGTTTTTGCTGCAGAAAGAGACCTCTTCATTTACATGGTAGGCATTTGTAGACCATTAACCAAACACATTTATAGAATTTCCTAGCAAGCGAACAGCACGAACATAAACAGCTTACAAGCACTCCAGCAACTGCAGAAGGGACTGACATGAAATACCCCGATTATGCCAAATGCGCTTCTCTGCCTCTGCTGCGTAACTGAGAATCGCTTTGGTCAACCAACTGCGTTGCACCAGCAGGGACCCTACACAAAGCCACCAACGCATTGACTGGAGTGATTATCCTATTTGTGAACTTTCTTTTCCTCTGTTTCCTTAAAGGAGCTTTTACATTTATCTCTCCCTCGGAGCACTTTTGTGCTACGTGGATACTTTGGCCCAGCCAACCACTAGGTACTCAGTGACACTCTGGGGGTGCTATGATGAGAGCCCCTAGATCTGAAGCCCTGAGTAAAATCTAGCAAGGGTCTGCTTTAAGAGGCATTTATTGAGTACCTGCCTTCCACTTTGCCTCTCTTCCGTCTTTCTTTACCTATTCCATTTTTTAACACATAAAACCATAGGCATAGTGTCTCCAGAAGACACTATTAAAATGCATCTGGTAAGAGACAGTATTTACTGGCTTACTCCCTTGACGTTATTGTGTCAAAACAGGTCATTGTGCTTCGCAGAGTGCAGAGTACCTGGAAAGGAAGCTCTAGGCTTGGTTTCGTTGGTGAAAGGGAACAGAAGGAGCCTGGGCGCCTGGGAGGCTCGCTCCAGCGCACTTGACTCCCAGGAGTGGGTCGCGCTCTGGAATTCTGGGGCACAGAGAGTTCAGCAAGGCAAGGAGCCCTAAACCATTTGACCCCAGTTGGTCAGATAGCAAATCTATGACTTTGGGTGTGTTACTTTACTTCTCTGAATCTCAAAATCTGAGGCATTGTACTAAGACGCACAACAGTGAATGTTACTTAGCACACCCGTCATTGTGCCTAACATGTGTGGCTGTGCAGAGCATATTTTTGAATGAATAATGTATAAAAAAACACAGAGTTCAGTACCTCACCTGTAGAGTGCTCTCAATAAATTATTACATCTAGGTTTTATTGTGAGAAACGCTATGAAAGTTGTACCCAGCTGTCATGTATGTGAAAGGCCACATATCTTATCTGTGCCATGAGAAATTTGTCTTACTCTTGACCAAGTTCAGGAAACTTCATGATCTTCATCCCACCAAGACTGCATTTGCAGCAGTAGGAAAGAAGGGTAAACTTTGACATCCATTTAGACTTGCGTAGGTTAGAATTGTCCCTCTGTGTTGCCAGGAACTGAAAGAATACAGTTTACAAGACTGAACATTTTCTACTTATCTGCGAGACACATTTAGCATTTTCTATTTTGGTCCATTATTCATCTATAATTATTCTCCTTTGTGGAGTTGAGAAATCATAGCAGGAGGTTACATTGCCTAAAGAACTAATTCTTTCCTGAACAAGGAAAATTGGAAAACATACAAGCCTGAAAGGGAAATGTGCCTTCCTGTTTCCCGGGGCACACAGAGAAGTCTGCCATCAGCTCGGTTTCTAATAGTTTCCACGGGTCTGCTACTGGACATGCCTAAGTGTTCCACCGCAGGCCTGGTAAGAACTGCCTGATTCTATCAGCTCTCTCCTGCCCTTTTGGGTTCCTCTATCTCATTCCTAATTACAGAAGGAATTCCTAATTACAGAGTTTCCTTTTGAGATTTGCATTTCTCTTTCATTGTAACATTTTCCTAATGCCTCATCACTTATTTCTTCCATTTGATACAACACTGCTTGGTCTTCAAATAAAGCTGACAGAACACAGGGCCCTGGTACGGCTTACCCAGCCCAGCTCTCCAAGTTGATATCGCTCTGGGGGAATGAAAGACGGACCATGTGCTATGGTCCCCATTCTGGCCTCACCTCTTTGGCACTCGCTCAGTAATACAGGCAGTGATGTCTTCTAACTAGAAATACAACAAATATTTCCTCCAAGAAACAGTCATCCCACTCTTCCCACTTTCTCTGATCTAAAAGAGAATTTGAAAGAATTTGTGGAAGAATGGAATTAAAATGGAGCAAAAAAAAAAAAAAATGGTGACATTCATGCATATGAAGGGTCTTCCCAAAGGGAAACACCTATTATGAAATGAAAAAACTATGCATGAATCTTAAAATGTTTCATACCGACATAAACTTATCTTTTCATTTCCCATGAACCTTTAAAAATACCCCATGTAACAATAAATCGAATGTAATCATTGTTTAACTGATCACCACTTAAAGCTCCTTTTCCCCCTAAATGGAATTTGACAAGAGTATCTGGGGTCATCCCAGGGAGGACAGGCAGCATTTGTGATAGCAAGTACAGTGTGAGAGATGGACAATGCATAGACTTTTCTGTCAGGAAATCTGACCCGAATTCTTCATCAGTATCAATTATGTGGTCTCCATCAAATTTTTTCATCTCTTTTAGTTTCAGTTTCCTTCTTTGTAAAATGGAGATAATTAGTAAGATACACTGCACAGATGTTCAAAGGATTATATGAGTTAAGAAATGTCTAACAAGCTTAGAACACTGTTTTGTACACAGTTAGCTCCTGATACCTATTTTTGTGCCAATCCTTTAATTCTCTGATTTCCTATTAATATTGTTAGAGACAGACACGGGGCTACTAAAGTGATGAGAGTTTTACTGTGTATATTTCAAGGATCTCATTTTCTTCATTTATACCCTGACAAAAATATATACACCTTTTCCACCTGATAACTGAAGGGACCAATTCCACAGTTAGAAATTCACTGCTTTAACCTTGGGCTTGGTTGCTTATATTCTGTTGTAACACTCATGTTCCTGGCAAGCACAAGACATTCAGCCAATAATAGTAATGTCTACTGTTTAAGAAGTAAGACCTCTACTGTGGCTTTTCTTATCTTATGTTGCTTAAAAATCCAGTGATAAACATTATCACCACTCACCAGTGTTCAGACATTTGTAACAATAGTCTGAGCCAAAATTGATAAGAAGTCATTAGTCAAATTTTTGTATTTATTTACATGCCTTGAAATTTTATTTATTTGAGAGCCAGACACACACAGAGATAAAGGGGATGGAGAGAGGAGACAGAGGGAGGGGGAGAGAGAAGAGGAGAAGGTCAGGAAGAGAGGAAAAGGGAGAGTGGGAAAGGGAGACAGAGATCTTCCAACTGTTGGTTCACTCTCCAAATGCCCATAACAGCCAGGGCTGAGCCAGGCTGAAGCTGGGAACTGGGAACTCAATCTAGGTCTCCCATGTGGGCGACAAGGACCCGGCCACCGGGTCCTCACCTGATGCCTCCCAGGATGTACCTTAGAAGGAAACTGGTATTGAGAGTAGAGCCACAACTTTTAACCAAGGGACTCCCATATGGGATCTAGGCATTCCAAGTAGCATCTTAACTGCTATGCCAAATTCCCATTCAATTTTGTTTGGTTTTAAGTAAAAAAAATAGAAAGAATATAATTTTTCATTTGAGAAGCAAAGAGACAGGTGGAGATAGAGAGTGAGAGAAAGTGTTTTCTTTCATCAGCTGGTTCACTACCCAAATGCCTACAATGGCTGGGACTGGGCTGAAGCTGGAACCAGGAGCTGGGAACTCAATCTAGGTCTCCCACATGGGTGGCAGGAACCCAATTACTTGAGCCATAACTGCTGCTTTCCAGGATCTACATTGGCAGGAAGCTGGAATCAGGAACTGGAACTAGGAATCAAATCCAGGCACTCTGATGTGAGTCATGGGCATCCTAACTGGTATCCTAACTTCTAGGCTAAACACCTGCTTCCTCCCTGTTTTTCTTCAGTCAAGGGGGTGGAGAGAGAGAGAGCAAGTGAGCAAATTATAATTTTTGTCTTTTAGGGGAGAAAAAACACAAGAGATTGGTAGAGGCCATAAATACAAAATTTATCACTGGTAACATATTTTGTAAGTGAAGATAGAAAATAAACACAGACCAAGGTTTATGAAGGCACCCTTTCCAAGGTGAGTCCTGACCTATTTCTTCAGAATTCTGAGAAATATTAATCCTGGAGGCAACAGTGATGCACAAGTAGTTGGGTTCTTGCCAGCCACGTAAGAGACCAGGATTGAGTTCCCAATACCTGCCTTCAGCCCAGACCAGTCGAGGTTGTTGTAGGCATCTGGGGAGTGGACCAGTGGATGGAGGTTTCTCTTTGTCTATCTTTCTCTCTGTCTCTTAAATCATAAAAAGAAGCAAAAAAAAAAATTAAAAGCAATAAGAATTTGGCAGGTGACATCACAGACTCCAGAATCAAAGATCTGGGTGTAAATTCCAACTCTGTCACTAAGTCATTCTGTGACCATGGGCAATTTGTTTCTTTTATGCTCGAATCCATTATGTGTATGTGTGTAATTATATTCACTTCACAAGGCCAGGCCAGCATTAAATGAGGTAATAAACTTAAGAAGATTCAGTTAGTGCTAAAAAATGCTAGTTGTTATCATCATGGAGACAACTCTGGACTTGAGGTATTGGAGGGCATGGACCATATCTTATGCATCTTCATATCCTTGGTGCTGATTTCAAAGTCAATGCTCCATCAATGAATGCTCACTTCTGTGCAAACATTGGGAACATTATTTCTGACATGCTAAAAAAAATTGCAGTGTAACACAAGTTATAATCAGACCATGACATATTTTTCTAGTAAATGCATGGGTTCTTTAGACAATACTTCTGTAGCTGCTTTGACATCGGCTCATCATTTAAGCAAAAGGAAAAGCGTAGTCACCATTTCCAGTGATGAACATAATAGGACACATGCCATTTGTCAGATACTGTAAGCAACTTGGATTGTCGGGAGGCAGCTCAGTCCTGAGCTTGAAAGGAAATGCTACTATATAGGGATATCAACATCTCTACACACCCGTATCAAACCTCATTCTATGCCCCCAAACTCCCACTACTTGCCCACACTCTGCACATGTGTTCCTACACAGTTTGCCAGGATTGTTCTAGGAGAACAGCTGTTTACTGCTGCTTATAGATATGGTGCTACATTTATCTATGCCTTGGCCACGGTCAGGTAAGGGGAATATTACAACATTCCTTGCTTCAATGGTAAACACAAATAATTCTATATTCAAGGATTCAAGAATTCTTAAGGGGATCTCGCAGAAGGGTAAAGCTCTCATCGCTTGAAAGAATTCCTGTGGACTGAGAATCTGGCCTTAGGTGATTTTGTGTGGTTCACTGAATGAGTCAAGATTAGGTTGCAAAATCCACCAATAATAATAGTAGCACTGTCCTAAGGCTGGAGACACACTGATTTGAAAATGCAAATTATGAGAGCACAGGCAAGAACAAGGTTGTGTGATTTACTAAACAATACCATTGCCCATTTGAACTCATATTGTATTCAGTTTCCACAAACACACACCACGCTCAAGTTTAACCCTTTTGGTTTACAAGAACAAAGTTATAAAAAAAGCAAAAAATTACACAATACACTCTATAGATATGCATTTTAAGTTGTTTAATTCATTTACATTTGTTCTGTAAAAATGTTCACAGTATTCATCAAGAACAATGACAAGACAAAGCATTTGGGACATGCAGCCGCAGCAAGGAAGTGGCTGGGTGGTAATTTGGACAGCAGATGCAGTATGTCCAATGTCTGAGAAGAAGTGGCCACACTGTTCACCAGAACTTCTTGTATTGCCAGTTTATGATATTGTCCATGCATGGATATTAAAACAAATGAAAACAGAGAGAAAGGAGGGAAATAATTAAAATGAAGCTCTTATTTCCTTTGTTGGAAAACAAAGCATCATTTCTTCTTGGATTATTAGCTGTGCATCTCTAGTCCAAGTCGTGTTCTAACAATTTCCCTGTAATTAGAAACATACGTATCTGCATAAGGTACTGCCAAAGTGCCTAGGTATTTTACTGGCATTAGTAATCACTGGTATGGCAAAGGAAGGTACTGCCAGTAGGCAGAAGGCTTCAGAGTGTTTGGGCCAACATGGTCAAAGAAGGCTTTAACCATGTATGAGGAGGAAAAGATTTGGTCCAAAGAAACCAGATTCTCAAACACATACCTTCACAGTTTTGGACATCACCAAGCCTGAAGCCATTATTGCTTCTGGCCAAATTCCCCCGTTTGGGTCCCATCATTCTACAAAAGCAAAGAGAAAAGAAATTCTGGATAAATACTTTGTATTTCACTAATCCCATGCATAGTATAAAATACACAGCCTGTTCCTTTAACTGACTTGAATGAAACCACATTTCACCCCGCTTTCAACCGTCAGCTCACTGAGCTCCAGCATTACTAGGCTGACTTGTATAAGGCTATTCCTTGGTGTAGATGCATCAAACGGTCATCTACGAAAATCTCAACACACGGGATGAACCAAAATCTTCCATATGTTATACTAATGGTGAACTAAATATGACTAGGTTCTATTCCAAAAGCAAAAATAAACAACTTACCTGATACGGTTTGAGAGAATTGGTAGAAATTTCTCTAAGTCTTGAAAAAAACTTGCCAATGTATAGGGCAGATCCAACACAAAGGCATCTTCGCATGAGGTCAGAGGTCCAAGACAACCCATTACTGTTGCTGAAATAACAGCTGGGTTTCCATCAGGGAGTGATGTCATCATTGTGAACCACCAGGATGCTCTCTTAAGCACAGGTTCTATAGATTTGCTGAGCAGTGACACCTTGGCACCTGGTACCTAGTTTTAACAGCTTGCTGGAGGAAATCGACAGCTAACTGAGCAAGAGGGAGCTCTGGTCCTCTGGACAAAGGATGCGCTCCTTTCACACTTAAACATGAAACTCTTTTTTTTTTTTTTTTTTTTTTGACAGGCAGAGTGGATAGTGAGAGAGAGAGAGACAGAGAGAAAGGTCTTCCTTTTGCCGTTGGTTCACCCTCCAATGGCCGCCACGGCTGCCGCACTGCGGCCGGCGCACCATGCTGATCCGATGGCAGGAGCCAGGTGCTTCTCCTGTTCTCCCATGGGGTGCAGGGCCCAAGCACTTGGGCCATCCTCCACTGCCTTCCCGGGCCACAGCAGAGAGCTGGCCTGGAAGAGGGGCAACCGGGACAGAATCCGGTGCCCCAACTGGGACTAGAACCCAGTGTGCTGGCGCTGTTAGGTGGAGGATTAGCCTAGTGAGCCGTGGTGCTGGCCAACATGAAACTCTTAACCAAGGAAACTCGGAGTTCTATGGGCAGTGGCAGCCGTAGAATAGGCTTTCCATTTAAGCTGATGACTGGACTCTGCTAACAAAGTGAGACAAAGCCTCCCAACGATGAACAACTGCTTCAGAAATAATGAAGCTGATTTCCACAATCACTATTTCCAGACTGATGTTTTAAAGGGGATCTATAAGGGGAAAAGAATAAAAGAGTTTACTCAAATAAAGAGATGATACAGTGCTAGGGTTTGATGAGTGGTACATATTATTATCTTTCACCCATATCTACTTCCCCTTCTGAGGGTGGAACTACATTTTCCCCATTAACCAAAGGCAAACTTGAATTGATTTTCTCTGCACTAAAACGGGACTGGAAGTGACTTGTAGGATGTCCAGGTAAAATCTTAAGATGAGGCTTTTGTCTTCGACTTGGCATAATGACCATGAGCGTTAAGACAGACTCCGGAGTGGTGTTCAGTTATGCCTGGGAATGAGCTTCAGCTCAGCTCTTGGTTCTGGTTTCCTGCAGTTACACATCTTGGGAGTGGCAGGTTACAACTCAGGTAGTTGGGTCCCTGTGGGAGACCCAGATGGAACCCCCAGCTCTGGGCTTCAGCCTTGCTCTGCCCTGGCTGTTAAAGAAATTTGAGGAGTCAACCAATGGATGAGAGATCTCTCTCTCTCTCTCTCTCTCTCTCTGGTCTGTCTCTCTGTCTTTAAAATAGAGAGAGAGACACACGTGTACACAGAGAGAGACTGACTCCTACACCACCATGGAGTCCCATAAACAGCATGAAATGGAGGAGTACAGCCCCTGCAAGCACTCACTGGAACTGTATGGTAATTAAAAAAGAACCTTTGCTTGTTGTAAACTGCCAAGCTTTGGGGGTAGTTTGTTACCACTGGATAACCCACCCTATTCTAGATGAAGCAGCTTGGAAGCATGCAACTATAGGGCCAATACTGCTTCTATGCACATTGGTTTTGTCGCTCCCCCTCTTCGTGGAGGAGCAACACAGGACCCTGCGCTGTTCTTTCGTCTGCTCGGCCCTCCCCGGGTTTGCTGCTGGTTCTTCCCGGGTTGGCTACTATCCCTTCCACCTCCGTGGAAGGGCAGTTCCCCCTGGCCACATTCCCCACTTCCGCAGGGGAGCGGCACACCGCCGGCCGGCTTTCTCGGGGGCTGCACAGGTGTTCCTTCAGCTACATGTTCCCCTTAGATGTTCCTGGTGCATGCCGTCTCTCTCCTCCTTTATAGTCCTCCTCCGCCAATCCTAACTCGGCTGCCCACGCGCCGAGTACGCTACTCTCCAATCAGGAGCAAGTCCTACAGTTTATTGGTTGAACTGGAGGCAGCTGTGCGGAAGCTGTTTACTTTTCTCCCAGCGCCATATTGTGGGAGAGCAGATGCATAGAATAAGTCTTAATTCCAGTAACTTAGTCCAGTCCGGATTGCTCCCCACAGGTTTTTTTAAGGTAGTCGACAAGTTTCCTTGATGTGGAGTGTCTTTCCCCAATCGGTGACTGAAAGAGTGCTTATTCTGCTCCACACATTAGAGCTGTCTTAGAATCAGTTGATCAGTTGGGGTTGTCTCATACAATGAGGTTTAAACCTGACTGCTCTCCTCGTGCCCCCTTCCTTGCTAAAGGAGCTACCAAATTGAAGGTAGTCAAAAGGATCAAAACAGGTCTACTGATGTGTTTCTATCCCCAAAATGCATATGTAAGAATGTCAAGTTGTATATCTAACAAAATCTAACAGAACGACTGGCATATTGGCAAGGTGGTTGGCACTGAGCTGCTTTGGCTCTCTGCCCCACTTACAGCTCCACTGCAATGGAGCTCTGCCCATTGGCTAATGAAAAGGAAGCCTCGGGGTCTCTATGACCTCACTTCTTTAGAGGATTTCTGAATTGGTGAGAAGAGGCTCCGTGCGGCCGTAACCTAGGGAGAATAATCAGCACAACAGAAAACCAAAAAGAGCAGTGAGCAGAGCAAGAGAAGCCGTTATGTTTGATGCCATTTCCAGAAAAACAGAAGACATTTTTAATGATTTCCTTGTGATTTCTCACACACACACACACACACACACACACATTTATATTGGAATGGAGTATGGTAGGGAAAAGGAACAAGTGAATGTCACAGTGGCTTTTCTAGGTTTTCTATAGGCTTAAAGAGTTAAAATTACCCCAGATGTGGAAGGACAACAGATGGGTGCATTCCCATGACTTGTGATGCTGGATAATAAAATGACCTAACACTCTATTTAGAGAAATAGAACAGCTACTCTGGCTGTTTACAGACTTAGAAATATCACGATAAGCAAATGTAGGCAGTTCAAAGGAAAGATAAAAAAAAAAAGGACAAGTGGATAAATAATGACCTGATGTTGTTGCGAAAATGTAGTGTAACTCTTGCATTGTTAATATAAACACAGATGACCTTTGCATTTGCTCAACTTTCGTCTTCAAGACAGGAAACAGCAACTGATCTTTATCGGAAAAGTAGAATCTTCCACTTGCTTCTGCTCTACTGACATTATGGTATATGTCAGAGCATACCCATGTCACTGTCTTCAAAGCACATGCTGAAAACCTGATAGGCAGTTGAAAGAAAAGCTTATCCCTGGCATATGCTTTGTGTGTTGCAGAGACAATGTAAACTGGAAGGCAGTGTGTAGGGTGTGGAGCTGACATTCAGGGTGGTGATTAGAGACAAGGGCCCATGACTATATTCTCTGTGTACCTACCCATCTCATCTTTACAGCCTTCAAACATTCTCTAAGGTAGTGTTTATCACTTAACGGGAATAAACAAACATGAACAGCAATCATTTCATACAGTTAGGGTAGCCAGTGTGTTCCATATTCTAGACATACTATAAACTCAAACATTCACAAAGAATTGTTTATCAATTACTCAAGGTTTTGCGTCAGAAAACATTTGAACTATCTTTCCTCTACTTCCAATGAAAATGGCTTCCGGTCTTTTTGTCTTTATAGCATATCCATAAGCAGGCGCACATTCATCCGTGAACATAACACTTTAAAAATCCATGCGTTGGCTAGGCAGGCAATTCACAGCCACCTGCGGCGACTCATGAATGTTCTCTCCTTTCTCGTCACTGAATATTTATCTGGTCGTTACCCACTAGATGAAGTCACCTAAATTGACCTTTCATTTCCTGCTGCACGGTCTGGACTCCAAAAACAGATTTTCTCAATATAGAATAAATTCTGATTGCTCTTATTTATGAGAGGCATCTTGCCTAGCATAACACCTACAGAAATCACCTTTATATTTCTTTATAACCATCTTTATATTTCTTTATAACCATCATATAGAGAATCAAAATCCATTTTCTTGGATCTGTAGAGAAAGATTTGCCTTAGGTTCTACTCAATGTTGCCCACTCAGAGAAACTTTTTCTTGTCTAAGGTTTTTGGTCTTTGAGTTTCTGGTCCTGCCTCTGAGTACGCATCCAATGTCTGAATCCGAGATACTTCTCTTCTTATTCCAAGTAATTTAGTGTACAATTTTCCCCATGTCTCCAGCCTATTATGTGCCTTAAATGGTAAAAACTTTCCATGCCACTACATATTCAATCAGAAACAATGCTACTGTGGCTGGCACTGTGGCACAGTGGGTTAAGCCACAGCCTACAGCACCAGCATCCCACATGGCCGCCAGTTTGAGTCTCAGCTATTCCACTTCTGATCCAGATCCTTGCTAATGTACCTGGAAAAGCAGTGGAAGATGACTCCAGTGTTTGGGCCCTTGGCATGCAGGCAGGAGACCCGGATGAAGCTCCTGGCTGCAATCTACCCTGGGCCAGCCCCAGGCGATGAGGCCATTTGGGGGAGTAAACCAGTGGATGGAAGATCTCTCTCTCTTTCTCCCTCTCTCTTCCTTTCCTTGAATTCCTGTAACTCTGCCTTTCAAATAAAAGCAAATTTAAAAAAAAAAGAAAGAAAATAAGAAACAATGCTACTATAATCTCAATCACAAGTCAACAAGCTTTTCCTGTAAAAGGTCACATGATACATAGGAGGAGTTTTCTCAAAGATCATGAGAAATGTACATTATCTTTTAATCCCATTTTTCTATGAACTTGAGATACCCTCATATTTTTATCTTTGTGGACAACATGGGTTGGGATGTTTATTGCAATTAAATAACTCTGCTGTGGTAGTATGAAAGAAGCCATAGATATAAAGAAATGTGTGCATTCTGGCAAAACTGCATTTGTAAAAACAGGTTGTGGAAGTGGGCTTGCCTGTGGATTGTAATCTGGTGACCTTTGATCTAAGTCCAACTAACACCCATGGTTATACAAATTAAGAATCTTATCCCCAGGAAATCACACTTACTCACAGTCTTCACAATTTTCCCTAATGTTATATAGGGGATATACAATTCAGTATGGAGAGATAATAATCCCTTTCTTTAATAAGACTCTACTATAGCTATTAAGAAAATTGACATGATCCCAACTTCTATTCCCAAAAACACTTGTGTATTTATTGTATGCATACTGACAACTGATGCAAATGCTACCCAAAAGAGATATCCATTTTGATCTTTATTTAATTTATTTTTTGAAACTTATATCATTCCCTTTAATCTCCTTCACATCCAATGGTGCCTGCCTAGCCAGCATGTGCTAGTGAAATGCTACTGTAGGCAGTAACTCATAGAATTGTAAAGCTAGAGAAGACATGGATCATAATAGCAGCTACATTTTAATGAGCATCTACAATGTGCCAAATATTATGCCAGGGACAAGCATCGATTACCTCATTTATCTTTACTGCATCTTACAGAGATGAGGAAACCAAGGCTCAAATGCATGAATGGAGTTGCCCGAGATTCTAAAACTAGTACGAGGCAGACTTAAATCGGGTCTCCTTTCTCAACTCTAATACGTGCAGTGCACCACAGTGCTGACAGCCTCACTTTCTTCTTCCTTGCCAAGGTTTTCCTGCTTCCTGACTGAATTTCAAGAACTGAAATCAGTGCTTTCGATCTAGTTGAAGCCAGAAAAGACTATCTTTGATTAACATGCAAGGTGAGTATGTTCTGGGAAAGCTACAGTGAAATTTATTGAGGCAAGGGTCCTGGGGCACGGGTGTCGCCAGCACTAATAAAGACCCAGCACTTCCTGTCTGTGGCCACGAACTTG
Source organism: Oryctolagus cuniculus (assembly GCF_051225735.1). Lineage (NCBI taxonomy): Eukaryota > Metazoa > Chordata > Mammalia > Lagomorpha > Leporidae > Oryctolagus > Oryctolagus cuniculus. The sequence goes on along the minus strand of NC_142868.1, from coordinate 84,510,863 downwards.
GCTGATCCACAAGCCGAGGTCCCTCAGCGTCTCTGTCCTACTCACAGCTGTCCTTCAGCGTGGTTTACATAATGCTCCGGTGGATACCCTATGTGAAGAAATGAGGGGAGTACAAAGGACATGCCAACCTGAACAAGAGAATACAGGGCTTACTTGTTCACGTTAAGAAGTTTGAGAGGCCGGCGCTGCAGCTCACTAGGCTAATCCTCCGCCTTGCGGCGCCGGCACACCGGGTTCTAGTCCCAGTCGGGGCGCCGGATTCTGTCCTGGTTGCCCTTCTTCCAGGCCAGCTCTCTGCTGTGGCCAGGGAGTGCAGTGGAGGATGGCCCAAGTGCTTGGGCCCTGCACCCCATGGGCGACTAGGATAAGTATCTGGCTCCTGCCATCAGATCAGCGCGGTGCACCAGCCGCAGTGCGCTGGCCGTGGCAGCCATCGGAGGGTGAACCTACGGCAAAGGAAGACCTTTCTCTCGGTCTCTCTGTCTCTCTCTCTCACTGTCCACTCTGCCTGTCTAAAAAAAAAAAAAAAAAAAAGTTTGAGAAACCTCAAGGAAGGCACACAGAAGCACTGCCCAGCCACATAAACCAGGATAATCCCTGGGTGGTGATCTTCTGGGTGGTTATCTAGAAAGAGGGCTTAGGAATTGGGCAAAGGACGTGAAATTTTAGAATTTCAAAAAGCAAGTTTCCAAATATTGGCTGGAAGATAGTCTTGTTCCTCATTACTCTACGATATGTAAGGAATTTGAGGGAAATATGCTAGGGCAGGAATTCAGACTGATCAGTTGGCAACCAGTCAGAAAACTTTGGGTACATGAGCTAGTTCAAGGGTAGATCATGGTTAACCGCCTATGGGGTGGGGGTGGGGAGGTCTTCATGGAAAACTGTGCCCAAAGCAGCTATCTGGAAGCAATATTTTAAAAGAAGATAAAGATACATGAAATGCCCTGACGTGTGTGTGTCTGCGTGCATCTCTGTGAGTTAGAGGATTGGCTTCTGCTGCAGGTAGATGAGAGGAAAGTCCTTCCTATATTAGGATAATGCTGACCCTTTCATTACTTGAATCTTTGCCCAAACACATGTTTGCTTTCTTGTAGACCAGACCTTGCAAATCTTGGCATAATCCATCAGTGAAAAGAGAAATACACTGCCCTGTGTGTGGCTGTGTAAAAAAGATGAAATGTTTCTGACGAAGTGTGAGGTCTCCTTCATTACCTGTCTGGGAGACTATGACCTTTGAAACACACCCAAACTGTGAAGATATTATTGCCAGAGGCAAAGGGATTCCTGTTTCCCAGTGAATCCAGCACCACAGGCTGCCCTGTGAAGCAAACTTGGTCGTAGAGCAGCTATTTCCAAGGTGCTCCTCTGGAGCGTGGTCTTGGGGCCAGAGCTGTCTCTTCCGGCAGGAGTGCAGCTAACAACTTGTACTGGGTTGTCTGGAGCATCTCCAAGAGGCTTCTAAAGGGCTTCCCAGGCAATCTAGCACATCGGGAGTGTAAATGAGAGTGTAATTTAAACCATGTGAAAGTTTGGCTTCTTTTTCAAAACTACAGAGAAGTCTATTACATCATAGTTGGTTATTAAACAGATTCAAACAGTGTGCTATGAGTTAAGCCAGGTCCTCTGATATGTAACAACTGTATTCAGTTACAGTCTGATAGAGCATGGTATGAATGTAATACAAAAACCATTGACATTCCATTCCACTATCAGCTGGGCAAAGTTCAAAAACATTAACAATATCCAGCATTGGCAGGATTGAGGGGAAGATGGCACTCTGTTACGCTCTTGGCAGAAAGTCATCTCATATCACCCTTCTGCTTGGTAGATTGCGATATGTTTAAAGATAAAAACTCTCTGGGGCTGGCGTTGTCACCTAGAGAGTAAAGCCACTGCCTGCCTTGCCGGTATCCCATATGGGCAGCTATTCCAGTCCTGGCTGCTCCATTTCCAACCCAGCTCCCTGCCAATGGCCTGAGAAAGCAGCAGAAGGTGGTCCAAGTTTTTGGACCCCTGCCATCAACATAGGAGATCCAGATGAAGCTCCTGGCTCCTGGCTTTGGCCTGGCAAAGCCCTGGCCATTGTGGCAATTTGGGTAGTGAAACACTATATGGAAGATTGATCTCTCACTCTCCATCTCTCTCTTGGTAATTCTGCCTTTCAAATAAATAAATAAACAAATCTTTTTTAAAAAAGGATGTTCATTTTGGCATAAAAATTTGAAATACATGCATAGTGCTGCATATTACACATTTTCCATGAACTTTTTGAAGACCACTAGTACATCTGTGTATGTACATTAAATGCAAAACTAGCTGCATCAGAGTAAAGGAATTTGGATAATGCTTTACTTTTCCCCCCTTCCTACTTTTTTTTTTTTTTTTTTGGTTTGTTTTATTCTTCCATGAATCAGTACTAACCTTTATTATCATGGAAAAAAAATGAAACAACACAAAATCAATGTAGGTGTTTTTCTCTTTCCTAGCGCCTACATTACAGATGCCTCACGGTGAACGTTACATGATTTGCTTTTTCCCAAGGAAAGCACCATCACAAAGCACAGGTGCACAGAAAGACGGGAAGTGTTGGGTCTGTGGCCTATTGGAGTTCACTGCATTAGCTGTTGTAAGGACAGAGGAATCAATACGTTGACTCTAATAGCTTGTTAATCATCACACTGAACTTAAGTTCACTTTTATAAAATAATCTTGGGGCGGTAATGGCCCTGCTGCTGCACATCGCTTTTCTTTCTGAGGGCTTTAGGAACATGACCTCATTCATCCGTGCGGTGTGCCTGGGAGCTCTGGCTGACAGCAACCATCTTCCCCTTTAAAGACAGAAGCTCCAAGCTTACAGGAGTAGACTTAGACTGGGTCCCACAAATGGCACTCCAGAAGTGGACAAGTAAAACTCCTTACTTTTCTGTACTTCAGCCACAGTGCTACGGTCAATGATTGCCATTTGCTGATTCATTGCTGAGGCCACCCATTTGGGGGCATCTCACATTTGGTCCTTTTCCTGCCCTACTACTATAAAACAGTAATTTTGATTCCAATCCATTCTCTTGACCTCTCTCTAAATGCTGGACTCCCTGGTGTGAAATTTAAACAGGTCTGGTTTGGTTTGGGGAAGAAATTCTGTATTCTACATGATGTATTGAAAAGGTGAGAACAGGCCTTTGGTGGTGTTAACTGTGAGCATCGCAAAGCCTGACTTGGGTTAAAACCTGAAAATTCCCTACACAGCCAGTAATGCCAGGTTTAGTTGTAGAAAGGAAAAAAAAAAGTGAAACAAATGTGTCACCCATCCTCACGTGGCAGCCACAGATGGCTGGAAGACATATTTAAAGACTGCTTTGGGGGCCAGCGTTGTGGTACAGTGGGTTAAGCTGCCTCCTGCAATGCTTGCATCCCATTTGGGTGCCAGTTCGAGTCCCAGCTGCTCCAGTTACATACAATCCAGTTCCCTATTGATACACCAGGGAAAACAGCAAAAGATGGCCTAAGTGCTTGGACCCCTACCAGCCATGTGGGAGACCAGGATGGAGTTCCAGACTCCTGGCTTCGGCCTAGCCCAGCCCAGGCCATCTGGGGAGTGAAATCAGTGGATGGAAGATCTCTCTGTCTCTGTCTCTCTCTCTCTAATACTGCCTTTGAAATAAATGAATAAATCTTTAAAAATAAAATAATAATAGGCAGGCACCGCTGCTCAATAGGCTAATCCTCCAACTAGTGGCGCCGGCACACCGGGCAGGTTCTAGTTCCGGTCGGGGCGCCGGATTCTGTCCCAGTTGTCCCTCTTCCAGGCCAGCTCTCTGCTGTGGCCCAGGAGTGCAGTGGAGGATGGCCCAAGTGCTTGGGCCCTGCACCCCATGGGAGACCAGGAGAAGCACCTAGCTCCTGCCATTGGATCAGCGCGGTGCGCCGGGCCGCAGTGCGGCGACCATTGGAGGGTGAACCAACGGCAAAGGAAGACCTTTCTCTCTGTCTCTCTCTCTCACTGTCCACTCTGCCTGTCAAAAATAATAATAATAATAAAAATAATAAACACTGCTTTGATCCCAAGATGCCCTCCCTCAGCAATTCAGGAAAAGGCCAGTACAGAAACTGTTCTGCCTCTTAGGAAATAAGAGAAAGGGAGCTTGCAGAGTTTTTCTTTCTGTTTTGAGTCCTCAAAATAAGATGTGTACTGACAACAAAAGCAACCTTTTCCCCAGTAGGAAAGTGGAGCCACAAACCTCCATGAAACCACAAGAGAGGGGAGCCTGCCCCCCCCTTTGCTGGGAGCTGCAAGCTCTTTGCGTCTCCCACACAAGTGTTCACACTCAATGTTTTTGCATGCGTGTGCACATGCTGTCCTGTTAGCTGACATAAACACAGGGAGCACGAGTAGTGACGTGGGCTCTTTAGACCCTGACCCTGATAAGAGGATCACCTTCCGCTTGGAAGAGTCACCGCCACAACACTCCATGTTCTCAGGCCACTGACTGCCTAAGCCATCTCCGCTGGGCTTTCGTGGTTCCATCTGTTTATTGGGACATTAAAATAGAAGTTTGGTGTAAACAGGGTGTGAGGGGACAATGAGCCAACACTCCACAGATTTTTCTGGACTGTGGGGAGAGAGCAACAATATTTTAGAGCAAGCATTTAGCCTAGTAGTTAGGGCACCAGTTAAGACATCTGTATCACACGTGACAGACCTGGGTTCAACCCCTGGCTCCATCTCCCGACTCCAGCTTCCTGCTAAAGCATACTCCGAAAGGTAGCTGTAGTGGCTCAAGTAGTTGGGTCCTTGCCACTGACATGGGAGATATGGATTCAGTTCTTGGCTCCCAGCATCAGCTCAGGACAGCCCTGGTTGTTACAGGCTTTTGGGAAGTGAACTAGCATATGAGAGCGAGCACTCTCTCCCCTCCTCCCTCTCCCTCTCTCTCTCTCTCTCTCTCTCTCTCTCTCTATTTCTGCCTATCAAGTAGACAAATGAAAAAAAAATTAAGAACTCAGTGTTTCACTTTGCATTTATGAGACCCTTCAAAAAGCTTGTGGAAAACACATGTTACAAAAGAAAAAAAAAACTATATCCATTGTTTACAACTTTTCCCACCAAAATAAACTTATCTTTTAAATCCATTTTCCATGAAATTTTCAAAGTGCTGTCACATGTGAAAGAACAGATATTTGATTTATGATGTGGTATTTTAGAAAAGCTTTATGCTACAGTTATTCTAACCTCTTACTTACCCTGCATACAATATTGGAATTGGTTCTCTTAAAATGTTTTGAATTATCCAAAAGAAAAATATGACATGTATGAAAATAAGAGTCTAACCATTCCTACAAAAGATGAATAGTTTTCTTCCTATGCAGGTATAACTGAATATCTGTTAATAGTAATATCCTCCCCTCCCTCATCACTACTCTCCCCAGTCTCTGGTAGTCAACACTGGATTACACAGTAAGGTGACTACAGATAATCAGAATGTACTGCACATATGTGTATGTGTGTGTGTGTGTGTGTGTGTTTAAAAGTTTGAAGAAATGTAGATGTTTTCATCATAAACAATAAACAGTTGAAGAAATAGATGTGTCTATCCTGATATGGGCATTGTAGGATGTATAGATGTCTTCAAAACATCTATGTGGTCCTATAAATATGTAAAATTTTAGAAATAAGTTAAAATATATAATTGTTAAGAAGATTGACAATTTTAAGCAATTCAAAACCCTTAGAATGGGCTGTAAAATTGCTCCTCTCTCCCAGCCATATTTTCATTGGATCCTTTATCTTCTTGAGAGTATGCAGATTTGGCATAATAGGACAATTAACTGGGATCCACTTCTGATTCACTCCACAAATGACCACAACAGCCAAGGCTGAACCAAGCTGAAGTCAGGAACCAGGGACTTCATCCAGGTCTCCTGCATGGGTGACAGGGACCCAAGCACTTGGGTCATCCCCTATTGCTTTTCCAGGTGCATTAGCATGAAGCTAATTGGAAATGGAACAGCTGGGCTTTGAACTAGCACTTATGGGATGCTGGCAGTGGTTTAACCTCCTGCACTGGCTCCTGACTCTACTTGTACATAAAGGTAGGGCAGCCACCCTTGAAGCCCCTTGGAAGAGAGCAGGGCTGTCATTGTTTTGATGTTTGTTTTAGAGAAAACATTCATCAACCAGAGATCACTACCTAACAGAACTGGGAAGCTCGGTTCCAGCAGCCTCTGCAGAATGTGTGTAGATATTAACAAGGTTAAGTTCTGCAAGATCCCATCTGTTTACATCCCCTGTGGGTAAGGTGGAGCTAGAATATGAAGCTATCATGTATCTCCTCCACCTCTGCGTTTCCAAGGCAAATGCTACATGAGGATCTCCCTGTTTGTTATTATTTGTATATTCAGTCTTCTAATTCTGATTCTTAAGAAAAATTCTAAGAAACTCATTTTCCAAGTGCAGAAACATGTTCTAAAAATAAACAAACAAAAAACAACACAGCCAGACAGTGTCTGACAACTCTTTCTATATTGAAAACAACTTATTTTCTATGAATTGGACATGTCCTGTAGATTTAATAACCAACTTTCAGGAAAACAGTAAGTACCACTTTATTAAATGCAAATATTAAAGGTGAGATGTGCTTTGTATTTGTAAGTGCTGAAATGTAAAAAGCATCTTATCTAGGAAATCCCCTGTTTGATGAAGTTTGTCAAACTTCAACATGGATGGTAGAGAAACACTGTATTTCAAATATCTATACTTATCAACTGAGTTGCAATGCCATCTTTAAGAATAATTTTATAGTATGGGAATCACTGTTTCTTAACACATATACAATGACTAGTGACAAACCAGTAGCTTAACGTTCAACACATATTTTGCTTTAGCAACAATTATTTGTAGCTGTATGGCCAAGGAGTTTTTAAAAAGCTTACAGAAATGTGCATTATGAAAACTACGTGTGGATTTCAAAATTCTCTTACACCAAAATACATTTCTAAATTTACATTTTCCATTAACTTCAAAAGCCTCTGGTATTCAACTTTGATGATCTGTTATACATGGTGGAACTTTATTTAAGAAGAACCTGACTGTACTATCATTTTAATAAATCTAAAACTGTCCTGATGAATATAATAAGATAGTCACTAATCATTCATGGTTATTGAGATCTTGAAATGTGGTGAGTTGAAATTGAGATGTGCTGTAAGTATAAAATACATAATGAATTTCAAAGACTTAATATAAAAAAGAATGCAAAATATTTCTCTGAATTTTAATACTATCTGTTTAAGTGACAATATTGTACTCATATTAAATTAAGAAGACATTAAAATAGATTTTTACCTACTTATCTTTTAAAATTTGGCTACTAAAATTTTTTACACATTATGTTTTTACTGGACAGAATAGGTCTAGAAGAATTCTGTTGTATTCATATATGAATAAATCTCAGAAAGCTTCAATAACCATAATACAGTGAAGCATTATGAATAAATACCGCTTTATTTTCAGAACATTTTAAAAGCATTTGTTTAAGGATCCTGACTTTCAAAAATGATGCATATGTCTTATTTTCCTCAAGCTTTCGGTAATGGGAAATTATCACTAGGATTTATTGTTAAAGGTATTATTAAAAATTTGTTTAAATGTGTTTAAGAGACAGAGAGTGGGAGGCTAGATCTCATCTACTGGCCCACTCCCCAGATGGCCAGAGTGGCTGGGGCTGGGCCAAAGACAGGAACCAGAAACTCAATTCAGGTCTCCTGAGTGAGCAGCAGGATCTCAGTAGTTGAGCCATCACAGTTGCCTCCTGGAGTCTCCATTGGCAGAAAGCAGGAGTTAGGAGCCACAGCAGGGTATGAACACCAAGTACTCCAATGTGGAATGTGGGCTTCCTACCCAGTAGACTAAATCCGCTCCCTAAAGTTATTTTAATTTTTCAGAGTAGAATGGAGGAACTGATTTGGAGAAGGTCAGTAGAAAACAGAATGACTAATCACAAATACTGTGTTGAATGTACTTTGCTAACCATAAAGGGGAAAGACAGAACAATGTTACATGATAACGAGAAAATATTCTAAGAGGAATGTCATCAGAACTTGTCCATAAAGTATGCTAACAAAAACAATCAACCAAACAACAAAAGCCATCTTCACTTAGAGAATGTATAGTTTTCTCTCTTTCCTGTGACTAGAACAAATCCTGAGAACATCCTAACATTCTTCTATAAATGCCTAAGAAAGGAAGTTTAGTTAAAAAGTATAATGTTCCTACATCAGATAGAGAGATGTGTGTTTAGTGCGTATCCAGCCAAATGTTCTATATAATCACTGACCATGAAAACACCCTCATAAATTCATCTATGGGTCTGAATGTATGTTAATATTAACATGTTTTCCCATGATTGGGAGAACACACAGTCCCAAGTCCTACTTCCAATTTACATTTTATTCTCTAACATTCCCAAGGGAACCATATATATAAATATAAATATAAATATAAATATAAATATAAATATAAATATGTGTGTGTGTGTGTGTATGGTATCCCTTGAGGGATGTATATATCCCTCAAGGAAGATAATGACAGGTAGCCCACTTAGCTGCTTCTGGTTTGTCACCAATACTTGTAGCAGGATCTTAATGGAAAGCTCCAACTTTCATTGCCAATTACTCAAGAGCATGTTTGATCAACACTCCCATGCTCTTTTGTTCCCCGAGAGTGACAAAACAATTATGAAAAAGCCGATAGTGAGACTACTTTTCTCATCTTTATGTACATCTGGAGTAGAAGCCACACCCATGACAGACTCAGCTCTTTAAAAAATGTACTCTTCCAGTACTATTAATGGTGTTTGCATGTCTAGTCCTATGGCCAACTACAGTAAAAGCTGAGGAATCTGTCTTTTTACCTAAACTGGAGGTAGAAATTCTCCTGCATGACTGAAAATCTCACACCATGATACTCAGATTCACAATCATCTGGAAGACTTGTTAAAATACAGATTACTGGACCCCAACCTCTGCTTGAGGAGGCCTGGGACAAGGCCTAATCCCCATAGGATGATGATTCTGCTAGTTAGAAATCTACACTTGAGAACAGTGACTGCCTTAGATACCCATTCTGTTAACACTCCTAGATATGCCCTCATAACATGGTGGAAAGAAGAGAGCAAAGGATGTGTGACAGAAAGGAAAGGGAGGGAAGGAAGAAGGGTGGGAGGGAGAAAGGGAGGTGATTTTCAAAACTGTGCTTGAGTCTGGCACTACACTTAGTATTTTATATCACTAAAATCCTTTAATCCAACACTCAAGATAGGTATTAGATACTTCTCTAAATGATAGAAATGAGGCTTACAGTGGACAAACAACTATTCAAATGGTTATAAAGATGGTAAGTGACAGAAACATGTTTTGAACCTAAGCAGGCTGATCCCACAGCCCCTACCATGATGTTACACTGACTTTTTCAACTTACTAATGAAAGAGTGTAGAGTGTGGACTGTCATTTTGATCCTTGTCCTATCAAAGACTGTCGCTCCCCCTCTTCATGGAGGAACGACACTAAACCCTGCCTAGGCTTCATATCCGAGTCACGGCACCATTATGTCGCTCCCCGTCTTCGTGGAGGAGCGGCACTAAGCCCTGCCTAGGCTTCCTATCCGAGTCACGGCACCATTATGTCGCTCCCCCTCTTCATGGAGGAACGACACTAAACCCTGCCTAGGCTTCATATCCGAGTCACGGCACCATTATGTCGCTCCCCATCTTCGTGGGGGAACGACACAGGACCCTGCGCTGTTCTTTCATCTGCTCGGCCCTCCCCGGGTTTGCTGCTGGTTCTTCCCGGGGTGGCTACCGTCCCTTCCACCTCCGTGGAAGGGAGGTTCCCCCTGCCACATTCCCCACTTCCGCAGGGGAGCGGCACACCGCCAGCCGGCTCTCTCGGGGGCTGCACAGGTGTTCCCCTTAGATGTTCCTGGTGCATGCCGTCTCTCTCCTCCTTTATAGTCCTCCTCCGCCAGTCCTAACTCGGCTGCCCACACGCCGAGTACGCTGCTCTCCTCCAATCAGGAGCAAGTCCTACAGTTTATTGGCTGAACTGGAGGCAGCTGTGTAGAAGCTGTTTTCTCCTCTCCCAGCGCCATATTGTGGGAGAGCAGATGCATAGAATAAGTCTTAATTCCAGTAACTTAGTCTAGTCTGAGTTGCTCCCAGTTGCTCCCCACAAAAGACCACAGTGCAGTGCCTTTGTTGCAGGGCTGAGTCAATGGCAGTGTGCAGAACTGAAGCTAATAATGAGGTTTCTATACCAAAGGGGCAGCCACAGTTTTTAACAGGGGGTACCACTTAAACCAGTCAGATGCTGAAGGCTTGGATTGTGAGGTTGTGACTGAGCAAGGATGGCAGGAGGATCAGAGATACAAAAAGGACTCAAGGGGCCAAAAGGAGTCAGAAAGGAACAGGCATGGAAACATTGGTGTGTAGGTAAGGGGACAGGCCAGAGAATTTGCAGCTATTTCCATACTTTATATGATCTGAAGTCTCCATGTACATATGTTACTTATTTTTCTGTTCTCTACCAGATAATAAACATGGGGTTAACTCTTCCCTTCATATGATAAACACAATGATTCCGATATAATAAAGAAGGAAGAAAAGCCAAAGAGAATGACAAATGCAAATAATTCAAAATAATGAAAAAATATAATGAACAATGAGCTATAATTTGTGTATTTTTACAAACTCTTTCCCTTTCCCTTTTCCCTCCATAAAGCAAAATCTGCCATCGATAGAATATATTCATCAGAGAAATACACTATAGGGGGCTGGTGCTGTGGCGCAGCGGGTTAACGCCCTGGCCTGAAGCGCTGGCATCCCATATGGGCACTGGTTTGAGTCCCAGCTGCTCCTCTTCCTGTCCAGCTTTCTGCTGTGGCCTGGGAAGGCAGTAAAAGATGGCCCAAGTCCTTGCACCCCTGCACCCACGTGGGTGACCCAGAAGAAGCTCCTGGCTCCTGGCTTCAGATCAGCTCAGCTCCGGCCGTTGCGGCCAATTGGGGAGTGAACCATCGGATGGAAGACTTCTCTCTCTTTCTCTCTCTGCCTCTCCTCTCTCTGTGTAACTCTGACTTGCAAATAAATAAATAAATCTTTTTTTTTTTAAAGAAATACCCTATAGAAAATAGGCCCAATAAATTTGTCAAGTTTTCTCCATTGCTTCCCTGAAATTGCAGCATTAATTCGCTGAGAAACGTACAACTGAGCTTCGTTCATCTGCTAACTGGTTTAGTTTCTTTGCCATCCTTGACCAGTGTGCTTTCTAGTGCATAGTGACATGAACAGAACACGCACACCACTGTGGAAGAGATCATGGAGCCATCCATGCCCAGGGGTGAATGGGGGCACAGGTGTGGAATTCACAAGGACACTTTCTTGTCCTCTTCCTGCTCTAACTGTCCTTTCCAAGGATAAGTGATGCCTCATATGTCACATATTCAGGCAAAGGAATTATCTACAGATCTATAGGTTCTGAGAGGTCTGAGTCAAACCTAGAGTGAGGGAAGGCATGGTCTGTTCTTGGTGATGGACATCTGATATGCTTTCACAGATTTCTGGCCACATTGCCAGAGGAGTTCAGAGTACCCCCTCTAAATCAGTATTAGGAACCCTTCAAGATAATGGCATTCCTGATTCCATTCATTGAGCTAAGGCCTTGGCTTGTTTACATTAGGTTAGAGCTGACATGACAGGAGAGATGCAGCATCAATCTACATAGATCAAGACTGACTCAGCTGGTTCAGATCACCTCAATTAAAAAGATGAGTAAGATGTTTCTCCTCCCTTACCTCTTAGGAATTTCTTCAGCATATTTTCCTTGTTTTTGCTGGTTCTAAACATTCTAAGCACTGGCCCCACAGAACAAGGTGGTAAAAGCTTTGGATAACGTGGTGGGGAGGCTTCTAGTTCGTGAGGCAGCAGGGTCAGGTTGCAGTTTCAGTAGAAATGCATCACGGATCAGGATGTAGATGTCTGCAAAAACGCCCTCCTACATCACTGCTGGCAGACGGAGACAGGAATGCTGCAGATATTTATCTTGGCAGGAATATATTATGTTTGAAACTATCTAAACCTGGTTTTTGCTCCTTTTTTGGGTCATTTATTTCTTATGGTACCAGAACAATATTGATAATAGGCCTGAAAAATTGATATTTGTAAGCTGCTTGCACTTTGAGCCATTTTTTCAAAATCTTAGAGTCAGAGTTCATTAAAATCCCTGCTCTCAAACACAGTTGCACCCAGAAACTCAATATGTAAAACAGGTGCATGCTAAATTGCTTCCGTTGAATTCAGGTGAAGAAGTCGGGAAATACAATCCCAAGTTGGCCCCTGGAGGACCTCTGAGGAGTGTGGGGTGAAAAAACAAGGTATCTCACCCATGTGCTTCACTTTAGAGATGAGATACCTAAACTCATCAGTTCTTATTTCAAAATCACATATTAAATTAGTGCCAGGGCCAGGACTAGAAACCAAGGTATTATTCCCAGTTCAGTCATATTTATAACAGACTTGCAGCACTGTGGATGGATTACATATGTTCTGAAACCCAAGTGTTGGCTGCCTAAGAGAAATTTGGAAAACAAACCTGAACTGCTCTTGTTGTCTTAGATCAAAAATGAGGAACCATTCCCTTAAACAGAAACCATTCTGCACACCTCATCCCTGTGCACACTTGGAAACACTGTATGGTAAAAAAAAAAAAAAAAAGAAAGAAAGAAAGAAAAAAAAGAAAGGGCGGCAAGATGGCGGAATAGGAAGGGAGCACACTGAGTCCAGGAAGAGACAGTTAAATAAAAGTGGAAATACTGCAGGTTCAAGGAAGAGTAGGGGAAGAAACAGCAGAGGAAACTCTTCCGGAACTAGTGATTCACAGTGGACCTGCGTGGAGAGTGTGGGAGCCCACGGTTCGGGACACCAGCGGCAGAGTCAAGACACCAGCGCTGGAACGCGAGGTAAGCTGAACCTCAATAGCCCGAGACACTGGCAGGCAAGCGGAAAGAGGAGACTAGAGGGAACGACCCCATGGGGAAAAGTTCACCAGGCTAACTAGAAGAGAGAGGAGAAAAAAAAAAAGTGACCGATACGGACACGAATTTCTCTCTCTCTGCTCACCTCTCAAAGGCAAGCAAGACAAAGAGCAGGTGCCATTTTGGACATACGTCATAAGCGGGGCGACTTCAAATCTGCACCCGCCCTCAGCCAAGCAGAAAAACCTGACTCTGGGGGGAGTGAAATAACAGGAGCTTAGGACCTAGTGAATGTGTGATACTAATGAACTGAGACTGTGAAAAAAGAAACGGTGGGGGAGAGAACTCACGGAATTCCTGTGAGTACTCTCCAGAGACGCTACAATTTGGTAACCTTGGCAACCCAGTAGGAGACTGCAGGAGAATTTGAGCCCACACTGAGGGCAGAACAGATTCTGTGTGTGGTCCTTGGGAAAGAGCTTCCGATCTCTGGCTTCTGTGGGTATATCATTCGCCTGCTAACTACCTTCAATTCTGCTCAACTGTGCGGAATAACTTCCCTTCTGAATCAAAAAAAGAAAGAAAGAGAGAGAGATTTACCACACCTAACCTGGGAGTGTCACCTCTGGCATACCCTTAACCCTGAGGAACCAAACAGAGCTCTCAGGCCACACCCATCTCAAGCCTCTAAGGCTCCACCAAAAGCAGACAGTCCACTTAATACAGTCATAGTATAACAAGAAAAAGCACCACAGTGAGGGAAGAAGAATCCAAAGAATATCTCCACAATGCCAAGCAACAAATGGAGAAACCAAGGAAACAAGAACAAGGAAGACATTATGATGAACAAGACACCCAAAGCCAAGATTATGAAGATGATGAGATGGAAGAAATGCAAGATACCGATTTAAAAAAATTTATGAAAAGAACAATTAGAAGTCTTCAAAAACAAACGGTTGAGCTGAGGAAATCCTTACTGGACAGGATAGAAAATCTCCTTCAAGAAAATGAAATCTTGGCTGGCGCCGCGGCTCACTAGGCTAATCCTCCGCCTAGCGGCACCGGCACACTGGGTTCTAGTCCCGGTCGGGGTGCCGGATTCTGTCCCGGTTGCCCCTCTTCCAGGCCAGCTCTCTGCTGTGGCCAGGGAGTGCAGTGGAGGATGGCCCAGGTGCTTGGGCCCTGCACCCCATGGGAGACCAGGAAAAGCACCTGGCTCCTGGCTCCTGCCATCGGATCAGCGCGGTGTGCCGGCCGCAGCGCGCCGGCCGCGGCGGCCATTGGAGGGTGAACCAACATCAAAGGAAGACCTTTCTCTCTGTCTCTCTCTCTCTCACTGTCCACTCTGCCTGTCAAAAAAAAAAAAAAAAAAAAAAGAAAGAAAATGAAATCTTAAGGAGGAATCAAAATGAAATGCAGAAACTAGTAGAACAGGAAAGTGTGATAGTGAAGAGAAATCAAAAAGAAATGAAGAACTCAATAGATCAAATGACAAACACATTAGAGAGCCTTAAAAACAGAGTCAATGAAACAGAAGAGAGAATATCAGACTTAGAAGACAGAGCACAGGAAAGTATACAGTCAAACCAAAGAAAAGAAGAGGAAATTAGAAATCTAAAAAATATTGTTGGGAATCTAAAGGACACTATTAAAAAAACCAACATTTGGGTACTAGGAGTTCCTGAAGGCATGGAGAGAGAGAAAGGATTGGAAGGCCTTTTTAGTGAGATACTTGCAGAGAACTTCCCAGGTTTGGAGAAAGACAGAGACATCCTAGTACAGGAAGCTCACAGAACCCCTATTAAACATGACCAAAAGAGATCCTCACCACGACACATTGTAATCAAACTCACCACAGTGAAACATAAAGAAAAGATTCTAAAATGTGCAAGAGAGAAATGTCAGATTACTCTCAGAGGATCTCCAATTAGACTCACAGCTGACTTCTCAACAGAAACCCTACAAGCTAGAAAGGAATGAGACATACCCCAGGTATTAAGAGAGAAAAACTGACAGCCCAGAATATTATATCCTGCAAAGCTCTCATTTGTGAATGAAGGTGAAATAAAGACCTTTCATAGCAAACAGAAATTGAAAGAATTTGTTGCCACTCATCCAGCCTTGCAAAAGATGCTTAAAGATGTGTTACACACAGAAACACAGAAACATGGTCATCAATATGAAAGAAGGTAAAGGAAGGAAACCTCACAGCAAAAGATCACAGGAAGTTCAGAGCATATATTAGAAAATATCTTTGGCAAATGGCAGGGCAAAGTTACTACTTATCAATAGTCACATTGAACGTGAATGGCTTGAACTGTCCAGTTAAAAGACACCAATTGGCTGATTGGCTTAAGGAACAAAACCCATCTATTTGCTGCTTACAAGAAACACATCTTTCCAACAAAGATGCATACAGACTGAAAGTGAAAGGCTGGAAAAATGTGGGGACCCATGAGCTGGCCATCGGCCCACATGCTAAGGCTTGGCTTGCTGACCAATGGCATTAGTTACTGCTGTGTGGATGTTTATGGTTTCTGTTGAGCTGTGATATGGGGACCATTTCATAACCCCAGGCTAGAGTCAAAACAACTATGGCTTGGGGCTTCCCATACTTCTTTTCCCACTGACCAAGGCTGAGAAAACACCAGGTGGAAGCTTGTTGTTAGCACCCGAGTCGCCTGCTACGTGACCAGGAGCTTGATTGGATGAAGGCACGTGATCACCTTTATGGTTGGACAAGGAGTGCATGGACTGTGCGTGATCAAGCACCCGATTGGAGCACCGCCGCATGGACTGTAGTATGGACTAAGCTTGCTTACATGCTTCAACAATGTTATACTATATAAGCCATTCGTGAAATAGTAACAGGAGCTTCCCCTTTCTTTCAGAGCTCCCCTTGCTCAAGGGTTTCTTTTTCTATCCTGTTTAAATAAAAGTCTACTGAAGACCGATAAGCTGCGAGCAACATCATTCCTTTGCAGGCAAGGGAGCGGCAGAAAAAGATATACCATGCCAACAGAAATGAAAAAAGAGCGGGCATAGCCATCTTAATATTGGACAACATAAACTTTACCACAAAAACTGTTACGAGAGACAAAGAGAGGCACTATATAATGATTAAGGGATCAATTCAACAGGAAGATATAATGATTATCAATGTATATGCACCTAATTACAGGGCACCGGTTTATTTAAAATATTTGTTAAGGGACTTAAAAGGAGACTTAGACTCCAATACAATAGTACTGGGGGACTTCAATACTCCACTCTCAGAAATAGACAGATCAATAGGACAGAAGATCAACAAGGAGACAGTAGATTTAAATGACACCAGAGCCCAAATGGATCTAACAGATATCTACAGAACTTTTCATCCTAAACATAAAGAATTTACATTCTTCTCAGCAGTACATGGAACCTTCTCTAGGATTGACCACATACTAGGCCATAAAGCAAGTCTCAGCAAATTCAAAAGAATTAGAATCATACCATGCAGCTTCTCAGACCATAAAGGAATGAAGTTGGAAATCAGCAACTCAGGAATCCCTAGAGCATATGGAAACACATGGAGATTGAACAACATGCTCCTGAATGAACAATGGGTCATAGAAGAAATCAAAAGTGAAATCAAAAATTTTCTGGAAGTAAATGAGGATAAACAGCACAACATACCAAAACTTATGGGATACAGCCAAAGCAGTGTTAAGAAGAAAGTTTACATCATTAGGTGCCTACATCAAGAAATTGGAAAGGCACCAAATAGATGAGCTTTCAATTAATCTCAAAGATCTAGAAAATTTGCAGCAAACTAGACCCAAATCTAGTAGGAGAAGAGAAATAATTAAAATCAGAGAAGAAATCAACAAGATTGAATCCAAAAAAACATTACAAAAAATCAAACAAGGAACCAGTTTTTTGAAAAAATAAACAAAATTGACACCCCATTGGCCCAACTAACTAAAAAAAGAAGAGAAAAGACCCAAATCAATAAAATCAGAGATGAAAAAGGAAACATAACAACAGACACCACAGAAATAAAAAGAATCATCAGAAATTAGCTCAAGGACTTGTATGCCAGCAAACGGAAATCTATCAGAAATGGATAGATTCCTGGACACATGCAACCTACCTAAATTGAACCAGGAAGACATCGAAAACCTAAACAGACCCATAACTGAGACAGAAATTGAAACAGTAATAAAGGCCCTCCCAACAAAGAAAAGCCCAGGACCAGATGGATTCACTGCTGAATTCTACCAGACATTTAAAGAAGAACTAACTCAATTCTTCTCAAATGATTCAGAAAAATTGAAAAAGAGGGAATCCTCCCAAATTCTTTTTATTAAGCCAGCATCACCTTAATTCCCAAGCTGGAAAAAGATGCAGCATTGAATGAGATTTACAGACCAATATCCCTGATGAACATAGATGCAAAAATCCTCAATAAAATTCTGGCCAATAGAATGCAACAACACACCAGAAGGATCATCCACCCAGACCAGGTGGGATTTATCCCTGGTATGCAGGGATGGTTCAATGTTCGCAAAACAATCAATGTGATACACCACATTAACAGACTGCAGAAGAAAAACCATACGATTATCTCAATAGATGCAGAGAAAGCATTTGATAAAATACAACACCCTTTCATGATGAAAACTCTAAGCAAACTGGGTATGGAAGGAACATTCCTCAATACAATCAAAGCAATCTATGAAAAACCCACGGCCAACATCCTATTGAATGGGGAAAAGTTGGAAGCATTCCCACTGAGATCTGGTACCAGACAGGGATGCCCACTCTCACCACTGCTATTCAATATAGTTCTGGAAGTTTTAGCCAGAGATATTAGGCAAGAAAAAGAAATTAAATGGATACAAATTGGGAAGGAAGAAGTCAAACTATCCCTCTTTGCAGATGATATGATTCTTTATTTAGGGGACCCAAAGAACTCTACTAAGAGACTATTGGAACTCATAGAAGAGTGTGGCAAAGTAGCAGGATATAAAATCAATGCACAAAAATCAACAGCCTTTGTATACACAAACAATACCACGGCTGAGAAAGAACTTCTAAGATCAATCCCATTCACAATAGCTACAAAAACAATCAAATACCTTGGAATAAAGTTAACCAAGGACGTTAAAGATCTCTACGATGAAAATTACAAAACCTTAAAGAAAGAAATAGAAGAGGATACCAAAAAATGGAAAAATCTTCCATGCTCATGGATTGGAAGAATCAATATCATCAAAATGTCCATTCTCCCAAAAGCAATTTACAGATTCAATGCAATACCAATTAAAATACCGAAGACATTCTTCTCAGATCTGGAAAAAATGATGCAGAAATTCATATAGAGACACAGGAGACCTCGAATAGCTAAAGCAATCTTGTACAACAAAAACAAAGTTGGAGGCATCACAATACCAGATTTCAGGTCATACTACAGGGCAGTAGTAATCAAAACAGCATGGTACTGGTACAGAAACAGATGGATAGACCAGAGGAACAGGACAGAAACACCAGAAATCAACTCAAACATCTACAGCCAACTTATATTTGATCAAGGATCCAAAACCAATCCCTGGAGTAAGGACAGTCTATTCAATAAATGGTGCTGGGAAAACTGGATTTCCACGTGCAGAATCATGAAGCAAGACCCCTACCTTTCACCTTACACAAAAATTCACTCAACATGGATTCAAGACTTAAATCTATGACCTGACACCATCAAATTATTAGAGAACATTGGAGAAACCCTGCAAGATATAGGTACCGGCAAAGACTTCTTGGAAAAGACCCCAGAAGCACAGGCAGTCAAAGCCAAAATTAACATTTGGGATTGCATCAAATTGAGAAGTTTCTGTACTTCAAAAGAAACAGTCAGGAAAGTGAAGAGGCAAGCAACAGAATGGGAAAAATATTTGCCAACTATGCAACAGATAAAGGGTTGATAACCAGAATCTACAAAGAAATCAAGAAACTCCACAACATCAAAACCAACAACCCACTTAAGAGATGGGCCAAGGACCTCTATAGACATTTTTCAAAAGAGGAAATCCAAATGGCCAACAGACACATGAAAAAATGTTCAAGATCACTAGCAATCAGGGAAATGCAAATCAAAACCACAATGAGGTTTCTCCTCACCCCGGTTAGAATGGGTCACATTCAGAAATCTACCAACAATGGATGCTGGAGAGGATGTGGGGAAAAAGGGACACTAACCCACTGTTGGTGGGAATGCAAACTGGTCAAGCCACTATGGAAGTCAGTCTGGAGATCCCTCAGAAACCTGAAGATAACCCTACCGTTCAACCCAGCCATCCCACTCCTTGGAATTTACCCAGAGGAAATGAAATTGGCAAACAAAAAAGCTGTCTGCACATTAATGTTTATTGCAGCTCAATTTACAATAGCTAAGACCTGGAACCAACCCAAATGCCCATCAACAGTATACTGAATAAAGAAATTATGGAACATGTACTCTATAGAATACTATACAGCGGTCAAAAAAATGAAATCCAGTCATTTGCAACAAAATGGAGGAATCTGGAAAACATTATGCTGAGTGAATTAAGCCAGTCCCAAAGAGACAAATATCATATGTTCTCCCTGATTGGCGACAACTAACTGAGCACCAAAGGGGAAACCTGTTGAAGTGAAATGGACACTATGAGAAACAGTGACTTGATCAGCTCTTGTTCTGACTGTTGATGTACAATGTAATACTTTATCCCTTTTAGTATTTTTTTTTTTTGTTCTAGTACTATTGGTTGAACTCTGTAATTAACACACAATTATTCTTAGGTGTTTAAATTTTAACTGAAAAGTGATCCCTGTTAAATATAAGAGTGTGAATAAGAGAGGGAGGTGATGTACAATTTGGGACATGCTCAATCGGAGTTGCCCAAATGGTGGAGTTAGAAACGTGCCAGGGGATTCCAATACAATCCCATCAAGGTGGCATGTACCAATGCCATCTCACTAGTCCAAGTGATCAATTTCAGTTCACATTTGATCACACTGATAGGTCTAAGAGTCAAAGGGATCACACAAACAAGACTAGTGTCTGCTAATACTAACTGATGGAATCAAAAAGGGAGAGAATGATCCATCATGGGAAGCTGGATACACAGCAGACTCATAGAATGGCAGATGTCCTAAATAGCACTCTGGCCTCAGAATCAGCCCTTAAGGCATTCAGATCTGACTGAAGAGCCCATGAGAGTATTTTTAGACATGGAATGCCAAGACACTCTGGGAAAAAAAAAAAAAAAAAAAAAAAAAAAAAAAAAAAAAAACCACACAAAAACAAGACCTAAATGAAAGATCTCTGTGAGTGAGATCCCAGTGGAAAGAATAGGGCCACCAAAGAAGGAGGTACCTTTCTCTGAAGGGAGGAGCGAACTTCCACTTTGACTATGACCCTGTCAGAATAAGATCAAAGTCGGCAAACTCAAAAGGCTTCCATAGCTTTGGCAACTCATGACTAGAGCCTACTGACACCATAAACAAGAGTGTCAAATTGTTAAGTCAACAATAGGAGTCACTGTGTACTTACTTCTCATGTGGGATCTGTCCTTAATGTGTTGTCCAATGTGAAGTAATGCTATAACTAGTACTGAAACAGTATTTTACACTTTGTGTTTCTGTGTGGGTGCAAACTGATGAAATCTTTACTTAATATATACTAAATCAATCTTCTGTATATAAAGATAATTCAAAATGGATCTTGATGTGAATGGAATGAGAGAGGGAGCAGGAGATGGGAGGGGTGCGAGTGGGAGGGAAATTATGGGGGGGGGAAGCCATTGTAATCCATAAACTGTACTTTGAAAATTTATATTTACTAAATAAAAAAATTCAAAAAAACTAAACTGGGGAAAAAAAGAAAGAAAACACTGTATGTTGTTTTGCCTACTAGATGCCAATGAAGCTTTATTCAGGGCAGGGAAAGACTCAGGGGTATTGGTATAGGTTTGCCCCCTCTCGCCTTCCTAGTATCTGGCCCATGACCCACTCTTTGAAGACATCTGTTTCCAACATGACAGCCAGTTTATCTACCTAACTAATCCATGCAAATGAAACAATGTGGGGGTAAAAACTGTGGGTTACTCGTTAGGGAACATATTTTCTCATTATCCTTAAATAAAGGATTATTGTGATGATCAGAATTGTAGACACTATAGAAGGAAATGGAAGTTATAAGTTTTCAATAGCATTTATTATTTTAGTTTTTGGATGTAATCCTTTTTAATGTTTTAAAAATAAGCTCTCTGTTTTAGGAGTTCTAGATTTATAGGAAAATTATAGGGATAGTAAAAAAAGATGCCATATATCCCACACCCAGGTTTCATTATTGTTAATATCTTACATGACTACAGTAAACAATTGTCCTAATTAATGAACCAATTTTCAGTTTTAACTAAAATCTATACTTTATTTAGATTTCTTTCATTTTTATCTTATGTCCTTTTTCTGTTCCTGAATAGGAATACAAACAGCATGTTGCAAGTCTAAGGAGATATGACAAACTTAATTCTAGGATCTTGTATGGAACACCAAAGTCCACTGAGTTATTCCCTTTCCTCAGACTTGTAACATGCCTCTTACTCTTATCAATACCTTCTGAATGATTAACCAAATAATTAGCCTTTGAAAGCAGTTTGTAAAGAAAGCAGCATTTTACTGAATAACTATTTCATAGTGCTTTTAACCAATAAATTACCTCTTGCTTGGAATTTAAGTTGTTTAAAAGTTTTTGCTATTATAAATATTTCAAGATATATTCCTAAACTTAATACATTCATGATTATTACTTTGGGTAAGTTCTTAGAATTGGATGCTCTATCAAAGAATACCCAGGTATTTAAGGCTTTGGGGACACATTAGGAAATAGTGTACAGAAAAGATGGAGCGAGTGGATGCTGGTGTGAATTCAGGCACCTGCAGGATGCAGTGTG